>NC_141678.1:566719-911719 GCF_028749965.1 Puma concolor | reverse complement strand
TTAGACTGCTCGCCGGGATTTCTCTGAGGAGCCACCTATCCTGCATCTTTTGATTGATAGGAGGCAGACCCCACCCCCAGACCCAGAAACGGTCCGTGGCTCATCTGGTCAGTTGGCATATTCCTCACCTCCGGTCCCAGGGTTGGTTTGAAGTTGGACACATGGCCCAAGACAGGACAAGACTGAATTCTTTGAGTTGTTGCTGTGTGTGTGTGTGTGTGTGTGTGTGTGTGTGTGTGTGTGTGCGCGCGTGTGCGTGCGTGTGTAAGCCTGGAAGATGGTGCTCTTTTCCCAGAAGTTTGCACACCCGGCGGGATGTGGGTGAGGAGGTTATGGGGACCACCTTCGCTGGCGACTGGGGCCTGGCTGAGAACGGAGAGCCCAACAGAGGATAGGCCACATGAGGGACCCTGGGAAGCACGTGAACCCCAGCACCCAGTTAGCTGAACCCACTTTCGTGACCAGTAACTCTTCTCTCGTTGCCATTTTCAGTTGGGTTTCTGTCACTCGTTATGAGCAAAATAGTCTTGGCATATTCGTATTCGTTTCCTTTCCTGGAAGATGTTTCCGGAAATGCCCCGGCCCCACCTGGCTGCCGCAGGGCTCGAAGGTCACGTCATCCTCGCAGCTTCAACTTCCTTCTCCAAGAAATGCGAGGAAAGTGAGATAACACACACGCTGTTTGTCAACCGAGTTTCCTCCTCAGAATAAGAGAGGGGTGGACCCTCAAGGCCGTGGGCCCCGCCCTGCCCCTACCCCGTCGGCTCTAGGCCGGTCCTCTGGTTGGGGTCCTGGGCACCATGATGAGCATGCTCTCCCTGCCCTGGTGCCCACCTCGCCCAGGCGGTCTGTTCTCAGAGACTGCCATCCAAGCACAGCCACGCAAAGGGCACCAGTCCCTTGAGAGTTCAGGCCAGGGGAGGGGGGTGGCTTCCCCAGACATCCTGGCACAGCCCTAGAGGAGGGCATGAGGGGCGAGACGAGGGAACCATCGCAGCCCCTCTGCCAGGGAGCCCTGCCCGACCATTCTCCTCCCTCAGCTCAAATGACCAAGATACCCTCTCAAGACGGGCTCGGCCCCACAGGCATTGCTTTTCCCGTTGCTTTGGAAGTGCTGATCCGAGGTCCATCACCCACCGGCTGGGTGATCTCGGACAAGTGTCGGATTTTCTCATCTATAAAATGAACACGAAAATCCGAAGGTGAAAGTTCGAGAGCGAGAGAGAGAACCGTTAGATTCTGTTCCCACAGGCCACACGCACAGGCCGCGGCAAGAGCTCTGACACAAGCAGGAACTGGCCAAGGGCTCTCACTCAGACCTCGCCTCCTGCCAGGTCGCGATCGCCCCTGTGGATGAACAAGGCAGGGGTTACGGTGATGCCACGGGGAAACGGAGTCCCAAAGACTGACCGAACCACAGACACTGCAAATAATGACACGGGAGTGAAAAGAACCCAGAAGCCCCGTCCCCCCACGCGCCCCCACGCCTGAGTCCCCACGCCGGAACCGAGCATCTCCATCCCTCCCCTGGTCCCGCGCAGCTGCTCCCTCCCTCCTCCCTCCCTCCTCCCTCCCTCGTCTGTGCTCCTCCCCAAGGCCCCAGCGGGGCTACACTCCACGTGCTCTGATACACTTTCATTTCCTGGCGCGAGAGACGCTGGAGGGGACCGGGGCCACTGACAGAACAGCTGCTGTATGTTCCTTCCCAGACTGTTTGTCAAGCGGGTGCCTGCCAGTATTTCCACACGTAGCATCTCCAGCGCCGTGGGTCCAAATGCTTCCTTCCCTGCCTCCCCCTCAGGGTGGAAGGGAAGAAGGAGGTGCGGCAGGGATAGAAAGAAACGTGTAACGTGAGAAGAGTGTGGGTCTAAAGCGGGTTTGGGGCCTCAGACCCCTGTGTTACCCCGATGGTTAGCCCCCCGCCCCGTCTGCCCCTGGAGAAGGAGGCGGGATGGCGGCAAACAGCACGAAGCCTGGCTTCCCCTGACAGAGATGGTCTTCCTCTGGGTCCGTGGCCCTGCTTGACAAGCAGTGAGTAAGACAGCAATCCTGGGAGGGAATCGGGAAGCAGCCCAGCCTCCGAAATTACTTTCTGCTAAGCTCCTCTCCCCTCTCCAGACGGCCACCCGTGTCCCGGATGGAGAAAAGGGGGCGGCTTCAGCTGCACTTGAAATATCTGTCCCGTTAGCTCCCCCGCGGGCTGGCTTCCCTTTGACAGGCTTCGAGTGTCTCCTCGAAGGTGTGACCGGATTTTCCCAAAACACACTTCCCTTTAGCAGCCCAACAAGCCTCCCAGGTGTAGAATGCAGCCTGGTAAGGCTGTGCCGAGGAGCCTGGGGCCCAGCCAGCTGGCATCCAGGGTGGAGAGGGAGCCGGGGCTTGTGGTCCAGCTCTGAGCATCAGCCCGGCTTTGGGCAAGAAGCAAGCCCGGCACGTGTGCAGTCGCGCGGCAGGGCTAGGCACACAGCTGGACTACGTTTCCCAGACTCCCCAGCTGCAAGGTGCAGCCATGTGACCGAGTTCTGACCAATGGCATGGGAGCAGAAGTGATGGGCTTCCCTCCCAGGCCCAGACCGGATCCAGGCTCTGTCCTGGGCTCTGTCCCCATGGCCAGCCGAGTACAGAGGATCACGGCACTCAGAGGAGGAAAGAGCCGCGGGACCCTCAGGCGCCCGGGTGGAGCCTACACCTGCCAACCAGCCCCGATGACCTACATTGAACAGTGACATGAGTTTTTAATGCCGAAAGTAAACGTTCTCTGTATTAAGCCTCCGAGATTTCATAGTTGTATCTGTCCCCACAGCTGGCATATTTTGCATTTGTTGATATAATGCCCCGAGTCAATATTTGGTCGTTGGTCGAGACTTTTTTTGCAGCAAATAACGGAAAACCCAACATGTACGGGCTTGAACAGAGTAAATGGAGTTTATTAGCTCCTGTAACTGGGAAGTGAGGGGCAGGCGGGGTCCAGGCATGGCTTGATCAGGGATCCAAAGCCGCCCAGGGAGTGCGTGCCTGTGTTGGCACAGCCCCCTAGGCTGGCTCTGAGTCAGCCAAGCCCCCGTCCGTGGGGGCCGAGGGGGCATCTGGCCACGACCGGCAGGGACTGTCGTCCGGAGTTCTTCGCACGTCCAGGGGGACATGAGCCCCCAGTGTCCAGGCTGAGGCGCACTGACCCCTGAGCTTAGAGCCGCAGAGGGGAGGAGGAGTGCAGCAGCCACGCTGGAGAGTTGTGGGGACACTCTCGCTGGTCCCAGGGAGCCGGGGACACAGACACGGTGGGAGGGGCTGTGGGAGACCCCGGCACGGTCCACCTGCCCTCCCCCTTTCGGGAAACGGCGGCAGCCTGCGCGTGCATGATCCAGGCCGGCCCGTGTGCTGCCGGGAGATCCTTGTTCCACGTGGGGGGCGAGTGCGAGGCTCTCCGGTGACAGGTCTGTGAGCACGTCGCTCGGGGCTGGGAGGGGGGTGCTCTGCAGGAGCCGCTGAGCCAAGTCCTGGGACAGCAGACACGGGGGGGCGGAGGCCCCGCGCAGCCGCGTCCCTGAGTCCCTCCCGCCCTGGGCCGTGCGGACAATTCCGCGTGTCCCTTCTCTGCCTGCTGCTGCGTGGCTTTAACATCAGTTGTGGCCAAAGGAACGTGGGAAATACAGACCTGGTTCCACGGACAGAGTGTCTTCCTTCTCTACTGCGGTGAAACTTCAGATTCATCTGGTTTGCTGAGTTTGTGACCTTACGTGACACACACACCCCCCCAGGGCGGTCTGGGGCCAGGCCGAGCCTAAAGAATTCCCTGAAGTCTGGTCTCGAGATCCCGCCAAGGACCCCTCCCCTCATCCCCCTCAATGCCCTACTGCCAACTAAAAATAACGATGGTGACACTTCCCGCCGTGGACGGTGAGCATTTTGCCAGGCTCACGTGAATTCTCTCAATCTTACAGAGCGGTGAAACATAGCTTCAGAAACTGTGGCTCGTTTCCCGGGTCTCTAACGTACAATTACTAGGTGAAAATAGGGCCACGTCACGTGGTCTGGTCTCCCCACATATCTAAAAGCACACGGAGCCCCCGCCCTGCCTTGGGGCTTCCTGGAACCACCGCTGGCAAACGTGTGGGGCCCTGCGTGGCCCGTGCTGCAGCCCCACCCCTCCGAGCAGGGGGGAAGGGGCCTGGCCTGAGCACCTGCCGCCCCCACAGGTCACGCTCGCAAGCACGCTCCCGAGCCCCGAGCCTCTGCCCGGCCCTGCTTCTCTCGGACTCTCGGGGAAACCTTTGGAGAAGAGGCAGGAGAGAAGCAGGAGCCGCCCGGCCTCCGCGGAGACAGACTCGCAGCACGGCTTCTGCTCGGCAGGGAATGTTCCAACTTCCGCGGGAGCCGCGTCCACCGGCGCAGCCCTGCCATCTGGAACGTTCTGACTCGGATCCACTGGTGTTTACTTTCTAAAACTTTGCATGGCTGGGGCCTGAGGTGGGGAGCAGCTGTGTGTGGAAAACACGTGCTTCCTCTCATATGCCGCGGTGACGCGTAACAGCTTGCCTTCAGTCTTTTAAAAAACACAAACCAAAAAAAGAAGGAAAGAGGGAAAGAGCGTTGCCAAGGGCTCCCCTCCTGGAGGAGAGATACTGGCGATTCTGGAAGAACGGAAACGGCCCTGGAAGGGGGAACGGCCGCACTCAGGTGAGCTGGGTGGCGCCCGGTCGGTGCAGAGGACACGGCAGCAGGTGCGTGCCGCGTGAAGGGCCTTCTGCGCGGGATCGGGGGCCCCCGGCCGGCAAGAACCCCACACGCATCTGCCCGGGCTGCTCTGAGACGTGCAGGCCAGGGGAGGGGGTGGGAGTCGTGAGTGGGGAGACTGGGGTCCTAGCTCCAAGCTGGCCCTCTGGCCCCACGTCTGTCCAGGCTCGTGTGGGGAGTGGTGGCAGCCCGACTAGAACTCACTCGTTACAAGCCATGTGTATTAACCCAGGAAATCTGACGCTGGGGGATGGCCAGATGAGCCCCGGGGTGGAGACCAGAGCCTTGGGTCTCGCCAAGCCCCCCTCTCCGACCCACCCCTTGACTTTCACGTCTCCCTGGCTCCCTCCGTGCCGAGCCCCCAGACCCACACTCCATAAGGTTTTGTCTCCCTTAGGTTGCCCCTCTGGACCCCTCACGTGGCAACAGAACCAAGGGGCCACAGCCCCCAGGTAAAGACTACGTTTCCCAGCCTGCCTTGCAATAAGATGTGGTCACGTGACCCATCCTGGCCAATCAACTGTGGCGAGGGTGATGCCCAGAAGGCTGGGGCAGACATCCTCCCTTCCCGGGTGGAGAGCCGTCCCTGGGACCCCACAGGTGCGGAGGGAGAAGACGTATCCAACGAAGGAAGCTGGACGACGCCGGGAAGGCCTCCCCCACCATCAGAGATCCTGCTCAAGCCACGGCTGGCCCGAGAACTGGCCCACCCGGACGCACATGAGCCAGAGAACGGTCGCTTCAGCCCTCGTCACCCATAGGTCTGTGTCTCTCAGCCAACTTGACAGAAATGCAATCCCGTGACCATCTGCTGAATGTCTTTCTTTCCTGACGGACTGGAAGGCTCCCTGGAAAATCTCCAGATACAGAGATGTTTGTTGAATGAAGGAGGGAAGGATCAACGGGCAGATGGTCCACACGGACACTGGTGAAACAGACTGGTTCTCTGTGGTCCCCTCCGCGGGGAGTGGGCCCAGAACAAGGGGTTCACACCCAACTCGGAGAAGTTGTCAGAGCCGAGTGAAGCTTCTGTCTCTGGTCTTGACGCTGAACTGGATACGCGGCCATTTTCAACCCGAATCGCCCAAATCGAGGAGCCAGGAAGCTCGGCTTCAAGGAAGGATTCGTCAGACAGGACATCTTCTGTGTCACCCAGGACAAAGCGGTTTAATTGTTTCCATTATCCGTGGGCTTTTATTATCCTGGCTCCTGATCGTCTCCTTTAATTAAGCTGTAATTAAGCGACCAGGATGCTTGCCTGGTGTTAACGAACACGCTCTCAGGCATGGCTCGGCCAGGGGGCCCCAGCGGCCAGCAAGGAGAATCCTTGCGTCTCCTGACCTCTTCTGGTCTTTGGCTGCCATGAGGGGACGCTGTCACCAGGAATGCACCGGGAAGGAGCAGAACCGGGTGGCAGTGCAGTGGGGGTGGGCTCTTCCCGCCCCCGTGTCCGGCAGGTGGAGGTGACTGCGGCTTCCAGACACAGGTCACAGCGACGACCGGCTGTTAGCTCCAGAGACTCGTCTTCCCTTGTGTCTAGCTAGCCTCAGCCATGCGTCTGACCCGGTCCCTTGTGTCATAGACCCCCGTTCCTTTTGCCTGATGAGAACCTGGTGGGTGTCCCTTCTGCTGGTGACAGCATCGCAGCCTCCCTTGGGGAGTGCCCCCCCCCCCGGCGTCAGTGCCTCCTTATCTGCTTGCAGGGTGGGCCTATGACCATCCCACCCCGTGGCCCAGTGACGTGCAGGACAGGGGACATGACCCAGCCAGGCGAGAGCAGGTGTGATCCTAGGACCTCTGCAGCCACTATTGAGAGATGGGGCTTTCAGGGGCCACCTCGTGGAGAGAGCCAACCCAAGACAGGACAGGGCTGAGAGCTGGAGAGAGAAGACTTTGGCAACACGTTTGTGCGCCTGGATACAGCCGAGCCTGAAGCTCTGGCTGTCTTTGAACTTTGAGTTACATGAGCCCTTGGGGCTGGACCCAGTCTGAGCTGAACCGCTCTCCGCTGTAAGAGAAACATGGCCCGCTGTGGCCACAGCAAGCCAAGGGCCCCACCCGAGGCTTTCCCCGCCACGGGAACCTGAGCGGGCGGAGAGGTCCACTCCCAGGAGCAGGCCCAGCTCCAGATGCTGAATCGGCAGCGGTCTGAGTGGGACCAGCACGGGGAACCATCGCTCCTCCCCTGCCGTGTGGAGGCGCTGCAGAGCGTGGTCCCCGCACAGTCCCGTGGACCTCGTGGGCTGCTGGTCCAGGTCCCCCAGGAGGCTCTCGCGGCGGTCCCAAACTGTGGCTCCGTGCTAGCTGGGAAGGAAGCTGCCGAGACGCCCTCTCCGGCCTCCAGCGTGCTGACGGAGCCCTGCCTCCCTCGGCCCCGCCCGGGCCTCCTCGGGGGGCTTGGTGGCACTCAGTGCATCTCAAACCGCTTAACGGCTTGGAACAGCAGCGATCATTTGCTTTGCGCACCAATCCGCATCTGGGCACTTAGTAGGAAGGAGTCATCTCTAAGGCACCGGCTGGGGCAGCTCAGACGGGGCCGGTCGCCAGTGCACGCGGCTGGCAGGCCGGCGCGGGCTCCCTCGGGGTCTCAGCCCACCGCCTCGTGGCAGGTCCGTGGGCCGCTGGGGCTTCCCTGCAGCAGGGAAATGGGTTCCAGATCCCAAGGTCTCAGAGACAAGTGTCACCTGTGTGACTTAGCCCCAAAGGTCACGTGAGGTCCTTCCCATCACTAGGAACCATGCGGATTCCAAGGGAAGCGACGTGCCCCCCCCCCCCCCCCCCGTGAGAGGCCGTCACTGTCACAGGTCAGAGGAACAGGAATGTGCTGGGCTGCAGTGTTTGCCCAAAAGACACCATGGAGTCCTACCCCCAGTGCCTCGAATGTGACCTGTTTGGAGGCAGGGTCTTTGCAGACGAGCACGTTAAATGAGGTCACCCGGTGGACCCCGATCCGCGTTGACCTTATCAGAAAAGATTAGGACATAGACACAGAGGGGTGACCACGGGAGGACATGCCAGCCGCGCACCAAGGAAAGCGGCCTCCAGAGAAGCCGGCCTGCCCACACCCGACCTTGCATTTACAGCCTCCAGGACCGGGGACTTGGCCACGGCAGCCACGGAAACTCATACAGTCGCGGCCACATCTGGAAAACGCGTGCTGTCCTGTAGCCTCTGACGTCGGGTCAGAGAGAGAGGGCGGAAGCAGGAGGAATCAGGATTTGCAAATGCTCAGCGCGGCCCTGGGGGGTCAGGGTCTGGGGGCAGGGCCGAGGCGGGGGGATGGGGCGGCCAGGTGTGACCCCCGACCCTGCACGCTGAGCTGAGTGCCTCCGCCCGCCCACGCTCTCTCCATGCGTTTTCACTCGGGCCTCTGGAAGCAGGTTGTCTTTGCAAATTGCTAAAAAGCTTCCACGTGTGAAAATAAGTCCGGAGGTGACTCTTCTCCCAGAACAGCCGCCCGCCCGTCCCCACACAGGCCTCGGTCTTAGAGGTCCCAGGTTCCACGCGCCTGCGACCACGTCCTCCCCACACGGAGCCTGGAACGCACGTGGCCTGAAGGCCGCCCCATCCTACCCGCCCCCGGGAGCCCGCGCAGAGGCTCCCTTCACGGCCCCAAGCGACTCCTTCCGCACAAAGGTGGCCCTACCCCAAGGTGGCCTGTTCTGTCCACCTACACAGAGGAGAGCCCAGAGTTTCTCTGACCGCAGGTGGGACGGTCCCCTCGGGCAGATGTCCTGTCACACAGTGTGCGGGTGAAGGCAGCCACGGGGACAGGGAGGGCAGGACATCTGGCCGGATCACCCCGGGGACAGCCTCAGCGGGGCCACCAGGTCTAGGCCCGGGACACCCCCTGAGGGCGCCCCGCGGGTGCAGCTGGCCGGCGCGCCCTCCCTCCACGCACCGCTTGCGCCCCGCGGAAGCTCCCTGCAGGAAGTGCTCGTGCCTCGAAGACAGTCCTGCAAACCGCAAGGCGGATGCGTGACTACCCTCCTCCTCGAATTGCGGGCGACTGCACCGGGGCGACACGTGATACTTAGTTACTGGCGATGGCACCTGGACTAAAGGTAATAGTTACAGACGAAGCTGCTGGTGCAACTGTCAGGGACGCTGCTTACTCAGCCCTGCCCCAGAGGATGGACAGGCACAGGGGAGGGAGCCGCACAAAAGAACAGTAAGATTGCATCTGGAATATTCTGCTCCCGCCTCTGCGGGCAGATGACAGGCTGTGCCACCATCTCTCTACTCGGAGGGGCTGGCGCGGCCGCCTGGCGACGCGGCTTCCTGACAGGCGGGCCGCAGGACGGACGCCTCCGGGCAGCACGGGGCCAGCAGGCCCGCTGGGGTCCCACGCCTTCAGCTCTTTCAATGCCCCCCCCCCTCACCGGGACTCACCCCTTCCGTCTTCCGGGTGCCACGGGGCAGTGGCCCTCCCGCCAGGCGGCCTGAAGTCCGATTTGGGCTCTGCTCCCGGGTAGCCGTGTGTCCCCAGGGTAGCGTGGCTCACACCTCACTGTCCCAGGGTCCTCTGTTGTGAGACGGGTTAGTAGCACGGCCTTCCTCGGGGGGGTGTCGTAAGCGTTAAATGATCACGTAGTTAGGACTTGCTCGGGAGGCGCGCAGGGCGGTGAGGCTCTTGGAGTGACGCTGTGGTGGCGAAGCCGCGGGGCTGCCTCTGTCCACACCCACGAGTCTGCAGCGCAGGACGGAACCTGGTCCTCGGTAACAGCCTGTTCGTGTTGGCCCCTCACTTGTCACAAATGCGCCACTCTGATGACACTGACGTAAGAGGTCAACAACAGGAGAAACTCGAGGGGGTGGAATATGGGAACTCTACCGTCTGCTCAATTTTCCGCAATCCTAAAACTGCTCGGAGGTAGCCAAAATCTATGGTTTTTTAATAAATAAACCCGAAAATGTGAATTTCACTTACTCACTACAGTTCCTCCCATGCTGGTCTCCCCACTTTATGTCTCACGGCCTCTTCCGCCTGGCCACTTTCAGCGGATAGCTTGGTTCCATGCTCTGCCCCATCCTGACTCAGTTTCTCCCCAGTGTGTGGGGGCCAGCGAAGCAAAAGGGGACACATCCCTGCGGATTTCTGGGAAAGTTTTGTTTTTGTTTTTTTTTTTCCTGACGGGTTCTGTCTCTTCTTCCTGTTCTGAATATAGATGCAATGCTTGGAGATACAGCAGCCACTTTGTACCCATGAGGTCAAAAAGACATACACTAAGTATGATGGAGCAGGAAGTGAGTCTGGGGTCTCACTGACATGCTCTAGCCGTTGTTGGAGCCTTTCACTGCCTATTTGTCCTCCTTTGCTTAACCTACTATAGTCAGGTTTTTGTTAGATGCCGTTGAACATAATCCCAAATAATGCGTTCTGCCTTTGGAACTAGCCCCCTCAGGTCTACACGCCAAGACAAACAGGTGGGTGACCTCGTGCCCACACCTTGGCCTCAGTGTCCCAGCCCCTGACGAGCAGCCAGGCCAATGCCAAGGAACCCCCATGACTTAGGCTTTCATCCAAGTAATGGGATTACTAAGCAGTCAAGATTCAGCAGAAGAATCAAATGGACTTTCTACAGCGGGAGTTCTGCAGAGCTGGGGCGTGAGGGGGCTGGCGTCAGTCCATATGGGAAGAGAAGGAGCTACGTTCCCGCGTGAGCTGGAGAGCCCCCTGCTCAGCCTGGAGACGCTTGGCCCCCGCCTCTGAGCCATCCAAGAGAGATGCCATCCAAGGGGCCATCCAAGGGGCCCAGGGCAGAGCTGGCCAAGTGGCTCTGTGTCTGAGCGACGTGCAGTGCGGTGTCCTGGGCCCCTGAGCGCCCCCCCTCGTCTGGGTGGTGCAGCGATGCGCGAGTCTCCTGCGAGCACCAAGTCTGTGTGTGCGTGCCGGTGGACGGGCATCCAGCCCCACTCCCCCTTAATTTGCTTGATTGAAGCAGAAAGGACTCTTTTCATTTTCTGGAAGCATTTGTGTGTCTCAGCCCCCCTGCTGGGCCCAGGAGCCCGGCCACATCATGAGTGCAGGCTTCTCACTTTCTTTCTCAGGAGAAATTTCTTATTGCAGAGCATCTCACGGGGAAAGCAGGGTGGGTAGAGGGGGCTGACCTTGAGGTTCTGAGGCCAGTTCTGTGAAAATGACTTCAAGAAGCCAGCTTTGCACTAGGGCCGGAAGGCGCTGCCAGCAGGAGTGTGGATGTCCCACGTCCCTGGCAGCAGGCAGGGAGTGGAGGAGGGGCCTCCCAAGGTCACTGGTGAGCGGCAGAGGAATGCTCCTTCCTGGCCCAGGAGAACTTGGCCTCACACCGGCTGTGCGGAGCGGCGGCCCACGCAGCAGTCCACGCCCGCGGCGGCACCGACGGAGGTAGGGGCACCAGCCGCCACGGCCCGCAAGGCACGGAGCAGGGGCTCGGCCAGCCAGGATTCTGCCTCCAGTTCCAACACTGGCTCACCGTGAGCCCCTGGGCAACTGGTTTCTTTTCTCCCAAGCTCAGTTTTTCATATTAAAATGCTACCGGGTATCAGCCAGGGATTGTTCAGTCACTGAGAACGGCGGACGCCCCAACTGAAATTGTAGAAGGGCGCATGCTGACAGAGTTGGCCAAAACGGCTGGGGAGAGCACGAACTTCAGGTACATCTTGATCCAGGTGCTCCCGCGGTGTCATTGAGACCAAGTCTCTCTTGGCTCTGTTTCCAGGCCGCCTCTTCGCTCCCGGTGACAAGTTGCCACCAGCAGACCCCCAAGCACTCGGGACACGGGGAGCCTCCTTCCGGCCACAGCACAGACCTCCGGTCGCAGCTCTTTAGCGGGACTTGGGTCACATGGCCTTTCCCGGCCAATCAGATGGCCAGAGTCAGGAGCCACTCTGATTGGCCGGGCCGGGTCACGTGCACGCCCGTGGCGCTCCCCTCCCCACCCTCACCACTGGACTAGAAGGGGGCCGCAGGGGCTCCTGTCCCAAGTTGGGGTGCTTTTCTCGGAGGGGCGCTGTGGGGCTTTGGGCTCCTCACCCTGGCCCCTCGCGACTTGGTCGGTCGGCAAGCCCCCAACCCCCAAGACCCCGGCCCAAAGCACTATGGGCACAGGGGGTCCCCCGGGCCTTGGGCTGGAGGCCATGCGTCTTGCAGCGCACCTGTGCAGCAGCAGGGGCTGGGTCCGCGGGCCAAGTGCAGGCGGGGCGCACCCCCCACCCGCCCCCGCCCGAAGGCAGCAGCTCACCAAACCGAACCAACCAGAAACCTCAATCATTTCCTGAACGTTTACTGCTGACACCCCGTGGAGATGGAAAAAATGAAAACCTGTCCAGCGACCCAGGTTCCACCTGCTGTACCCGGTCCAACCTCTGCTTTCCAGGCAAATAGGACAAGAGCTAGCCTAGCCCTCTTCAAATCCAGCCCAGACAGAGGCTGGCTGGGCTGGTTCCGTCCTCTGGCGGGAAAGGCCAGGGGGTCGCCAGCCCCAGACCTTGAGCCCCAGGAGCAGCTTTGGCTGCAGAGGGATTTGCAAATGAATCTAGGGAGCCTCTGGGAAAGCAGCAGACTGCCCGGACCCCCACCGCCTGGCCCTTGCGGGCAGCGGAGACTTGCCGGTAAGAAAGGGGATTCCCATCTTACACGAGCCTTTCCTGGAAAACGAGGAGGGAGGTCTCCCCAACCCCCCCGACCAGGCCAGCGCCGCCTCGATGGTAACGTGGACACGGTGACCCCAAACCACGCTTCTTTCTAGATGAGAAGGCCTAATCTGGATGGACACGCTCCGGCCCGGACCCAGGTGAGTGCTCTCAGAAGCAGAAGCCCAAGTGAAAAGCAGCTGAAATAATGAGGGTTAATGATCTCTCACCCGTAACTATGGAAGCAGGCTGGCTGAGGGTGGGCTGATGGGCGGCTCGGGAGCGCTTCTCGGGGACCCCCAGGCGGCCGCCCTGTTCTTGCAGCCCAGCCCAGCCCTGAAAGCCTCAGGGAGCCACTCACTGCTTGTCTTCTGTCCCTTCTTACAAGTGCAGTCTCCCAGCAGCCGCTGGCAGTCTCTCCCTGAGCCCCGCCACGCAGGCAGGGTGGCCTGAGGGTCAGCCCCCCCCCCACCCCCGACCGTTGCAGGATTGGCTGCCCCGGAATGAGGACCCCCGGGGCCTGGCTCCGAGGCCTGCCTCCCCGAGCCCCTTGCTGCCGCCTGAAGCCAGAACAAAACTAGGGTCTGGAGAGCCCTGGAGAAGGTTTCCTGGGAACCAGCAGCGTCAGCCACCTTTTCGCCAACCGCGTCCGCTTGGCTCAGCACCTCAAAGGTGTGAGGGCGGGAGGGGAGGGCCCAGGGCAAGCCCGCAGCAGCACGGTGGCTGCACCAGGAGGGCGGTGACTACTCCCGAGAAGGCCGTCCTGGGCACCCAGGGCCCAAGCCGTGTAGCCTGGCCCTGTCACTAATCGCACTGTCTGTCTCAAGCCGCAGAATCTGCACAGGGTCCCTGAGGCAGGTCCCCGGGGATGTCTTGTGTCTTCCCTGGACGCCTGTCCGCCCAAGTCCCACCCACTGCAGCCAAGAAGAACGAGGGCCCAGAGCCCCGTCCAAATAGCAAGGGGGGGGGAGGTCCTGCTGTTCACTCTGGTCTCCCCAGGGATGCGTCAGCGTGCAGTGAGAGAAGAGTGTCACTCAGTAAGTGCCTGATGCACTGGTGCACACACACGCGTGCGTGCACACGCACACACTCATACACATGTGTGCACACATGCGTGTGCACGTGTACACCACAAACGTGTGCCCCCACACGTGTGCACGCGTGTGTGCACAGGCACACGCACATGCATGCATGCGCGTGTGGATCACAAACATGCACACGTGTGTGCGTGTACACGCACCTAAATACCTGTATACCACAAATATGCATGTCCATACACATGTGCACACACGCATTCCCAATACATCGCAAATACGCGCGCACACTCACACGTGTGCATGCACATGCATGCATGTGCAGATCACAAACATGCACACGTGTACGTGTACATGCACATAAATACACATACACCACAAACATGCAGTCCATACACATGTGCACACACACATTCACACATACATCGCAAACATACACGCGCATGCACACCACACACATGCACATGTGTGCACTTGCATGCATGTGCATATCACAGACATGCACACATATGTGCATGTGCCTGCACATAAATACATGTACATCACAAACACGTACGTCCATACACATGTGCACACATGCATTCACACATACATCACAAATGCACACACGTGCACACTCACACACATGCACACACACACACACACCATACACAAGCCACCCACCAGTCAGATCTAGCCTCACAAAAGAAGAAGCTAATTTATGTTTCCAATTATAAATATAATTACATTTCTGAATCCATTAGCAGGACTGTTCTCAAACACATGACACGCTGTGTGGCAAACAGAGATGAGATTCACGATTGCGGGCCAGCCAGTGCCGAGAATTTTAATTTTTATTTTACTTGAAATTCAACACCAAATAATAACAGTGCCGCTTCAACGGAACACATTTCCACATTCAATTAAAAGAGAAGCGATCCTTCTTAGCGGGACCCCTGGGGCGGCGGGGCCTGAAGGTCACATGACCGAGCCGCAGGGAAGGAGGAGGTCCTTGGGGCCTGGCCCCTCCGGGAGAAACCCTTGAGCCAGGAAGGGGACGGCTGTCAGCAGTGGTGCACACGCACGGGGCCCCCGGGGGTCCTGACCCGCGTCGGGCGGCGGTCAGGACGTGTCTCTGGGCTCAGGCGTGACCACCAGCACCCAGTGGAGAGGGGCTGGCCGGTGGAGCCCGGGCTCTCGATGCCACCCCGTCGGCCAGGGGACGAAGAGCGGGCTCGGAGGATGCTTCCAGCCCACGACCCCCAGTAGGAAGCTGGGACTGCGTTCTGCGGCCCGGAGAGAGCCGTGGCCGGCGGCCGTGAGGGCTCACCCTCCCTACGGTGGTGGGGAAGGGGTGGCCGGCTTGTAAGCTCTGCCGCTGTCCACCCGGAACGCCTCCCTCAGAGCCCACTGCCCGCTTTCACAGGGCCGCCTGATGCCCCTCAAGCTCTGTGGGGGTGCGGGGACGGGGGGGACATGCCGGCCAAAGTGGGTCTCAACTACAACCCCTCCCTTAGCACAGACAGAGCCGCGCAGGTCTGGGGGGTTTAGGAGGCCGGCAAGCAGCCCTGCCCGGGACACACAGCAGCGACGACACGTACCCGCCCGGGAGGCCGTGACCGTGCACACACGGGCCTCTCTCCGCCAGCTCTGCGGACGCTGCCCCGGGTTCTCGGCTCCCCCCCCCACCCCGGGACCCGGCCTCCGCCTCTGTGTGGTTAGTCGCGTGTTAACCTGACGAGGCCGCAGTACCCAACGTGGCATGAAGACCAGCCTAAATGTTGCTGCAAAGGCACTCTTTAGGTGTGAGTCACGGTTTTTCAGTTGTGGTAAAATACGTAACATAAAATTCAGCATCTCAGCCATTTTCAAGCGTCTAGTTCAGGGGCACCAACTACACCCGCACCGCCCTGCGGCCACCGTCAGCCCCCAGCACTTTCTCGTCCTCCCGGCCTGACGCTCTGTCCCACCCCACACTGACCCCAGCCCCCGGTGCCCACTTCTACCCTCTGTCTGCTCTAGGCCCTCACGGAAGGGGAGTCACGCGGTGTTTGTCTCTTATGACGGCTCCTTTCCCTTCGCGTCGTGTCCTCCGGGTTCGTCCATGTAGTCGCAGGTGTCAGAATCTCCTGTCGGGGGCTGAATGGTTCTCCATTGTGTGTACGCACCACATCGTGTGCACCCGCCCCCTGTCCACGGACACTGGGTTGCTTCCGCGGTTTGGCCACTGTGAAGAATGCCACTGTGAACGTGGGTGTGCAAATCTCTTGAAGTCCCTGATGTCATTCTTTTGAGTGTGCACCCAGACAGTATTGCTGGGTCGTGTGCTAATTCCGTCTTTGTTTTGTTTTTCAATGTTTGTTTTTGAGAGAGAGAGAGAGAGAGAGAGAGAGAGAGCGCGCGCGCCAGTGGAGGAGGGGCAGACCGAGGAAGACCCAGAATCCAAAGCAGGCTCCAGGCTCTGAGCTGTCAGCACAGAGCCCGACGTGGGGCTCGAACCCACAAGCTGTGAGATCATGACCTGAACCAACATCAGATGCTTAACTGACTGAGCCACTCAGGCACTCCTAAATTTTTTTAATGGTTGGATTTATTGACTTCTTATTTGTATTTTTTTAAATTTTTCTTTTACATTTATTTATTTTTGAGGGACAGAGAGAGACAGAGAGTGAGCAGGGGAGGGGCAGAGAGAGAGGGAGACCCAGAATCCGAAGCAGGCTCCAGGCTCTGAGCTGTCAGCCCAGAGCCCGAGGCGGGGCTCGAACCCACGAACTGTGAGATCGTGACCTGAGTCGAAGTCGGATGCTCCACCAACGGAGCCCCCCAGGCACCCCATGTGCTTTTGAGGAGTCTCCGAGGGGCTGCCCCGTTTCAAGTTCCCACCAACAGTGCGTGAGGGTTCCGGCTTGTCCACACCCCTTAAGACCGCAGCCGTCCTGAGGGGGTGCGGTGGGGTCTCGCCGTGGCTTCTATTTGCACCTCCCTGGGGATGAGTGTGATCAACTTTTCACGTCCTTACTGTTCATCTGTCCGTCTTCTTTGGAGAAACGTCTGTTCCAGGCCTTTGTCCATTTTTTGAGTCAGATTGTTTGGGTTTCTGGTGTTGTTGTTGTGAGGCTTTAGGGACTCTTCCTGTGTTCTGGGTATTAATCCCTTATCAGGTGTGTAACCTGCGAATGTCTTCCCCCGCTCCGTGCACTGCCCTTTCACTCTCTAGACTGTGTCCTCTGATGCACAGGTTTTTGTCTTCGTGGATCCCAGTCCGTCTGTTCTGTTCCGTTGTTGCCTGAGTGCTTGCCGTCACAGCAAAGTCATCTTTGCCAAATGCAAAGCGTGAAGCTTTTCCCCTGGGTTTTCTTCTTGGGGTTTCATAGTCTTACATTTAAGTTTCTGATCTATTTTGGGTTAACGTGTGGATATGCCATCAGATGAGGGCCCAGGTTCTATCTCTTGCCTGAGGGCACCCAGCCGCCTGGTGCTCCTTGTGGGAAAGACCGTCCTCTCCCGTGGAGTGGTGTTAGCACCCTGGTCAAAAGCAATCTGACCACAATGTGAGGATTTATGTCCGAGCTGTCTGTTCTGTTCCACTGGCCTCTGTGTTTGTCTTTATGCACTGTTTGGGTCACTGTGGCATTGTAGTCCGTTTTGGAATCAGGAAGTGTGAGGTTTCCAGCTTTATTGTTCTTTTTCAAGAGGCTTTTATGGGGGGGGGTTGCTATTCAGGGTCTATTGAGGTTCCACATGAATTGTGGGACAGATTTTCCTATTTATGGGAGGGGGAACGTGATTAACATTTAACTCCGTGAACTTTGAGTAAAGCAGATTACCTTCCAGAATGTGGGTGGGCCTCACCTGATCAGTCAAAGGCTGAAAGAGAAAAAGACCGAGGTCCCCAGGGGGAGGGAATTCTGCCTGCAGACTCCAGGCCAGCATCGGCTCCCCCCTGGGTCTCTGTCCTGCCGCTGGCCCTGCAGACGTGGGGCTGGCATCTCCACCACTGCCCGCACACACCCTCCGGTCCCGTTTCTCTGGAGGACCCTGAGGAATGCGCCCGTGAACCCCACCATGGGCGAGGCGGGGCGGTTTGTGCCAGGAGCACTAGGAGACTGTTGGAGGGTTTGGTGTGGGGAGAGTGACGTCCCCAGCACTTGCTCTGGGCGCTCCCTGGAGGAGGAGGGAGGGGCGGAGAGAGTGGGGGTGGGGGAGGGGAAGACAAGAAGGAAGAGGGCGCAGGAGGAAAGAGGGCGGGGTGGGCAGCGGCTGAGCCTGTCACTCCGCAGGCGGGAGAGGACACGTCAGCCCAGGAGGAAACCCAGCCGTCACCGAGGGGGTCAGGCACCCGGATGCCAGCAAGGGCCCCACTGAGGTGTCGTACTTCGCGTTGGCGATCAGCACTGTAGGTGGGACAGGCCAGTCCACAGCCACCTGCTCTCACGTCTAGTGTCCCGGGTCCCTGGTGCTCGCTTGGGGTGAAACTCAGCCTGCCGTGTGGCCCCACGACCCCGGCCCTGCTGGCCTTGCCCTGGGGCGTGTCTACAGAAACCAGGCTGAGCTGTGGGACCAACAGTCCTGTGGGGCCGCTGCCCGGGGGGCGGGTGACAGCCCCAGATGTGCAGGGGGTAAGGAATGTATGTGTCCCACCAACAGCCTCAGAGGCGCCGTCCTGGGAGTGGGTCCTGCCCCAGCCCAGCCTCCTGACGGTGCAGCTGCATGAGACCCCGGCCAGCACCCCCTGCCCAGCCTCTCCTGAGTCTCTAGCCCGAAACGCCCTGTGAGATACTAATCGCCCGATGCCACGCAGGCTGCTAGCTCGGTAGGCTGTTACCTTCGGTTGCATTCACTGCCTCAAGTGAAAGTATTTCCCTTTGTGCGTCTGAGTCACCCTTGGTCGGAGGGACCCCAGGGCACGGGGCCTTGTGCCCCAAGTTTCGGAGTCTGGACGGAGAGCAGGACACTTGCTTTTTTATCTGTAGCCTGTTGTGCGTTGAATTGTGTCCCCTCAAAACTCGTATGTTGGAGTCCTGACCCCCAGAACCGCAAAAGGTTCTTTTATTTTTTTAAGTTTATTATTTTTGAGAGAGGGAGAGAGAACTCTCGAGTGAGGGGCAGGCACAGAGAAAGGGGGGGGGGGCGGGGAAGAGAACCCCAAGCAGGCTCCACACTGTCAGCATCAGAGCCCAACATGGGGCTCGAATCCATGACGTGTGAGATCATGACCTGAGCCGAAACCAAGAGTTGGACTCTTAACTGAGCCACCCAGGCGCCCCTGACCTCCAAAGGTTCTTATCTGGAAATGGGGTAGTTGCAGATATAGTTAGGATGAGGTCATGCTGGGGCACGGTGGGCCCTAACCTGATACCACTGTGTCCTTATTAAAAGGGAAATCTGGACACAGAGACACAGGGAGAAGCCCATGTGGCCACAGGGCGGGGACAGGAGGGATGCGGCCATGAGCTAAGGGCACTGCGCGTTGCTGGCCGGGAGCTGGGAGGGGCAGAAGGACCTTCCCCTGGAGCGCAGCCGTGGGGGCCCCGTGACTTCAGACACCCAGCCTCTGGAGCCACAGGAGAGTAAATGGCTGCAGGTCAAGGCCCCCACACTCTGCGCCCTGTGTCAGGGCACCCCAGGACACTAGCAGGGGGTACAGTCACGTCCGTAGAAGACGTTCATCACGGTGTTATGGCTAATGTGGTAGACCGTGTTGCCCAGCACTCGCTGGCCCTCTGTGTGCTGTGTGCTTCCGTCCCCGTGCCGGCAGGCACACGCAGGGTCCCACTTGGGACAAAGAGGTGTGAGTGGTGGAAGCTTCCGGAGCCCTGGAGTGGCAGAGCCCATCCCCCTCCCCGTGTGCCTCAGTGGCCCGGTCAGGACTCGCTGCTCAGCTTGTCCCCTGGAGGAAGAACACAAGCCTGCGTGTTGGAATAAGCTGTTCTAGTGAGAGGCCGCTGGCCTGCGGGCAGCTCCCTGTGGGGACGCCTGGCCTCGGTGACTCCCCACCAATCCCTCCGGGATGCGGAGAAGTCCAGCAATAAGACTGGCCAACTAGCGGGAACCGTCTCTGGTCATGAGAATCGCGCCGTGAGAAACGGGACGGGCAGGACACAGCGCATGTTTAGGAGAATGTCCTCAACTACCGTGGGGAGTACACGCTCAGCTTTGTAAACTCAAGGAGCACAGTTACTCAGAAAGCCTAACGGACGGAACCGAAGTGGACTGTGACTTGCCCGGGGTGGTAGCCTGCTTCTGTTTGTTTCCACGATAAAGATAATTTACTAACATGATCCAGAAAGAGTACGTTTTACTTTTAGGCTCCTTAAAACACAAGGAGTAAAAAGGTCACCAGGGGGGCGCCTGGGTGGCTCAGTTGGTTGAGCGTCTGACTTCAGCTCATGTCATGATCTCATGGTCCATGAGTTCAAGCCCCACGTCGGGCTCTGTGCTGACAGCTCAGAGCCTGGGGTCCGCTGCGGATTCTGTGTCTCCCTCTTTCTCTGCCCCTTCCCTGCTCATGCTCTGTCTCTCTCTGTCTCAAAAATAAATAAAAAAAATATTTAAAAAAAAAAAGGGTCACCAGGGTGCACCTGCACACACACCCCTTCACTGAGCCCCCAGCGCCCCTGCCGCCCCCCAAACAGCCCCCGCCCCTCGCTCCGGGCAGGCTCAGCCCATCTTTATTTCTAGGCCATTTAAGAGCCTCCTAAAATCTACTAACTTCCAGGCTAAAAATCATTAAAAATCAAATGAGTTTTCCCACCGATAGAAGTCGAGATCGTCTCTCATTCTCGGGGAGACCAGAACTGAGCGGTGGCCTCTCCTGTGGGAACAAGGCAGGGAGGGGCCGGGACGCACCTGCTCTCCTGAAGGAGAGGAACGCCAGTGCTGAGCCCAGGGTGGGTCCGGAGCCTTCGAGGACGCGCCCAGAGGCACATCCCGCAGCGGCCAGATCTGGTCCCTCTGCACCCAAGTTCCCTCCGGCAAGTCCCGGCCTCCCCATCCCAAGGGGCGGGGTCCCGAGACCTTCCCGGGGGCAGGGGTCTCCACAAGCATGTGCACGCGCAAAGCGGTGGGACCCCATGGGGCCAGCCGGACACCTCAGGGCCCCCAGTCCTCACCGGGCGCCCTCGGGCCTGGAGGTGTGGCCTCCCTGCTCCGGCCCCTCGTTGTCCCCCCTCAGGGAGTCAGTCAGCTTTTGCCAATGACGCTTTGTGACACGTCACCCCCAAAACCCAGTGGTTGTCAACAGGTGCTCCTTCAGCTCCAGGGTCGGAAGGCCGGTGGCGTGGACACTGGTGGACCCAGCGGACAAGCCGAGCTCGGGACCCCGCGCCTCGCCTGGGTCGGAGCAACGCGGGGTCCGTTTGCTGCCTTTGGTTTAACCCTCAACAAAGGGGTCCGGTGAGACCCCTGCCCCTGCTTTCCTCCTTCCCTGGGGAGCGGCAGTCAGGGCATGAGCTGTGTGTGTCCCACCACCTCTTCCCGGCCGGGGTGGCCTGGCCCTCGGCCTCTGTCCCCCTCCCTCCAGCTCTGCCTGTGAATTTCCACACGGCAACGACACGCATCCTGGTCCGCACGTCGTGGGCTCAGCGTCAGGACGCATGTGCCCGGGTGGTGGCTACCGAGTGACGTGGACAGACTGTGTGTGCTCTACGAGCCAAATCGGCGGTGATTACTCCCTGTGGCAGATCTGGAGCAAACACCCTCCAAATTACCGTTGCCATTTGGGTACTAAAATGAACGATTTGAAAGAGAAAGGCTGGTGAGTGAGCAAAGCCCTGAACACGCTCACCGATATTTCGTCTTCAGAGGAGCAAACCGTGGGCATGTTTATGTCCCGTCCTCTTTCTGGCTGAGGCCTCGGAGCCTGGGGCCCGCTTCGGATTCCGTGTCTCCCTCTCTCTCTGCCCCTCCCCTGCTCACCCTTTCTCAAAAGTAAACATGGAAAAAAAATTTTTTTAAATAAATAAAAAGAAGAAAAACTCTCCCAGACGCGCGTCGTGCAGTCGCGCTCAACAGCAAGGCAGTCAACAAGAGCCACGGCTTCTAGCGGGCTCGTCGCTGCCCCGGACAAAGGGGGCAGGACCCTCGGCAGGTCCCTGCTGAGACGCCCCCCCAGGACACAGAGCGTGCATTCCCCAGTGTGAAGGAACTCAGGACCCACGAGCCCTTCCTGAAGGAGACTGAGCACTGGATCCGTGGGAGGATGTACCCAAAGTGATGCTGGACTCGCGGTCGCAGAACCGGACGTCAGCGCTGTAAAGTGGGACCCATAAAAAGACGGATACGGCCAACAAGAGTCAGAGGAGGAAGGACAGAAGGCAGAAGGGGCATATTGATGAAAGGGAAGGCCGGGTTTCTCCTTTTCCACGCCCTCTCCAGGCGCCCGCGTGGGCTCAGCAGCCCGGAAGCTCTCCTGACCCCTGGGATTTCTGTGGGGACCTCATCACATGGGCAGCTGCCTACCTGAGTTCATTGGCACACGAACCCTTTGGGGAAAGAAGCCTGCATTTCTGTCTTTGTACTTTTCTGCACTGATTACGTTCTTTGGGAGAAAATGCTTTCTTGCACAAAAACAAGAGAGTACCTTTCTCCAAAGGAAAAATACAGAAGTGCCGGAAGCAAACGTGCCAGGATTTTACCAGCTGTTACTGCTGGGCCATAACAGTCCAAATGCGTTCCTAGCGCTCCGCACCCCCCCCCCACCCCTCCCACTGTGTTCCCCCGTGGGCCTCTGCGTGGATTCACCCCAACCCAGGAGTCTACACAGCAGCAGGGATCACCCTCCGCCGAGGGGGCCAACGGATGCCCTTCTGGGACAGGCGAAGTGATCTGGGGGCCCCGAGACATGACTCCCATTAGCTGCAGATGCCGCCCTGCAGGGGCGACGGGCCTAGGAGAGGCGGTCGAGGGGAAGGTGAACTCAAGGTCTCAGCCACCCCAGGCACGGGCCCCAATCTGGGGAGGGAAGTCGGGTGACAGTAACACTCCCACCACCCCAGACTCGGAGCTCAGCACCCCCGGCAAGCGGGGTCTCCTCGCGCTCAGCCGGCTGTGAGCTGCTCAGCAATTTGGACCTTTCACTCCTGACTAGCCCAGTGTCCTTTCTCCGGTCTCCCTCCTTCCTCTCCTCCCTGCAGCTGCAGGGTCACCCCCCCTCCCCCATGGGGAAGAACTCCCGCCCCCCAGTGAGGAGGGTTCATGCCCCCCCCCAGCAAGGAGGAGTCACACACACACACACACACCCGAGTGGGGAAGGACCCCCGCCCCCTCCGCGAGACAGCAGGGCGGTTGGAAAGGAACCCTCTGCTGGGCCTCCTAAAACCGTGGGCAGGAAGAGGCGGGGGCGCGGACTGCCCCTAACCGCCCTTCCAGAAGTCCGATGACTTGGCCAGAAGGGCAGCCGGGAGCCCCCCCAGCCCCCGGGCAGCAGCCCTGCACAGGTTTGGGTGAGGAGCCGGTTTCGGGTTTGCACCTGTCCGCGCGGCCCCGCGGTTGGAGCGGTTCCAGGGCCCCCGCCCAGCGCTCCCGGGCCCGGCCGCCACCGAGCTAATTGCTTCATAACGGATGTGCGAGAACAGTCGGCAATCCGGCACCGGTTCTCTGTCCACAAGTTGAGATTTGATGACTTTTTTATCACTGAATTAAATTCCTTCTCTTGCTTGTCTCCTTACATTAAATCTCTTTAAATCTTAATAGAGTGCAGCCTCTCCCTGCAGCTCAGGCCACTGATAAGGCACGTGGGCTCTAGAACCCAGGGCTGGAGGGGCGGGGGGCAGGCGAGGAGGAGAAGGAGACGGCCGGCTCCGGAGGCTGGAAGGCCCCGGGGGCGGAGAGGCTCCTCGAGCCGGGACGATTCTTGCAACTCAGAACACAAGCTGGGACACCACAGACGTGGCCAGAGGCCCCTAACGGTTCTCCTGCCGCCTGCACCTGGTTTCCCTCGCACCTGGCCCCACCCGGCCCCACCTGGCGCTCCCGGGCCCAGCAGTTAGGCGGAGCCCAGCTCCCCTTGTCTGCACTCAGGCGCCACCTTGCGGTGGGGCGCTCCGGGGGGGGGGGGGGGCTCGTCAGGTGTCCGCGGGGCGTGCAGGGTGTGGCCATCAGGAGCTCGCTGCAGGCGTCGCTGCACATGCGAACTGTTTACTCCCACAAGCGACGAGGGTCGGGGCTCGTTCTCAGTGCGTGTCCGCTTGATCTTGAAAACCAGGCTCGGGGCTGGGGCGCAGCGTCTCGGCGGTCACGCACTCCCTGGCCCGACGTGATCGGTCCGGTTCTCGCACGAGGACTTCACGCGCGGTGAGCGCGTCCCTTCTTCAAGCGCAGCAGCTTCGGGAAGTTGCTCGAGTGCGCTCCCTGGGAGGATCCGGCTCTGCCACACCGGGACCCGGACCCCATCACGTCGGCACCTGGACCCACACCACACCTGGACACGAACCCCCTCCACCTGCACCCGGACCCCCCTCACACCTGCACCCGGACCCCCTCCACACCTGCACCCGGACCCCCTCCCACCTGCACCCGGACCCCCTCCACACCTGCACCCGGACCCCCCCTCCCACCTGCACCCGGACCCCCCCTCCCACCTGCACCCGGACCCCCCTCCACACCTGCACCCGGACCCCCCTCCACACCTGCACCCGGACCCCCCTCCACACCTGCACCCGGACCCCCCTCCACACCTGCACCCGGACCCCCCTCCACACCTGCACCCGGAACCCCCTCCACACCTGCACCCGGACCCCCCTCCACACCTGCACCCGGACCCCCCTCCACACCTGCACCCGGAACCCCCTCCACACCTGCCCCCGGACCCCCCACCACACCTGCCCCCGGACCCCCCTCCCACCTGCACCCGGACCCCCCTCCCACCTGCACCCGGACCCCCCTCCACACCTGCACCCAGACCCCCTCCCACCTGCACCCGGACCCCCTCCACACCTGCACCCGGACCCCCCCTCCCACCTGCACCCGGACCCCCTCCACACCTGCACCCGGACCCCCATCACACCTGCACCCGGACCCCCATCACACCTGCACCCGGACCCCCCTCCACACCTGCACCCGGACCCCCCTCCACACCTGCACCCGGACCCCCCTCCACACCTGCACCCAGACCCCCTCCCACCTGCACCCGGACCCCCTCCACACCTGCACCCGGACCCCCCCTCCCACCTGCACCCGGACCCCCTCCACACCTGCACCCGGACCCCCATCACACCTGCACCCGGACCCCCATCACACCTGCACCCGGACCCCCCTCCACACCTGCACCCGGACCCCCCTCCACACCTGCACCCGGACCCCCCTCCACACCTGCACCCGGAACCCCCTCCACACCTGCACCCGGAACCCCCTCCACACCTGCACCCGGAACCCCCACCACACCTGCCCCCGGACCCCCATCACACCTGCACCCGGACCCCCCTCCACACCTGCACCCGGACCCCCCTCCACACCTGCACCCGGACCCCCCTCCACACCTGCACCCGGAACCCCCTCCACACCTGCACCCGGAACCCCCTCCACACCTGCACCCGGAACCCCCACCACACCTGCCCCCGGACCCCCCTCCACACCTGCACCCGGACCCCCCTCCACACCTGCACCCGGACCCCCCTCCACACCTGCACCCGGACCCCCCTCCACACCTGCACCCGGACCCCCCTCCACACCTGCACCCGGACCCCCCTCCACACCTGCACCCGGAACCCCCTCCACACCTGCACCCGGAACCCCCTCCACACCTGCACCCGGACCCCCCTCCACACCTGCACCCGGAACCCCCTCCACACCTGCACCCGGAACCCCCTCCACACCTGCACCCGGAACCCCCACCACACCTGCCCCCGGACCCCCCTCCCACCTGCACCCGGACCCCCCTCCCACCTGCACCCGGACCCCCCTCCACACCTGCACCCAGACCCCCTCCCACCTGCACCCGGACCCCCTCCACACCTGCACCCGGACCCCCCCTCCCACCTGCACCCGGACCCCCTCCACACCTGCACCCGGACCCCCATCACACCTGCACCCGGACCCCCATCACACCTGCACCCGGACCCCCCTCCACACCTGCACCCGGACCCCCCTCCACACCTGCACCCGGACCCCCCTCCACACCTGCACCCGGAACCCCCTCCACACCTGCACCCGGAACCCCCTCCACACCTGCACCCGGAACCCCCACCACACCTGCCCCCGGACCCCCATCACACCTGCACCCGGACCCCCCTCCACACCTGCACCCGGACCCCCCACCACACCTGCCCCCGGACCCCCCTCCACACCTGCACCCGGAACCCCCTCCACACCTGCACCCGGACCCCCCACCACACCTGCCCCCGGACCCCCCACCACACCTGCCCCCGGACCCCCCTCCACACCTGCACCCGGAACCCCCTCCACACCTGCACCCGGAACCCCCACCACACCTGCACCCGGACCCCCTCCACACCTGCACCCGGACCCCCCTCCCACCTGCACCCGGACCCCCTCCACACCTGCACCCGGACCCCCCTCCACACCTGCACCCGGACCCCCATCCACACCTGCACCCGGACCCCCCACCACACCTGCCCCCGGACCCCCCTCCCACCTGCACCCGGACCCCCTCCACACCTGCGTGTCCACAAACGTGAACCACAACGGCGGCCCCGCGTGCGGAAGGGAGAAGACGGTGTGGGCTGGGGTGGCCGCCAGCAGGGATGCAGAGGCAGGCACACGGATCATGGTGCAGAGGAGGGGAGGGACCCCATGGACTCCGTGGCAGGGGGGAGTGGGGGGTCAGATGCGCTGGCGGCAGGAGTCTAGCCGTGGGACGGGCCACGCTGCCCAGAGGAGTCAGTGTCTGGGACCGGGGAGCAGAGCCAGGCGGGGGGCGCGGGGGACGGAGGGGAGGAGGCGGGGTGTGCACAGTGACCTGTCAGAGAAGCCACCGTCACCGCCCGGGGAGGTGGACAGCCGGAGCACAACCGTGTCCTGGCAGGATACTGACGGAGCGGGAGGAAGGAGGGAAACATAGTGGGGGGCGGGGGGAGCCCTGGCGAGGCGATGGAGGGGGGGCGCCCGGACCCGTGAGCGGTGCTCTTGTCAGGACAGGATGTGGAGTGTGCTGGGGCGGTCACTGCCCCCTTCTTGCAAACAGAGCCCCGGCTTTGTCGGGACAGCGAGTGCCCAGCCCCGAGGAATAAATCATGGTTTATTTAAGCCAATCCTTACAACAGGACTCTATTTCCCATTGCCGGACGTGCACTGTTTCAAACTTCTCTTGGGCAAAGCCGGTTACGTTCATGAGGAAGTGTGCTGACAGATTCTAGAAAATTTACCCCGACAGAGGAAACCACTTTTCCGGCCGGTCCCCTTCTCCTGCCTTAAATCTCACTGCGGGAGAGTGTCAGCTCTGGGGCTGTGGCAGCTATTTTGTGTTCGTGAGGCAAGCATGCTGAGGAAAAGGAAATGCAAGCCGGCTGGCAGAGCCACCGGGCTGCCTCACGGAAGGTGGGGCTGCTCCCGTTGAGACCTGTGTGCGGTCTCGTTAAAGCCTGCGCTCGGTGGTATCCAGGGGTGGGGTGAGAGGGGCAGCCTGCCCTGTGTGAAGGCAGCAAGGGGTGAATTTCCAGGAGGGAATTCAATGCCAGTCACAAAGTCCATTCTTGTCACCATTATGCCCCAGTCTACTCACTGCCAGTGACGACTCCCCCCCCCTCCAGTCCTGTGCCCTGCCAGTTTTACTGGCTCGTCACCATCGGTCGGGTTTCTGTTCTGGGCATTGTCATTGACGTCTTTCCATCTTACAGCCGTCATGTGTTCAGTAAAAGCAGGAACGGGGCTGTCTAGTGAGGGTTCCGAGGAGAGAAGAGGTTTGAAATTGTCTCTCTGAGCTGAACTGAGGTCCCTGGTCAGTGCCAAGAGCCCGTCAGGTCGGCGATCACGAGTGTGGAGCGGACCTGTCTCTGCTTCTACGTGACTTTCTCCAGCGGCCGCTGGGTCCCTGGGGCAGAGAAGGGGACCGGTAGGAGCGCGTTAGTCCCGGTCAGCTTGCGAGGGTCGGGACGTGGGATGCTCTTCCCAGACCACCCGGGGGCGTCCCGCAGCACGGAGGGCAGTGGGGCCAGGCCTACAGCACAGAGAGAGCACACGACCTGGACGTGACCGGGGGCCACGAGAGGAGCCTCGGGAAGACACATCCCAGGGGACAGCGTGTGCGAGACGGACCGCGACGGTGAGTAGGTGCAGGCCTAGCCCATGACTCGGAGAAGTGAGGCGAGAGCTGGCCCCTGGCGTGGTGAGGTCAGGGGCACAGCTGGCCCTCTTGCGCAGCAAACCCCCTTTCGGGGGACAGAGCCGGGGACTGCCTCCCACGTACAAGGGCAGCCTGCACACCAAACTAGGCCAACGGCAGAGCGCTTTTTCTCCAGAAGAAGCCTGGACTCGTGCTTTGGCATCGATTGTAAGACATATTTCTCCCTCTTGTGGATTTACTGAGGTACTCGGGCTGAGGAATTTGTGATTTTTATAACATTCATTAAATTCTTACTTTTCACTCTCACGGCCTCCTGGGACTTGGCCCTATTCCTTTTTCTCCGGCTTTCTCTTCAGGAAAGCCAGTCCCTGTACCCTAAGCCGAACCTCATCCCAACCCAGAGCCCGCGCGCCCGCGCGCCCCTCCCCAGGCAGCACCCACCCTAACCAGTCTGCAAACGGATGCAATGACAAGTTTGGGACCGTGCCACCGCGGTCCTGCGCCTCCTCGCAGACAGAGGGCCCAACCCTACCCAGCCCCATCCCACCCCACCGCAGGAGGGATGACCTCGGGTCAGGGCGGCAAGGAGAGAGCCTTTTCCTCTGAAGGTGCCAGCCGCCCGCTACCAGCAGGGGTGCATTGGCAACGTAATGAACTCACCCGGGGCTGTGCCCACAGCATGCCGGCTGCAGACGGAACTGGAGAGCTCTGCCCACACCCGGGTTCCAGCATCCCAACGTGCCCCAGGGCTTCAGGGAGGACAGACAGCCGCCAGCCCAACCACCACCTCCGTCCCATACAAACCATCATGCTCTTACACAGGGCCACCTCATCTGCCCCGCGGCTGCGCCTGCGTGCACGAGTGAGGCGGGGGTCCATGGGTCACCTGGGAAATGGGTCTGGCTTGCTCTCTTGGCATCTCCGAGTTGAACCTCCACCCCAACGGTCTCGAATGCATCTGTAATCATCAGAGGGGAAGCCACCCGCTCAGTACAGAACATTGTCCCTTCTGTTGAGCTGAATGGTCTCCGGGGACCCGACCCCAGTGTGCCCTCTACATCCCCAGGATGTACACCCCGTCCCGCCTGCTCAGCCCTCCCCCCTCCCCGTGAGACCCCGCTCCCCTCTCAGCTCTCCTCCTCCCCTTGAGACCTCCCACCGCCCTGCTCAGCTGTGTCCGTCCCAGTGAGACTCCGCCCCCTGCCCAGCTCTGCCCCTCCCCCTGACACCCCGCCCCCTAGCTCTGCCCCTCCCCGTAAACCCCCTCCCCCCGTCCAGCCCGGCCCCTCCCACTGACACCCCGCCCCCCCAGCTCTGCCCCTCCCCGTGAGATCCCGCCCCTTGCTCAGCCCGGCCCCTCCCCGTGAGATCCCGCCCCTTGCTCAGCCCGGCCCCTCCCCGTGAGGCCCCGCCCCTTGCTCAGCCCGGCCCCTCCCCGTGAGACCCCGCCCCTTGCTCAGCCCGGCCCCTCCCCGTGAGATCCCGCCCCTTGCTCAGCCCGGCCCCTCCCGTGAGACCCCGCCCCCCGCCCGGCCCTGCCCCTTCTCGTGAGACAGCTCACCACCGGGACCACCTCCTAATTCACAAAAGTCACGTATTGGAGCAGCCGCCCCAGGGGTTCTCCAGGCTGCTAATTCATTCCGAATCCTTTGAGGAGAACAAAAGCAGACCTGGGGAAAACATGACAAATTGCTTTCCCAAAACTCGGGAGAGACCAACAGAGCGCCGCCAAAGGAGACTGTCAGAGGCTCGCAGCACCGGGGTTTCGCTTCTGAGAAATTCCCCTTCTTGCTCAGAAAGCTGCAGTCGTTATTTCTTTATTCCCCGGTTTTTGCCTTTTGGTATTTCAGAGTGAAATAAATGTATTATCCAAACGAGCCCCCTTTTCAATGACAGAAAACACAAAGTGACATCAATTTCCGTGTTTAGAGTGGAGGAAAAACGCCAGCCGTGGCGAAAAACGAGGCTCCCAGTGAGCGCAGATAACACCGCCCCCCTGCACGGGCTCTCCTCTCCACAGTCACAGCAGAGACGAGCGGGACAGGCCAGAGCCACGCGCCCTCATCCTGAGTGCGAGGGACAGAGAATGTCGTCCACACCTGCTCACTCGTCGGCCCCTCGTGGGGGATCAGCTGTCAGATTCACTCACACCTGGGTCTGGCTGCAGGGTCAGGGCCCTGGGCTGCTTGCCTGGTGCCCACTCCTGTGAGTCCTCCGTCTGGGCACCGGCTCCCCCCACGTGGTATCAGACGCAGCAGAACCCCGAGGGGCTGCTACCACATCTAGTCCCAGAATGCGGAGGGACAGGAGGAACCGGGCCCCACCTGGAACCACTGGGCTTGAGCCGAATCACCTGGCCACGCCTAGCTGTGTGTGGGGGTGGGGGGGAGGCTGGGAAGCCTGTCCTTCCCACAGGGGCCACGTGCCTGGCTGAAGTCACAACGCCGCAACAGTGGAGGAGGGGAGACGGATATCAGAGACCATGTCAGACGATGGAGGGGTCACTGTTCATGGAGCAGAAAGCGAGCCCAGACCAGGTTTGTCCATCCCGCTGCCGTAACAGAACACCACAGACTGTGAGTGGGGGGCCTCATCAGCAACAGACATCGATTTCTCTTCATTCTGGAGGACAGAAAGTCCAGGATCAGGTGCCAGCATGGTCACCTTCTGGAGAAGACCTTCCTGTGGGTCACAGCCAGGACCCCTCGCTGTGCCCTCACAGGGCAGAAGCGGGGAGCACTGTGCAGCCTCCTTGAAAAGGGCGCCGATTTCCTGCACGGGGCTCCACCCTCCAGGCCTCGACAGGTCCCGGGGACCCCACCTCCAAAGAGCATCGCCTCCACACACTAAGACTCATTGGTACGAATTTGGGCGGGCACATTCAGACCACCACAGACCAGACCCCGCAGGAGGGGGTCTCCGTGCTGGAGCAGGGCTGAACTGGTGTGCAGGAAGGTGGTTGGAAACCCAGAGAAGCCACAAAAGTGTAAGCCGTATTCCCTCCAAGCCCAGCCAGCCCCCAGCCCCCCAGCCCCTTCCAGCCTCAGAGTCCTCAGATGCCATTTGGGTGGCAGTCCTTTCCGCATCCTTCCTCTGGTGCAGCCCCACAACCGAGGGAGCCCTCTCCCCCGGGGCAGCCCTCTCCCGAATTAGCTAATTGCTGTCTACGGAGTGGAAAACACATTCTGACCACAGAGGATGTTGTTTCCCGCCTTTGACAAAGCTCTCCCAATGTGGCGGGCCAGGCTGGCCTTAGCCTAACGCTAAGCCCAGGGGCAGCCGGCCACAGTGGGTGGCTTGCACCTGGCTCTGCTTCTTTGCCCACCTAGTGTCCCCCCCCCCTATTCCTGTGACACCAGCTCCCTAGGGGCCAGGTGAGACCAAGCAAAATCACAGCGTTGATTTAGGGGTGGGCAGGAGTGTTGTTCGGGCCCTGTAGGATGCCCTGGAGATCTCTTGGACACCATGAAAACAGGGAGCCCCATCCGCTGAGCTATCACCTGACAGGGTGTGCAGGTGGGGGCCCGGGGAACAGGGAGTCCCTTCCGCTGAGCTGTCACCTGGCGGGGTGTGCAGATGGGGGGCTGGAGGCCAACTGAACCCCCGCTTCAAAGTTCGCTGGAGAAGGAAACCAACCTAGGAAAAGAGCAGCGTCTTTTGACATCCTCGGAGGGCCTGGAACCAGTCACAGGGAAGCCTGGGGCTTCAGCTACCTGTGCAAATGAGGTGAGCTTTTACTGCCCGATTCTTAAGCTGCTCTGAGTTGTATTTCTGTCCCTTGTGGATCACAAAAGCTCTGTGACCTCAGGACTTCCTGCCTGTGTGCCAAGAGAGAACTCCTGGCTGGCCCGGAGAGCGGGAGAGCAGGCCGGTGCGGCCCGGGGCGTGCCCAGACCACAGCCTCTGGCAGAACCTACCCCCTTTCCAAGGGGTCCCCTGCCCAAGGGGACGAGGGGGTGGCCCCACACCAGCCGCACGCGTGCATGGGAAAGACGCATCCAGATGCTGACCCAGGAAGCTCAGAGGGCACAGGACCGGCTGCAGGTGCACAAACCTGCCGACCCACGTAGGCCCCAAACCACAGCACAGAGGAGGCTCCGGAGGCCTGTCAGACAGGACTGTCCTCACTGCCAGGGGCCTAAGTAAAACCAGCAAGGTTACAGACTTAGGCCATGGGGGGGAACCCAGCGGCGCGGAAGCCGGGCCTCAGACAGGGTGAGCGGGAGGGTGCCGTGGGCCCCGCTCTCCCGCTCCCGGGCGCCAACCTCCAGCCACACCCACACCCCATGAACTGGTCCCGCCGCAGCCCTGTTATCAGCCCCTGTGTCTGCCTCCCTCGTCTGGGAGATGGGAGGTGCTCACTGTCAGGGAGAGCACGTGACAATCATGAGAGGTGCCACCCCCACTCCGGCCTGGGGGTGGACAGCTGGACAAACCCCCACAAATCCCCCTCATGCGGGGCCCCACCCACCTGCTCCCACTCACACGGATTCCACCGTCCTGGAACACCAGGTACATGCGTGATCGGCATCCCCAAAGGTTTGCTTGACTGCCATGCCCACTGTCTCTCCCCTCGACTGGCCCACCAGCTCCCCGGTCCATAGACCCCGAACCGCAGGACCCTGCAGGCTCAGAGAAAGTGCTGAAGAGGAGGGGTCATGTGGTGGGAAGTGGACCTCACAACCCCCGTGTCCTGGGGGGAGCAGAGATGACAGGTGGCTTCCTGGGGGAGGAGAGGTGGGTGTCCTTTGACATGAGCAAGAGCAGCAGAGGAGGTGGTGCAGCCCTTCAAGACGTGTACATGTGTGTATATGGGTTCTCTCCCAACCCCCAGATTCCAAAACTAGGTCATGACTCCCCATATGGTACCCCAAACACACATGCATGCACACAGGTGCAGGTACACACGCACACATATACACATACACACATATGCACATGCATGTGCACAGGTACAGGTATGCACGCACACATATACATGTACACAGGTGCGCACACATAGACATGTACATGCACGCACACGTGTGTGCACATATACACATATATACCTATACACACATGCATGCACACCTACGCTTGTACACCCATGTGCATGTATCTCTGTGCGCATATGCATGTATGTGTGTGCACATATACATGTACATGTGTGTGCACATGCACATATATACACGTGCGCACAAATGCGTGCACACACATACACACATATGCACACAATAGACATGCACCACACACATACACATGCACGCATGCACACACAAATGTACACACAAACACGTGTGTGCCTGGTACACATGCATATACACATACATACACATGCACACCTACACACATACACAGCAAACCAAGAGACCTCTCAGGGGAAAAAAATCCACTTTAAGATAATCTCTGCCTATGAGGGGGAAGAGGCCAGTAATTTTAAGACAGCAGCTTCAATTACAAACAAAATGAAAGGGCTGCCCAGAGCCCGCTGCTCCTGGATCAGGATGGGGTGCCCAGATCTGCCCGCAGACTGGCATCCAGCTTTGTGGGAAGCTGGTGTGGACGAGGGTGTCAGCTCTGCTGGGAAGACCACCTGGTCAGGACCTGGGCTTCGCTGGCTGACTTTGTCAGCCAGAGGTCAGGGGGCATTGGGCAGGAGGTCAGGCGGCATCGAGCTGGAGGTCAGAGGGCATCAGGCTAGAGGTCAGGGAGCATTGGTGGGAGGTCAGGGGACATCAGGAGGGAGATCAGGGGCATCGGGCAGGAGGTTGGGGAACATCAGGCAGGAGGTCAGGGGGCATCGGGAGGGAGGTTAGCCTGCTGTCTCATCTAGTCAAGGAGGAGTCTGATCGGAGTCGGGGCTGAGGGCAGTGCCCGGCACATCCCGACACTGAGCTTGGAGACAAGGACCCAGGGCCCAAAGTGGGGGACCTGGGGCTCGAACCCAGTCTGACCCCGGTCTGGAAAAGGGGGTCAGGAGATCAAGAGACAGAGACAGAGACAGAGAGACAGTGAGACAGTGAGACAGAGACAGGGAGATACACAGAGACAGAATGGCCTGTGCCGCTGACCCTGCAAAGCACAGGTTTTCGTATGAAGAGGCCCTCCCGGTGCCTCCCGCTGCACTCCAGATCAAAGCCTGCCCTTCACAGTCGCCCGACCCGCTGTGTGTGGCATGGAGGGCAGGCCAGCCCGCCACCCCACCGGGCCCTGACCTGCGGGCAAGGTCATGGCTGGGAGGTAGTCCAGGCTGTGGGGCGCTGTTGCCATCTAGTGGGCATGTGTGGTTCTGCAGGCCCTGGGAGCCCCGCCCCTGCTCTGCAGGACCTGGAACCCCGCCTGCCTCTTTTGGACGCCTTACCTGTGTGTAGGTTCACACCTCACTTCCCACAGTTCATGGTCAAAACAGTAAGTGACAGCGGTGACTGCTGTTCCCTAGAGTGGAGGCCACATCTCCACGCCCGTCCTGTGCCCAGGGCCCAGTGCACCCCCTCACACCCAGGCTCAGGTCCCGTGCTGTGCCCTCACCTTGACAGCTTTGAACAATACTGGCCAGGCATTTCCGGACCACCCTCAGTCTATTTGGGCTGCTCCAATGCTCCCTCGTGATTCTCTGCGGTGTGCATTTGGGGATAACTGAGCAGAACTAAAGCACCTTCTCACTGGGGGATGCTGACAACGTGACCTTGACCCCAGGGCTAGGCCTCCTCTTCTGTCAGAAGTGACTCACCCAGTCAGCCCACACTCAAGTGGAGGGGCTGAGGGCTGTGACTCCAGGGCCTTCACAGGGCCCATGACCCCCGCTGCGCCTCCAAAGGGGCGTGGCGGCCGTAGGGCCTCCAAAGGGGCTGGTAGCTCACCCGGGTCCCAGAGCTGCAGTGAGAAGGTGGCTCTCCACCCCACAGGTGCATCACCTGGAGAAGGCACAGGGTGGGCTGAACGCAGCTCTGACACATCCATTCAAGACCCGGGTGGAAACAGGAACAGACCAGGCGAGAAGGGGAAGAACAGGCTGCCGGTGTCTGGCGATGACCTGAGCGGGAGCCCGTCTGGGGCTGGAGGCTGGGAAAGTCTCCTCAGACACCTCCTGGCAACACAGAGCAAGCCATGCATCCCAGCCTGGGGATGCCCCTCCTGCCAGCCCTGACCCACCTGGATGAACCCCTGGAACAGCCCCCACACCCTGGGTGAGGGTCTCAACCCCCCATCTGCAGGCCAGGGCACGCACACCCTGGGTGAAGAGCGCAGCCGAGTGCCCGTGGGTCTGGGGACAGGACTCAGTCTCCCAAGTGGCCAGGCTTCCACGATTTCTCCCCAAGGAAAGGTGAATCCCGAAGCCTGTGGTGGTTGCTTCTAACATATGCAGCCTATCTTCCCATGTCTCATCCCCCAATAAATAGATGGTTCTGTGAGAGGCATGAACTCTTGGACATGGTCAGGCTGAAGCTCCTCCCAGACTGAGGGTCCACCCAGGATTGAGGCTCCTCCCAGGCTGAATGCTCCTCCCGGGACTGAGGGTCTTCCCAGTCTGGGGGTCCTCCCAGGACTGAGGGTCCTCCCAGGCTGAGGGTCCTCCCAGGACTGTGTCTCCTGCCAGGACTGAGGGTCCTCCCAGGCTGAGGGTCCTCCCAGGACTGTGTCTCCTGCCAGGACTGAGGCTCCTCCCAGGACTGAGAGTCCTCCCAGGCTGAGGGTCCTCCCAGGACTCTGTCTCCTCCCAGGACCGAGGGTCCTCCCAGGCTGAGGCTCCTCCCAGGCTGAGGCTCCTCCCAGACTGAGGGTCCTCCCAGGACTAAGGTTCCTCCCAGGCTGAGGCTCCTCCCAGGACCGAGGGTCCTCCCAGGCTGAGGCTCCTCCCAGGCTGAGAATCCTCCCAGGCTGAGGGTCCTCCCAGGACTGTGTCTCCTGCCAGTACTGAGGCTCCTCCCAGGCTGAGGCTCCTCCCAGGACTAAGGTTCCTCCCAGGCTGAGGCTCCTCCCAGGAGTGAGGCTCCGCCAGGCTGAGGCTCCTCCCAGGACTAAGGGTCCTCCCAGGCTGAGGCTCCTCCCAGGAGTGAGGCTCCGCCAGGCTGAGGCTCCTCCCAGGCTGAGGCTCCTCCCAGGACTAAGGTTCCTCCCAGGCTGAGGGTCCTCCCAGGACTGTGTCTCCTGCCAGGACTGAGGCTCCTCCCAGGCTGAGGCTCCTCCCAGGCTGAGGCTCCTCCCAGGACTGAGCTCCTCCCAGGCTGAGGCTCCTCCCAGGCTTAGGGTCCTCCCAGGCTGAGGGTCCTCCCAGAACTGTGTCTCCTGCCAGGACTGAGGTTCCTCCCAGGCTGAGGCTCCTCCCAGGACTAAGGCTCCTCCCAGGCTGAGGCTCCTCCCAGGCTGAGGCTCCTCCCAGGATTGAGGCTCAGCCCAGCCTGCCAGAGCACTAGGAGCCATGTCCCGTCTGTCCGCTAGGTGTCACGCTTGGCCGTGCGGTGTGCTGGCGCCCCGGGGGCAGGAACCGCGTCGGGCGCCCGCAGGGGCGCACCCGCTGGGCTTGGTTACTGCTGGCCTGGAGCTGGAGGTCTGACGGGCCCCGCCTCCAGGGGCACACGGGCCCTACGCTGTCAGCAAGCTCTTCCTGTGGGGCAGGCTGTCTGCTCACCGAAGCCCCGTGGGCTACCTGCGCCGTCCTAGTGAAGTGAGCCGTTCAGACTGGAGCCCAGTCGGGTGCGCCTTGTCAGGTGGACATGGGAGGGGGAGCCCCGGTTCCCTCTGTTAATCCAGTCGGGACCAGGCGTGAAAACTGGGTGCTGTGGGCCCACTGAGCACTGGCGTCCACTGGCGCCCGCCAGGTGCCCAGGCCGTGAACCGGGCCCACGCTCCGAGTTTGCCAACCCGCAGGCCTGTCCTCGCAGCCCGCAGAGGAGAGACAAGGACAGAGGCAGGTGCTCTGGGGCAGCCCTGGGCGGGCAGAGGAGGCCAGGGGGCAGGACCCGTGAGCTGCTGGCCAGCAGGTGCGTCGTCTGTGTCTGGGCACAGCAGGCGAGAGAGCCCCAGCCCGCAGAGCATCCGACGTGCACCCGGGGAGTGTCTGGAGCCAGAGCCTCCCCGGGGGCTGCAGACCCTCACATCCCTGCTCTGCCTCCCGCGGGCTGCGTGACCATGGGGGCTCATCAGCTGCTCCGGCCCCGCGACCTCCTCTGCGGGCAGGGGCCGGTGGCATCTACACCACAGGCCCTGCGATGAGTCCACACCCTCGCAGCCCTGGAGCCACGGGAGCCTCGGGGAGGAGCCGGGGGAGGGCAGAAGCCTCTGCAAGCACCTGCCAGGCCCCGTCACCCGCAAGCCTCCCGAAGCCCACGAGGGGGTAGACGTTCCACGTGGACCTGGTGTGGGCTGCAAAAGGTCCACTGTCCTTGTGAATCTGGACATGGTGGTCATCTCCATGCAGAGGGCCAGGCATCGGCAGGGAAAACGGGCTATTTTCATCGTTTCCTCTTTTGTATTGCTTTAAAGAAAATGTTTCAAACCAAGTCTAGGTACTGCATTTTCAAGAGGACGTCATCAAGGCAGCCTAGGGGCCGTGAAGAGGGCGGACAGCTCACACTGTGCCCCCTCTGGGGCCAGGTCCAAGCCACGGCTGCAAAGCCCGTCTGCACGCTGGCTGGGGTGTGCGTTTGGTCTGCCCTCTAAAAGGTCAGAGCAGCCCGACAACTTAGGGGCAACCTAGGGCGGCTGGGATGACCCTTCCACGTGAAGGTGCCCCCCTGAAGCCAGGCCCCGAGGAGCTCCCAGCCGTCAGCCCAGGGAGTAGCCATCTGGGCGTTGGGCCCAGTGACACTTTCCGATGATGGGTTATCTCGTTTTCACATTTGCTCCCGCCTGGAATCTACGGCAGAGGGCACCAAGAACAGTGCCTGGCACACAGTAGGTGCTTAATAAGCGCTTGCGGCAAGAACTCCCTGCTCCTGTTCTGACCGTGAACCTTGGGTGACCCTTAGCAGCCCGCTCCTGTCCCCTCCCAGCCTGCAGCCCATTCCAGGAATGCCCTCTCGGCCTGTAGGGTGGGCAGGTGACCTCAGGGAGGGGAGGAACACTACGGGCCAGGAGCAGGCAGCCCGCCCACATGTCCCGGAGGCCATGACCCTCGACCGCTGGCTGACACCGGGTCAGATAACATCCAGGGTGATCTAGTCACGTAAGCTGGTGAAGCTGGATGCCTGCCAGCAGGTGGGGGAGGTTCCCGGCCGGATTGCTTCACCCCTGGGGGTTTGCAGGGCACGTCGCTGTGCTAGGTGTGCAGGGCTGTGGCTGCATCCAGGCCAGCACTGGGGACCGGACATGGGGAGGAGACACGGGAGGCAGGAGAGGAGCACAGACAGACGTCCCACTGGCCTGCCCCTTCCCTTCCCCCTCCCAGCCCGCCTCCCCTCCCTCTCATCACCAAGGGGCCATAGTGGAGGGGTGCCACTTGGTCTGGCTCTGAGTATATTTTGCAAATAGACCCGACAGGATTTTCTGACGATGAGACACAGAAGGTGAGACAAGACAGAATCAAGGATGACCCAACCCACACCTTGGGGAGCCATTTCCTGAGATGGGGAGGGTGGGGAGCAAGGGGTTCTGAGGGATGTGCAGGAGCTCGGTCCGGGGTGTGTTAAGACCGCGAGCGCTGAGCTCGTGTTTGCAAGAGCAGCGGGGACGCTGATGTAAAGTGGAAACACAGAGCTGCCTCACAACCGCCTCAGTGGAAGGGGCCACACCAGGGAGGGCCCGGAACGGGTGATGGAAGCGCCTGGCCTGCTGACCACCATCCTTCAGGACCCACTCTGTTCAATGGCACAGCAAAATTAACAGAACAGAATCCTTGCCTTGCATTTCGCGAACAACATGAAAGGAACGCATTCCTCCATATTTTAAAAACCCATTCCCAGGGGCTCCTGCGTGGCTCAGTCAACTGAGTCTTTTTTTTTGTTTGTTTATTTTGAGAGAAAGAGAGAGAGCACACAAGCAGGGGAGAGGCAGACAGAAAGGGAGAGAGAGAATCCTAAGCAGGCTCCACACTCAGCAGAGCTGAGCTCGAATGGGGCTCGATCTCATGAACCACGAGATCATAACCTGAGCGGAAATCAAGAGTCTGTTCCTCAGCCGAGTCACCCAGGAGTCCAGAGCCTCTGACTCTTGGTTTCAGCTGAGGTCATGATCCCAGGGTTGTGGGGTTGAGCCCCGCGTCGGCTCCGAGGTGAACGTGGTGCCTCCTTGTGATTTTCTGCCTCTCCCCTGCTTGCACACGCTCTCTCTGAAATTAAAAAAAAAAAAAAAAAAAAAAACTTGTAAATTTAAAAAGTAGTAAAAGTTTAAAACTGAGCTCGAGTTCCAAGTAGAATGGATATACATTTAAAAAGACCTAAGACTTTCTTTTCACCCCCCAACACCCTACCTACCGCAGTGCCAGCGACCCTCGTGCCCGCACTGCATGGTCCGCGCTCGCAGGACCACCAGGGAGGAGAAAGCCGCAGCCGGCGCTAGCCGAGCCTGCGCGCGCGCGCGGGGGGGGGGAGGGGTCATTGTCCCCACGGTTCCCGGGGAGCCAGCACTTCACCACGCGCGGCCCCAACCGGCTCGCCTAATCTGTGCAGTCTCGCTGGGCTGGGACAAGTGCCTTGTGGGGCAGAGACTACAGAGCCCAACATCAAAGCGCCGGCAGGGCTCGCTCCTTCTGGAGCTCTGATGGAAGCTCGGTCCCCTCCCGACCCTCCCAGACCTCCCAGCCCCTTTCGGCCCCTCCCAGGCAACCCCCCTCGCTTCCAGCCCGTCGCCACCTTCCCACCTGCTTCCAGCCCCTCCCGGCATTCCCCGCCCCGCTTCCAGCCCCTCCTTGTCCTCCCACCCGCTCCCAGCCCCTCCCACCCGCTCCCAGCTCCTCCCAATCGCTCCCAGCCCCTCCCACCCGCTCCCAGCTCCTCCCAATCGCTCCCAGCCCCTCCCACCCGTTCCCAGCTCCTCCCAATCGCTCCCAGCCCCTCCCAGCATCCCCCCCTCGCTTCCAGCCGGTTCCCACCCTCCCACCCGCTCCCAGCCCCTCACACCCTCTCACCTGCTCCCAGCCTCTCTCAGCCCCTGTTGTGGCCCATCCTTGGTGTCCCTCCCCTCTCTGCCTCCATTGCCATGTGGCCCGCTCCCCATGTGTCCTGTCTGTGGGTCTTTTCTTGCAAGGACCCAGTCATTGAATCAGGGCCCATTCCATCTTAACTAATTGCATCTGCAAAGACCTATTTCCAACTAAAACCATCTTCTGAGGTTCCAGGTGACATGAATTTGGGGGTATGCTATTCAGCCCACCGCAGCACCCTTGCAATGGAGAGTCCAGCCGGGTCCCACAGGAAGCGTGCGGTCAGCCGGGCCTGAGCAGGTGTCCTAGAAGAGAAGGAAGGAGAGAAGGCAACAATTGGGGCAGTCCTGGAATACTGCCTGTAGGAGGCAAGGCTGCATCTGGCCTTCCCGGAGAAAGGGCAGTGTGGGTAGAGACAGGAGAGGACCCCTCACAGCGGGGACACCCCGGGGAGAGTGGAAGCCCTGAGATAGGAAGTGGGCCAGGCTGCGGGCACGGCGAGGAAGGTGGGGGTCCAGGACACCCTCCGGGAGCAGCAGGTCACTGTCCGTACACAAGCAGAGTCCAGCCCAAGAGGTCGGGCCACAGTGACAGGAGGCTGGCCCCCCTCCACGGTCCCCATCCTGCTTGCTGACCCCACAGGCAGGAAGAGACGTGGTCTGTGACCCCCGAGCCAGGAGAGGGACAGTCCTTGGCAGCAGGTGAGGGGCCGTCTAGGCTCCTGACCTTCCCTGCAGCCTCCCTCCTGCTCGCTCTGCCCCTGAGCCCCTCGAGCTGCCCCCACTGCCCCCCACTGCCCCATGGGGCATACACGCCACCAGGTGTCACCGCCTCCTGCTCTCTGCCTGGGTTCTGGCCCCTTCCCAATCCTGCGGTCCCCACGCCCTCCCCACTGCCCTGGGAGGACTCCCCACAGTCCTGCACCAAGAGGCCCAGATGGTCCGAGGGTCTGCCTCTCTCAGCTCTTGTCCACCTCGGATTCCCGTCAGTACACCTGAGCCTCACTGGTCATGGCCTCGGGCAGTGACTCCCTCCCAGGGCCCTGCCCGACCTTGGGGAGCGGGCGGCGACCTCTGGTTGACCTCGTCCTGGGTCCTAAAGCCCCATCAGTCGCGGAGGAGCACAGGCGGCCGGTACCGAGGCCGGGGCACCCCCATCCTGAAATGGAGGCAGGGGACAAGAGCCAGAGCCGGAGAGCGGGAAGGAGAGAGACGGCACGAGGGCTAAGCCGGCCTCCTCGGCCCTCGTGCTGCCCTCCCTCGAGGGCCATCAGGGAAAGGAGAGGCCTCCCCGGTGCCACGCGTGTGAGCGCGTGAGCGCTGCGCCGTGACCCCCGCCTTCTCGCCCCCTAACTGGAACAGAAGCGCCGCCGAGCGCGCGCTGGCAGCACAGCCACCGCCCGTCCCAGCTGATGGGGCTGCACGGCGGTCACAATGAGCGTCTGGAGAACCCGCTGGCAGAGCGGCCTTCCCGCGAGACTTCTGCATCTCGTACCCGCAAACTGTGTGCCGCCCACGTTTCGCAGCAGCGGACGCGGACGTGGGAGCAGCGTGCAGACTGAGGTGAGGTGGCCGCAGGGGGGCTGCGCTCCCCTGACGGGGGTCGTGAGGCTGGTGGCGCTCTCTCCCCGCCCCTCCCTCACCTGACTGCTCCGTGGGAAACCTCTGTCCCTTCCTTCATTTACTGGAGGAGGCAGGGACTATTATGGGGCATGTCACCGCCGTGGCAACCGCGTGGTCTGAAGCGCTGGGAGAGGACAGACGGGAAGCGACGGGGACAGTACATCAATGGGTCTTGACGTGGCTGCACAGAGCCGGCCGCTGGGACGACTCGGGCTGGGGGGTTGGGGGGACGGTTAATGCAACCCCACCGGAAGCTGACCCCAGGCGGAAAGCCGAGGAGGTCGCGCGACACGTGGGCCTCCGCCCGGCCAGGAACAAGCAAGCCTCCTTCCGGGGACTCTGTGCCGCCCCGCCCCTCCCAGGCCCCGCCCCGCACGGGAACGCCGCCCCGCCGCCCCATTGGCACACTGCGCGTCTCTGGTGGGGCAGTGTCCACCGAGGCCCCAGTGTCCCAGCAGCTCCCCGCCGCGTGAAACATCAGGAATAAAACCCACACGTGTTATAAAATCACTAAGGACTCTTCAGTACAAGAAGGTCCGTCCCCTGTCCCGTTCTGGGGACACATCGTTACCCTCCTGCACCGGGACGATGGTCTTTCCCAGTGACGGGAGTAGCAGCTGACACCTCCTGAGTCTGGCCCGTGTGCCCGGGGTTAAGTGTGCAGGCGGAGAGGCCGACGAGGGGGTCCCGTCGTTCTCTCCACTTCGCAGAAGAGGAACAGCCCCCGAAAATTAAATAACTTTGTGAAGTCGCAGTTAGTGGGGGCAGAGGGCCGCCCGGTCTCCGGCTGCCGCGGTCCGCGCGTGGACGCCCCTGGCCGGGGGTCCGGACCCGCCTGTGGCCCCGAGCTCACTAGCTGTGCCCAACTCCGGGCGGCCTCTGTGAACCACCGAGCTTTTTGGAACAGCGCCCAGGAGAGAGTGGGCCTGCCCGGCTCCCCTCCTGGTCGGCTTGCCCCCAGCCTCTGGCTGGTTCTCTGCCGAGGGTCCCAAACAAAGCAAGAGGCAGCCCCTCTTGGCCTGCCTACCATGGCCTCCCCACGTGGCCCCTCCACGTGGTGCCCCACCTGCCTCACCATAGTCTGGGCAGCTGAACTTCTTACATGCCAATTCAGGGCTCCCAAGAGGGTAGGCATGGAAGCTGCCAGACCTTCTGAGCTGCCACAGTGTCACTCCCGCACCTTCCTTTGTTTAGGGGACTGTGTCCTGAGAGGCTGAACGTGCCAGGACCCAGGGCCCCAGACTGACCTCGAACCCTCCCCACTGTCCCTCCCCTAGACTCACAGGTTTTCCCTACATGCCTGGGATGCGGCGGTAACACGACCGACCGGGCTTCCGGAGGGCTGGGTTCTGTTTGGCTAGCTTTCCAGACACGGGTACTCGCCAGGAAGCTCCTTCTGGCTCAGCTTTCCTGTAAACAGACACGAGGGAGGAAATCAACGGGCTCAGGGAGGTGAGTGCAACCACATCTCCTAAGGGGTCCCTCAGCACCCTCGACTCTGGCCAGATCCTAAGTGGGAGACTGGCGAGACATCTCAGGAGCCTGGGTGGGCGGGCGGTGGGGTGCTGCAGACGGCCGCCCTGGGGTCTTCCCGGAGCGGCTCTATCGGGGGCTAACTCAGAGGTGATCACTCGGAGCGCTCCAGCTCCGTGCACAGTCTGGTGGGCGCACGTGAAGGACCCACCCCAAACGTCCTGCCCACCCAGCCCCACTTGCACCCAGACACTGGTGCACACATACATGCACACACATGCACCCACACTGGCATGTGCACAGAGTAGCAGGCTGTGAAGCACTAAGTCATGCAGGTGCTGAAGCAGGAGTTACACGGGGGACCCCGGGCAGCCCCCCCCGCCACACCAATCCCCCCTGCCTGCTGCCCAAGGGCCCCTCCTGTCAGCCCCAGCCAGAGCCCCAGGCCCGACTTTGGTTGCTGCCGCTTGGATCGTGGGCTCCAGACAGGGGAGGGCGGCCGCCAGCTCTGAGGCGCGACCCAGTCAGCAGAGCAGGACCAGGGTGCGTCCCCTCCCGTCATGGCTGGCCCAGAGGGCAGAGATGGCTCTAAATGGGGACACTGGAGCTGTTAGCAGAAGACAGGACAGATACGGCCAGGTAAATGCAAGGGCTGTCCATGGGCCACAGCACGAGACAGGACGGCATGGTGCCCCCAGGAGCTAACGAGACTCCAAACTGCCTCTGGGTGAGCACCGCTCGGCTTTGACGCTCGCTGTGTGACCCGGGGCAAGTTACTTACCCTCTCTGTGCCCGTTTCCCATAGGTAAAATGGGGGCAATGACATACATACATCTCGGGGATGTGTGGCTGTGCCTCTGTGTCATTAGCACTACAGCAGAAGCTTCCTCGGACCAAGGACAAAAATCCACGTGGCAGATCCGGGGGGCCGAGGCCTCAGACGCTGCTGACCCCCAGAAGACCCCGGAGAGACCTCCTCCTGACTGGGGCGGCTGGAGAGGTGGCAGTGGCCTGGGGTGGGCAGCCCCCAGGAGCATCCTCCAGGCCTCAGGCCTGCTGGTCCCAGCTCGGTGTCCCCTTTACACCTAATTAGATTTCGTTGTAAAGAGATAAAGGCTGTTACTTTGTATCAGCACATCTTCCTCTGCAGGACCCAGTTCCTGAGAGAGGAGAGACAGGCAGGGAGATGAGGGGAAGAGCCAGCATGGGTAGACTCCGGAATAAGACCCTGACAGGCTCAAATTGATTCTGCAGCCCGGTAAAATTGAGCGCAGAGGGAATTGGATTTGTGCCCCGTTGAATGTAACTGCCTCTTGCTGTCTATACCAGAAGCTGTTAAAATGGTTATCTTTAGAGGTGTGTGGAAATTGTGTGCGAACAGACCGGTGAACCATCCTGGGGCGCAGGCTTCCTCCGCGCACGCAAAACGGCATCGTTGTTCCTAGTAACATCATAAACACCTTGCGCTTGTAATGTAAGCAGAATCGAGGCTCCCGGCAACGTCTCCAAGCGTGGGGTCACTGGGGCTTCTGGGGGCTCCGGAAGCAGGCCCTTGGGCTGCCGGTCCCGGGCGGCTGGTGGGCTGCGGGGTCTCACCTCCCCCAGCCTGGGGCGGGGAGTCGGGGGCGGGGGGTTGGGGGGAGTGCTTCAAGTCTCCGCATTCATCGGCCTGGACCCAGGACAGGCTCAAAAGAGGACTTGCTTCTCCCTCGGGACAGAGCCCAGGGGACTCTCGCAACCTGGAACCCTCGCTCCTGCCTCTCCCCGCCCCACCCTGCCCCGTCTTGCCCCGTCCCGTCAAACCCCCTCCGCCGGGTCCCGCCCCGATCCCCTGTGCCCATCCCCCAGGCCCCATCTGCCTCTCGTTGTGTCTGACGGATGTAGGAGTTCTGAGCCTTCCCGAGAAACAGCCCTGTGCCCACTGTCTCCAAAGCAGTCTCGAGAGGCCGACCCCACTCACGCTTGGGAAGCGCCCCAGTCCCGCTGGGCTGGGCTGTGCCTCAAGCCACCGCCACCATGATCCCACACGTCAAAGGTGCACCCTCACTCCCTGTGTGTCCAGGGTGGGGCGGCAGAGTTCACGGGGGGGGGGGGGGCACTGGGAACCCCGGCAGACATACCTCTCGGCCACCAGCACAGGAAACCCCGCGAAATGGCCTTTAAAGGTCACTGGCTAAAGCGGGTCTGGAACAGGAGGCCAGGTTCTCTGTGCACGGCTGGGAAGGCTCACAGGTGTGCCTTCCGGATCGCTTAATTCTGCTCACCCTCCCTCCTGTCTCCCTGGCGGGTCGGCCCCGTATTTCAGCCCTACCGAGCTGGGGCCTCTGGGGGACGCCTGCTCGGGAGGCCCCTTTCCGGGCCTACGAGGGACCCCTCTCATCTGAGATGGATTCCTCCGCCCGCTCCGTGTCACCCGCAACGTGCTGCTGGCGCCTCCAGCGTCCCAGAATGCACGTGGGCCAGCCGCGATGTCCAGGGGGCCACCCACGCCCTGTCGGATCTGGCCGGACTCGGGGAATCTGGAAATCTGCCAGCGTCCCGGCGTCGGGCGGGACAACGTTTGGAGCCTCGTCCTCTCTCGCTCTCGCTCCACACTGGCAGCTCCCGTCTGGTCTGGCTCCTCCTCGCATCTTGGCCAACGCAGGCGACGGCCGCGGGCACCTTCCTCCCCGCTTTTCCCAAGGGCTGCCGTCGTGCCGGGCCTGCGGCCTGGCTTCCTCCCTGCACGTGGGCCCCTGCCACGCGGTTCTCGCGGCGGGCAGGGCGGCCTGCGCCCCGCGGCACCGAGTGACCCCCACACATAGGTGACCTGGCACGGCAGGGGCTGCTTCTCACTCTAGCACGGTGGGCCCTGGGGGGCTCGTGCGCTCAGGGGCCAGGCAGGCAGCCGCTCCTGTCAGCACATCGTGATTTTCTGCGGAGAAGGTAGGGAGGGAGGGCTGGGATGCTTGTTGCAAAGGGCTCCCTTCCGCACAGGACAGCGCGAGGGAGGCAGAAGACCCGCCGGGAGGCGGCCGCCTCGGCCCCGCGGTCACAGGCTGCAAGGGCTCCGACCACCCAGTTGGTGTGGGTGTCCAGGTGCCACTGGGTCCGGCCCCCTCCTTCCTTCCGATTCCTCCCCGGGACGTCATGGGAACAGAAACACGCAGGGTAGGCCTGTGGATTAAGTTTCCTCCAATATGCTCAGAATTTCGAACCCCTGTCTGCATCCCGTAGGACACGGAGACTGAACCCAATAAATACGTGTGCGGGCGCCTTGGGTGGCTCGGTTGAGCGTCCTACTCTTGATTTAGGCTCAGGTCGTGTCCCAGGGTCGAGGGTTCGAGCCCTGCATCAGGCTCTGTGCTGACAGCAGAGATTTTCTCTCTCTCTCTCTCCTTCTCCCTCTCTCTCTTTCTTTCTCTCAAGATAAAAAATAAATGCATGTGGAACACCTGATGTCAGCTGAGCCCCAGAAGTTGGTTTCTGCTGGGCTGACTGGATTCAGCCTCTGTCTCCCTGTTCATTCAACAGACATTTACTGAGCGTCTGCTGACCCTGGTCGGGTGCAGCCGCGGGGGGACTGGGCACGCACGGAGAACCGCCTGCCATTCCGGCACAGGGCAGGGAGGCAGAAGGCAGTGCGGGTGCCGACGGATGCCATGGGGACCAATACGCAGGGGAAGGAAGGTGGTGATGGCCCGGAGGGGGAGAGGGAGCCAGCTACTCGCACATCTCGAGGGAAAAGCATCCCAGGCAGAGGGAACAGCCAGTGCCAAGGCCCTGAGACAGAAGCACTTGGAAGGTCGAAAAACCAGAAGGCATGGCGCGGCTGGAGGGGAAGGGGCACCGGGGGGCAAGCAAGCCAGAGACGGCGGCAGGAAGGACTCTGCTGGGGTCTGAACGGGCACTGGGCTGTGTGAGAAGTGAGTAGTCGTGTCTGGAAGCTGCCCATTGCCGTGTAGCAGGTGACCTCAGACCAACAGCTCCCATGCCTGTATCTGTTGGGACTACCGGGTCCTCTGGCTCAGGGTCCCCCACGGGCCGCAGCTGGCGTCGGCGGGGCCGAGGCCCGTCTGAAGACTCCCCGGGGGAGGGACCCCCATGCGAGCTTACGCACAGGCCTCGAAGCAGGATTCAGCCGGACACCATCCTCGGTCCCCTGTCTGAGGGCCTCTCCCGGGGGCCTCTGTCAAGGCGGCGGCTGCTGGCTCCATCAGACGGAGGAAGCAGAGCAGGAGGGACAGACAGACAGAAGCCAGAGTCTTCATACCCTTAAGTGACTCCCATCGCGTTTGCCTTCTGGTCATCGGAGGCGAGTCCCAGCCCCACTCAGGGACCAGCACCAGCCAGGCCCAGGCAGCAGGAGCCTGGGGGCCGGTGGGTGTCCTGGGAAGAGGCTGGATTTGCACACTTTTTTTTTTTTAATATTTATTCATTTTTATTTTTTTATTTTTTTTCGTTTATTTATTTTTGGGACAGAGAGAGACAGAGCATGAACGGGCGAGGGGCAGAGAGAGAGGGAGACACAGAATCGGAAACAGGCTCCAGGCTCCGAGCCATCAGCCCAGAGCCCGACGCGGGGCTCGAACTCCCGGACCGCGAGATCGTGACCTGGCTGAAGTCGGACGCTTAACCGACTGCGCCACCCAGGCGCCCCTATATTTATTCATTTTTAGAGAGAGAGAGAGGGTGTGAGCGGGGGAGCAGCAGAGAGAGGGAGACACAGAATCCGAAGCAGCTCCAGGCTCCGAGGTGTGGGCGCAGAGCCAAACGCGGGGCTGGGACTCACGGACTGTGAGATCACGACCTGAGCTGAAGTCAGAAGCTCCACCGACGGAGCCACGCAGGCGCCCCTGCCCCCCTTTTCTCTTTTTAATGTTTATTTATTTTTGACAGAGACGGAGAGAGAATCCCAAGCAGACTGTGCTGACGGTGCAGGGCCTGGTGCGGGGCTCAAACCCACGCACGAACTGAGAGATCACGACCTGAGCCCAAACCAAGAGTGTGGATGCTTAACCGACTGAACCACCCAGATGCCCCTGGATTTGCACACTTTTTGACAATGCTGGGGGCGCCTGGGTGGCGCAGTCGGTTAAGCGTCCGACTTCAGCTCAGGTCACGATCTCGCGGTCCGTGAGTTCGAGCCCCGCATCGGGCTCTGGGCTGATGGCTCGGAGCCTGGAGCCTGCTTCCGATTCTGTGTCTCCCTCTCTCTCTGCCCCTCCCCCGTTCATGCTCTGTCTCTCTGTCCCCAAAATAAATAAACGTTGAAAAAATGAAGAAAAAAAAAAAAAGAAAAAGAAAATGCTGGAAAAAACAGGATCTTTGGGTCAAGGGACCAAGAGAGACGCCTTGGTTTTCGGCCTAGTGATGGGGCCATGCCGACCTCAGATGGGGCTGACCAGCCCCACCCACATGGGGCCCCTCAGCAGAAGAGGGAGGTGAGGAGGGAGGGGGTAAAAACCCAAGACCCAGAGCCCCCAGCACAGACACCTCAGGGCAGACGCCCACCGAATGCCTGTTAACTGCAAGCCGTCCCTGACCTGTCCCTGACCTCCAGGCCACAGTCCCTGCAACTAAACTAGCCAATCGCTGCATGATTGCAGCCGCTTTGCCTCGGAGGCGCCCGGGTCCCTGAACCCGCCAACCCTCCCATTTAATCCTCTTTAAGACTGGAGGCAGTGGCAGGGCCAGTAATCAGGTGAGGGACAATATCCCACTGCTCAGGGCAATGGTGGGGGTGGGGTGCCAGAGACTAGGTCCCTGCCCTCTGTTCACCCGGACACGGCGGCTATCCTGCTCTGCCCGTGACCGTGACCGTAACCGAGAGGGGATCTGGGGCCGACAACTGGCTTCCTTCCGTACCTTCCTTGCAAAATAGTCCCGGACTGAGCGCCAAGTAGAGACACAAACACCTGACTCCAAAGACGAGATTGCAGGGAAACTGAGGCACCACAGCACCTCTCTGTTCTCCGGAGACCCAGAAAAGCAGAAGCAGCCCTCGGCCGGAGCAGCAGTCCCTGAGGGCCGTCACCCAGGAGGAAAGCCTTTTGTCCTTGGCGCCTGTGTGCCCCCCGGCCCCTCCCCACCTTCTGCAGGCCTGCTCTCCCTCACTGGTCACCTCCTTCCTGGACCGCCCGCCCAAAGCCTCCCGGTCACGTCTCAGAGCACTTGCCCCCAGACTGACTTGTAATGAGCCTCTCCCTCCCCAGAGTGAAAGTCCCGGGGGGAGACTGGCCTGTGTGCCAGTCACGTCCCGACTCCCAGGATGGGAGTGAATGGGGGTGTGGGGGGCATGTGGGGTCATGACGGGAGGAGGTCGAGGAGGTCGAGTGTGGCAGGAAACTCCTGCTGGGCAAGGTTGGAAACGCATCCTGAAGCCATTAGCACCTGTTCATGGACGCATGCCCAGCCGCCCACCCTGACCCGCCCGGCCTGGCCCCTGGTCTGTCCTGTTGGCAAGCAGCTGCTGACCTCTGTACCCTGCGTGAAGAGTCGGCCCATCCACCGCCCGTCAGGAAGGGAAAGGTGGCCTGGAGAGGCGGGGAGCCCCCGAGCTGTGGCAGCAGGGACGTCAGCCCTTCCTCTGTGGGGCTTCTTCCCTGTTTGGGGGTCTGGGTGCCTACAGAGGCTCCCGAATTCTTCCCTACAGCTCCTGGGTGACAGTGCCCAGCACAGGAGGAAACGGAAAGTGAAGGAGCCTGGGGGGTCCTGAGACCCCCAGAGCAGGGCTTGTCCAGTCCACACCCTGGGCCTGGAGAAGCCACAGGCGTGCTCTGGACCGGGGACCTGGAATCCCCCTGTGCTGGGGCGGTGACCACCAGGTGGCAGTGTGGGACCGTCCCGCCCACCCCCGCCTCTGAGCCCTGCGCCACCCAGGAGCTTGGTTAGAGACCTCCCACACCAGACTTCGGGCAGCAGGGGCCTGAGGCAAGACAGGCTGACGTCCACGTATTCCTGGGCCTGGCACCCAGCACACCTGCTCACACCTGGGCGCAGCCGGAACAACGGCCAGTCTCCACCTGCTTTTCTCTCTGTGCCACAGACGCTTGTGCTGGGAACCGCCTCTCCATGGGGAGAGGCCAGCGTCCTGCTGAGGCCGCTCTGACAGCCAGCTGCCCCCGAGAGAGGAGCTTGACCCCAGCACGCAGCAGCTTCCCGCCCCCCGCCGGCCCGGCCCAAGTTCATGATACAAGTCAGCGTGCTCGTGGTTCTGCGCCACCAGCTTGGTGGTTTGTGGTGCAGCCGGGGGTAACGGGAGAGTGTCTGCCCCCGAGGGGCCTTGGGCAAGTCGCTGCCCCTCTGCGCACGTCTTCCACGTCTGCGCCCGTCCCACGGAGCGCCGCGCGGGTAAGTATGGATGTGTGTCCTGAGTCGGGTCGGATGGTGTCTCCCCAACATGCGTGTCCCCTGGGGTCCCAGACCGTGACATTATCTGGGAGATTTTGCAGATGCGACTGGTTAAGATGAGGTCATCCGGATGAGGGTGGGCCCTGAATGCGACGAGCGAGCGAGCGAGCGGCGTCTTACCGGAGGAGGAAACAGAAGCACAGAGGAGCCACCGCACGAAGCCAGAGGCAGAGGTGGAGGGAGGCGTCTACACGCGGGGGACAGCAAGGCCACCGTAGCGCCGGGAGCCGGGAGGGATGGGAACAACTGTCCCGGAGCCTCCAGAGAGAGCGAGCCCTTGATTTGGGGCTCTGGCTCCAGAGCGGCGGCCGGGATGCGCACACCAGTAAGAGGGGCCTCGTGAGCCTGCTCTGCCACTCGTCCCGTGCCCACGAGGACCCTGCCACTCGACTCCGGCAAGACGAAAATGTGGACTTTGAAGCAGCAACGACAGACAGTCCCACCTGCTGCTGTGAAAGCACCTTCGTCCTCGGGTGGGGTGGGGGTGGGGTAGATGGAGCTGTTCTCGTGCCGGTGGGCACGGCGCCTGGGTCCCACCACCAGTGGGGGAGCCACACCCCAGACCAGCGCGTGGGGCGCAGGCTGCCCGGTGCCCTACACGGAGCCTGAGTCCCAGCGGGGAGGCTCGGCCCCTCGGGCAGGCGGCCCCCGGGGCCTCCGATTCCCGGGCGCACGGAGGGCCCTCGGCCGCCACCTGCGTTTCCAGAGCCAGCAGCTCAGAGGCCGCCCCCCACCCGCCGGGAGACGTTGCCAAGTGGGGCCCAGGGGGCTGGGCTGCAGCTGTTTGGGGGCTTTTCTTCCAGAGCAAGGCCTCAGAGCCTCAGAGCCTCACTTCCTCCCTGCTGTTGGGCGCCTCGCCAAAGGCATTTAAGAGGAGGCCCCGCCTCGCGACCTGCCCCCACCTCCACTGAACAGAGTACGGTTGTTCAGTCTGGGCCCAGACAGAGCCCCGCGGCAGCCGGGGGGCGGGCCCCGCGTGTGTGCAGCCGTGCGCTCGGGCACATTACCCGCATGTGGGCACGCTCGTGTGCACAAGAGGAAGGCCTGCCTGGGGCGGGTCTTCCGAGGTCCAGGGTCGGGGCAGGTCCGGTCCTGCGGGCTCCTAGAGTCCGGGCGGAGGCTTCTCCCGGGGTGGGGGAGGGGTGGCCAATCTGTGCTGCCCCCAGTGCCTGCCAGAACCCACAAGTCCCCCTGCACAGGTTCCCCCCCCCCCCCCCCCACAGCTTCCCTGGCCTCCCCGCCTCCAGAGGCATCTGCCTCTACGGGGAAGCTCTGGCTGGAGGAGAGAAGGAGAGGAAATAGAGAACCCTCCGGAGCACGTGCGGGTTACAGCATCTTCCAGAGGGCTCCCTTGTCCTGTCCGCAGCCTCCAGATCGATCCCTGCGTCCTGCCCCAGCCCCCGGATGGCGGTGACAGCAGCCCTGTTCACCAGCAAACACTCCCCACTATGTGCTGCCCTTCGGAGTAACTTGATAACCTGCACTGTCACGGCAGGGATGGGTTTACCATCGCGAACAATAGTGATTTGCCACATTTTTCGCGTTACGCTGCTGAGCTGTGGTCCTGGCTTGGGGAGGGGCTGGCGGAGCCGGGGGAACCCTGAGGGCTGAGTCATTAACGGAGTGATTAACAGTCCTCAGCCTGGTGGCACGAGATGGGGGGGGGGGGTGTGGCTTCCTGAGGTCTCAGGGCGGGGGCCCAGCTCCAAGCTGGCAAGGCATCAGGCGGGGGACTCCCGGAAGCTGACCTGAGGACGTGGGGCACCTCTGTCTGCCCTCCTCCCAAGCGGTGACCCCAACTCCCCCGAAGGCAGATAGGATCCAGTGCTGTGGTTGGGGTATTCGGAGAGCACTTTCTGAGGGTATCTTCCCCCCGACGTATTCCAGGTTTTGCCCCCAAAGCTGCAGGCTGTGGAGAGATGCCGGGATGGGTCCTTCCTGGATGGGCTGGCATGTGGCTGGTCAACACGGGACCCACCCTACTGCCCAAGCCCTTCTCCACCTTAGGCCACCTTGCTGTTCAGGAAACGCTTTACGGCCGCATCTCCCGGCCCCCCTGCCCGCCGGCTCCTGTGCTGACCGCCCAGTCTTGGCGGGCGTCCCCTCCCGGGTCCCCAGCCCACAGGGGGGCTGGAGGAAGGAGTGCTCCCTGCCTGTCGCTTCAGGAGAGGCGAGGCTCCCGGCTCTTGCCTGTCTCTGGGGGTCCGTCAGCCTTGCCCGCACGTCTGCAAATTTTCGTGTATGAGATTCCCTTATGTGAAGCCTGTTTCCTGCTGGTAGCCTGGCAGATACAGCGGCAGGAAGCGAGAGGGACCTCGCCACGGCCCCTGAAGACAGCCGTGAGCCCAGACGCACACGGGCCAGAGGCGAGAGGTCCTCCCGAGTCCTTCCCCTGAAACCCCCTCAGACACCGGCTCTGCTCAGCACCGCCCACGCCGTGCCATTGGCAACAGCACCCAGGGCCCACACGGAAGCCGCACCATCACCACGGCAACGCCCACCGGGCACCGAACGCAGTGCCGTGGACTGGCCGTGTAATCTGTGGGGCCCGGTGCAAAACTCAAAACGTGGAAACGGTGCCGTTACAGGCACCAAATGAGAGGGTTTTTTTTTCTCCCACAGCCTTCCTCCCTCCGTCCCTTTCTGCTCACAGAGGGTTTTCCACTCGGTATTTGATGCCGTTCTAACTAAATAAAAAATCGAAATTATAAGCACGAACTGTGCTGTTCCGTTACACCCTGTGACGCCAGTTTCAAATGCACGCGACAGAGCCTGTGATTCACAGCCGGCGTCACCGAAACCGCGTGCTTCGCGTCGTGCGGCTGGTCCCCGAGGGTGCCTCGACCTGCCACAGGGAAAGCACACACCCGTCCAGGGAAAGTCACAGGAGGAACGGGTCCCCCAAAGCTTGGAGCCTGTTGTCAGGATGCTCTCTGGGGGCTGTTGCCAAACAGCGAGATTTGATAGGAAATGTGAGGTTGGGCCAGGCCGGCAGGTCAGGGCCCGGCTGCCGTTGAGAAGAGTGTGTTCCTCGGGGGCCCAGAGGTGGGGCAGCCAGGCCACGGGGGGGCATTCGGGGCCAGGAGGCCAGGAGGCCAGGGTGGAGGAGGCTGGGCCGGAGGCTGTCCTGGGCCGGGTGGTTTGCACGCCAAGGGAGCCCCTCGGGCAGGCTGTCTGCTGCCCCTGGGAATCGGCTAGTCCAGGAGGACGGTCCCTCCACCCTCAGGACAGCGAGGCCCCCGGTGCCCAGCTGACGAGAGGGAGAGTCCCAGGCCTGGGGGTTTCTGTGGGACCCGCGTGGCCCCTCCCGGGCACCCAGAGCCCAGCCCTTTCAACGTGGGCCAGCCCTGGGACCGGACAATCGCCAGGTGCCCCGAGAGCCTGATGGCTGGGGCAGGAATAGGGGGAGTCGGATTAGGCATCTCCCCCACAGACCCACACCACCACCCAGAACGGGCGGGTGACCCTTAAGGAATTAAATCTCCGCACCGGGACACGTGTGGTTCCCGAATCCGGCACCAAGTCACAACCTCCTGCTGACACCCTGCCCTGCAGGGGGAGCCCCCAGCCCTGACCCTGACCCTTGCCCTGACCCCTCTGCCCTCGCCCAGGCCCCCGTTGGGGCGGCCAGCCAGGGTCTGGCAGGGGAGATGGTGGTGGAGAGCCTGTGCCGGGGAGGCTGGGCACACACTCCTCTGTCCCATCGACCTCGTCACAAAGCAAACCCCAGGAGAAAATCGCTGCGGTTGTCACGACTTCGGCCAGGGAGCGTTCAAGTACGGCGAGCTCCCCTTCGGGACAGGCTGGTGCCGGTGCAGGGCTCTCGGGCCGCGGCTTCGGAGAGAGGGTTTGGATCAAGGATGGAGGCAAGGAACGGCAGCGCAAAGACCCTGTGGTCGCAGGGGAGTGAGCGAGGGGAGGCTGTGCCCTGAGAGGCCGCGGCAGGAGACCACAGGGGCACCTCGACCAGGAAACGCGCGGCAGCTGGAGGGGGGGTGTGGGGGCCAGGGCCTCCCGGGGCTGCTGCCAGCCCATCCCCCCAAGGGGCCGGGGTTCACGGGCACAGGTCACAAGGCCGTTGGCTGCAGGGCTGGGAAAGCCCTCTTCCAGCAGCTTCTGCTCTTGTGAAACAGGAAGCGAGGTCTCAAGTCGGCGGGGGCGGGGGGTGGGGGGGGTCAGGGAAGAGGAGAGCCGGCCTCCAACACAGCCCGCAGCCCAGAGAGCTGCCTGGAGCTCTGTGGCCGTGAGCCTGAAGGGAGACCAGTTGGCACATCACGCCCTCCTGTTTCCCCGCAGTGACTCAGCCGAAAGAGGCCAAGAACAGAAAGAGACCTGGGTTTAACCAGAGTCGCCGATTTTCAGCAAAGCAGACGCAGGGTGTCAGGACACAGGAGCGGCAGCAAGCCGGAGCAGGAGCCCCGAGGCCAGGCCGACGGGGTGCGGCCTGGGGACAGGAGGCGAGGGTCATTCGTGGCCGCGGGACCCGTGATCCAGGCGGGTGCTTGAAACAGGTGTCGAGGGACCCAGAGGATGCCGGAGGGTCACCACCGTCGACACTGAAATAGGACCAATGGGGGCTGCCCCCTGCACACGGGGGAGTGGGGACCTGGGAGCTGTGCCCCGTGGGAGGTGCCCAGGCGAGCGGGAGCCCAGCTCGGGGAGGCTGCTCCAGGCCCCGTCTGGCCACACCTCATGACACTAATCATTGTTGGGGACACAGGGGCTGCCCTGCTCCTGCCCATTCTACCAGGGAGGTCCTGTCTCCTGGCCCGTAGGGGTCTGCGGAACAGGCTGCTGCTGCCCGTGCTGACGGTGCAGAAACGGTGGGGGTAGGGCGTCCCCAGAGCCCAGACACTCCCCAGGCCCTCCTGGGGTCAGAACAGGGCAAGCGCAGACCCCATATCCGCGACCTCGGTGCCTCCACTGACCTGATCCTGGTGCGCACCCGGAGGAGACAGCATAATTCCTTCCCTGTCACCTGCAAAGTTGGGGGGGTCACCAGGACCACTCCATTTCTGACTCGTGTGAAATATGCATTCGCTTCGCTGTCTGTCTCGGGTGCGAAATCGGCTGCCTCCGTGGGTGGGGATCCCCCAGGCTCTGTGCTGCTGTCCTGTCTGCAGAGGGCCATTTGTGGGCTTTGTGGGGGGCATGTGAGGAGCTGGAGAGGTGGAGGGCTCAGCAGGTGACAAGCCCGCACCCCATCACCGGGGGTCTGCAGAAGTCCTGGCTGGCATCCTGGCTCAGTCTTGTCGTCCGGGCACCCCTTGGCCACCGACCCATACCGGGCCGGGCACTGACGGGTGAGCCACGCATGGGACTTCAGGCTGTCCCAGGGGCTGGCCCGTGTCCGGTGGGTCAGGATCTGAGGCCATAGACAGCTGCTCCTAGGGAGGGAGGCGGGTAGGGAGAAGACAGCAAGATATGGCCCCCCCAGCCCATGAGGGCCCCGGTCAAACCTGCTGCGCTGTTGTCCCCAGCGGACACTGGAGCCTGCTGGGTGGCTGTCAGGATGGCCCTGCACACTGGGAGGCACAGCAGGGGGTGGTGAGTCCTGTCAGCGAACCGTGCCCCCTGAATGCCCACCAACACCCTCAGTGCCCCCCCGTCCCCTGCCAGTCCCCCCCTGCATGCCCACCAACATGCTCAGTGCCCCCCCATCCCCTGCCCATCCCCAGACAGGGTGCCCTCTGCCCGTGGTACCAGGTCCCTCTGAACCCCAGAGGGTTCTGCATGGCCCTGCAGACTGACGTGGAATCCCAGCGGTGGCTCCCATACAGGGTCCTTGAACGCTCACCGAGTCCCCAGCCATCACACTCCTGTCTCACAGCCACAGCGCACAGAAGGGCACAGACTGGGTCTCCCTGCAGGTGCTCATGCAGTCGGCCCACCCACCACCCAGAGCCACAGGCCCTAGAAACAGCCAATAAACGCTCCTCTTGTCCTAAACCCCCCAGGACAAGTACGGTCCGCCAGAGCCCCAGAGGGACTGATCTCCTCCTGGAGACGCCTGAAACCGCTGGCCCAGCTGCTCAGCCCCGCTGGACGTGGGGTGCCCCATCTGCCCTGGCGACGTTCCGGCACCCTGGCATCCACCACACGCTGCTGGCCCCAGAGGGCAGGGGTGGCCAGGAAGGCAGACCGGCCTGCGTGGGAGCAGCGGAGCCTGGCGTCAGAGGCCACGAGGCTCCCTCTCGGCGTCCGCTGCTGAGCACGCATCGATCAAACACCGGGCAAGACGCCCAAAGTACACACGACCTGCGTCTACCCAGCTTGGAGCAGCACCAGTACCCCCCAGGAGAGACAACTAGCCACCAGGAAGGCTGGGTTTTCAAAGCAGGCCACCTGAATGGGCTGATGTAAAAGGTTCTGAGCCCCCACCCCACTGCCTGGACACCTCCTGGCAGGGAGGGTACCGAAGGCCTGCAGTGCGGGGGTAATCAGACCACCCCGGGGGGGAGGCCCCCAGGAGCTGGGCCAGGCCTCATTGCCCCTGGGAGCCCAGCCCCCAAGGCCTGTGTCTCCCCCCCCCAAGAGGCCAGTGGGGAGGAGAGTGAGACTGGGGGGGGGTGCATCCTGACCTCGCCCTGGGGCCAGAGGGGAGGAGGGTGAACCTGGGGGGTGGGTAGCGGGGGCAGGGAGGCATCCTGACCTCGCCCTGGGGCCAGCCTGCAGGGCCATGGCTGCCCCTCCCTGGGAGGCTCCGGGGCCTGCCCTACCCCTCCTGGCCCCAGGACCACATCCGCTCCCTGGTCTCCAAGTGTCTGAATAGAGAGCATTTCCCAGTGTGTGGTCTCTGGGGGTTTCTACAGGATTTCATTGATTTTCTACGGCATGCAGCCTGAACATACTCTTAAATGGGAGGGACTGAGAAAGCCATGGGCCAGGGTAGTGGGAGGGGAATGAACGTGGCAGGGGGAGCCTACAGGCCGCTGCACACCCGCCCCTCCCCCACCCGGTGACCCTGTGACATCAGTGAAGGCAGGGAGCAGGGTGGGATCATCCTCGGGGCGCTGGGCCACTGAGCACGCTGGCCCCCAGGGACAGGCAGAGGCCAGGCAGGACCACCTGGGCAGCCCAAGGCACACGGAGGACAGATGGACGGCTTTGGAGGTCAGGCCCAGGGGTCCCCAGACAAGATGTCCACGGCCGCCGGTCTCTCCAGCCCCTCCCCGAGACCCTCGGGTCCCCGGAAAATGTTTCCAGGGCTGCAGCCCCCCAGCTACTGAGGCCCTCGGGGAACAGGTACGGAGCATGGAGTGAGGGACCGAGGCCCGGGCTCGGGGTCCCCAGCGCCGCCTCTGAGGGGTCACCCCCAGCCACTCCTCCACGAGAGCTACACGGCACACTCTTGCACGGGACGGACACCTGCTTGTCGTCTCCATGGAAGGCGCCCTGACTCACTTAAGTTTTCACCTGTGGGCTCGGTAACCGTGTGGGGACTCCGGAGGGCCCTCTTCTCGCAGCCTCGTTGTGTCCCTCCTCCCCTTACAAAGACCCCGGTGCCTGGATTCAGGGCCCACACTGATCCCATACGACCTCATCTTAACTGGCATCTGCGAAGACCCACTTCCGGCCCCTGGCCTCAGGCTGCTCCTCAGCCCCCAGTCCTAACACGGCCCCTCCCCCAGGAATCCTTCCCTGGTCACCTCCCCTGCTCACCCCTGAAGCCTCGCAGGCCAGTCCTCCTGGCTCTCCTCAGGCCCCTAACGAGGCACCAGCCACCACACGACACACAGCTTGGCTCCCCCGGGCCACGAGACCCCATCTTGCCGACGGTGGCCTCCGCCTGGGTCATAACCCCTGAGGGACAGCCTCATCTCTTGCGTGGGCCCAGATCCTGGCACGGTGGGGCCAACCGTGTGCCCCACCGACACCTCGGGGTCCTGTGTGGAGGGCTGGGGGCTCCAGGGAGGGCTGGCCCCAGCAGCCAGGTTCCCGACCGACCGGCCTCTCACCAGCCAGCAGCAAGAGCACGGGCACTGAACTGAGTCCCGGAATCCCCGCGGTGACTCAGGAAGTGCGTTCATCTTCAATGAGTGGGGCTGAGCTGAGCAGGCCCTGTTACTCCCCCAAAGGGGGGTTTGGTGAAGCCAGGGAGACCCGGGGCCAGTTCGCCAAGGGCCCTGGACGGCCAGCCGTGGGGGCGCCCCACCTGGCCTGGCCCTGCCCCCAGCCTGCAGGCAGCGGCCCCGGTGAGGGCGAGCGGGCGCCCAGCCCCGGTGGTCAGGGGCCCCCATCCTTGGCCTGCGTGGGAAGGGTTAAGGAGACATCCGGCCCACAGCGTGGGGGCCCGGTGCCCGGGGGCGGGCCTCCAGAGACGTTCCTGAGGACCGCGGCTTTTCTTCTGGGAGACGGTGTGCGGTGTGAAGGGGTCCCCAGAGCTGCCTGCTACTTGGACCCCCCGCTCGGCCGGGCCCGCAGATCTGCACGGGACCCACGACCCACCCCCGATCTCTGCTTCCTTCCCACTGCCAGGGAGCCCCCTCCTCACCCCTGCCTGCCCCTGAAGGCATTTACCCTTCTCTGAGGGACAGGGGTGAGGAGCCTGAGGCGGAAGCGGGTCTGGAAAGCCCAGCTTCACAGGGACAGTGGGAGAGGGCTGAGGCCACCCAGGGCTCCTCCCCGCAGATACAGGTGTCTGCAGGGCCAGGAGAGCGCTAGCTGCAGATGGGTGGCCAGTGTCCCGGAAGGGTCCCTGGGGAAGCCGGAGACCCTGGCCCCTTCGTGACAGCAGAGGCCGGTGGTGGGAGACTAGGGTCTGGGCAGCGCTGCCTCGGGGAGCAGATGGGGCAGGGGTCTCCAGGGGCCTGGGGCTGCTCAGAGAGGAGAGTTGCTGATTGGTGTAGGGCCCTGCCTTCTCTCTGCTCCAAGGCCACAGGGAAGAGGCCAGGGATGCCCAGGGGCCCCCTGTAGAGACCAGGGGTGCCCAGGGGCCCCCAGCAGAGACCAGGAATGCCCAGGGGCCCCGGCAGAGACCCGGGATGGCCAGGGCCCCCCGGCGGAGACGAGGGGTGTCCAGGAGCCCCTGGCAGAGACCCGGGATGCCCAGGGCCCCCTGGCAGAGACCAGGGATGTCCAGGGGCCCCCGGCGGAGACCCGGGATGCCCAGGGACCCCCGGCGGAGACCAGGGGTGTCCAGGGGGCCCCAGCAGAGACCTGGGATGCCCAGGGCCCCCCGGCAGAGACCAGGCGTGTCCAGGGGCCCCCAGCAGAGACCCAGGATGCCCAGGAGCCCCCGGCGGAGACCAGGGGTGTTCAGGGGGCCCCGGCAGAGACCTGGGATGCCCAGGGCCCCCCGGAAGAGACCCGGGATGCCCAGGGGCCCCAACGGAGACCAGGGATGTCCAGGGGTCCCCGGCGGAGACCCGGGATGCCCAGGGGCCCCCAGCGGAGACCAGGGGTGTCCAGGGGCCCCCGGCAGAGACCCGGGATGCCCAGGGCCCCTCGGCGGAGACCAGGGGTGTCCAGGGGCCCCCGGCAGAGGCCCGGGATGCCCAGGGCCCCTCGGCGGAGACCAGGGGTGTCCAGGGGCCCCCGGCAGAGGCCCAGGATGCCCAGGGCCCCTCGGCGGAGACCAGGGGTGTCCAGGGGGCCCCGGCAGAGACCCGGGATGCCCAGGGCCCCTCGGCGGAGACCAGGGGTGTCCAGGGGCCCCCGGCAGAGGCCCGGGATGCCCAGGGCCCCTCGGCGGAGACCAGGGGTGTCCAGGGGCCCGGCGGATACCCAGGATGCCCAGGGGCCCCCGGCTGAGACCAGGGGTGTCCAGGGGTCCCCTGAGAAGACCCAGGATGCCCACGGGCCCCCTGCAGAGACCAGGGATCCCCAGGGGCCAGGCATGAAGGGGGCACCAGGAGGGTTGCTGAAGACTTGCTGCCCTGAGCATTACACCAGCACGCAGGCAGATGGCCTGGGCAGGAGAGCCCTGTATTTGGAATAAACATGGGTGTTTGAAGTCTTAGGGTTACAGCTTTATAAGGAAAATCCTGGGTCTGTGTGTGAGTGCGTGAGCACGCGTGTGCAGGCGCACACCCAGCAGACTGGGGTGGGCTATGAGGTCAGCCAGGAGCACAGCTTCCTGAAGTTCAGAACAAGGGCCCACACGCATGCCCTGCTGGGTGTGGGGCGAGGCGAGGCCCGCCAGGCCCCGCTGTCCCCTGGGCTCAGGCCCCCTCCCAGTGCAACTTTGCCGTCTCCCCGTCAGCTGGGGTCCACGTGCCCCAGCCCAGATCAGGGCCCGCCTTGTGTCCAGCCTTGACCATTAGGATGTGGGGAGGGATGCCACACGAGCTCCTGGCCCAGATCTCAGGGGCCTCAACAACCCTCCTGTCCTTGGGGAGCCCAGAGGCGGCTGCCGCAGAAGCCATCGGGTTAGCGGGCTGGAGAGCAAGAGACGGCGGGGGCGGGAGGGGCCCCTCGACGGCTGTGAGCTGGCAGCCGGGTCAGGCTTACAGCCGTCATGCTGGGAGGCTTCCTTCCAGGTCCGTGCAGAGACAACAGAGACAGGTGAGGTGGCTCTCGGAGGGTGAGGAGGCTGGCCCCAGGCCCCTGCCCGTGCCCCGCCGGGCCACCCAGCGCACACTGAGCTCACGGCGTGTCACACGCTCACCTAAGCTCTCGTCGGGGGGGGGGGGGACAGCCCCCAAAACAATGTGCCCAAGCCCTCACCCCCAGCACCTGAATGCAACCTTATTTGGAAGAAGTCTCTGCTGATGTGATCAAGTTAAGCCGAGGCCTGGCTGCCACACTGATCCCAGAATTTATGAATATATTAGGTTACACGGCAGGGGGATTAAGGCTGCAGATGGAATTAAAGCCGATAATCAGCTGACCTTAAAATAGGGTTATCCCGGATGAGCGGGTGGGACCACTGTCTTCGCAAGAGGCCTGTCGGGGAGGCAGAGGAGCCCAGAGGGGGAGAAAGACGCCTGATGTGAAAACCAAAGTGTCCCTGGAGGCACGGTCACCCCCGGAGAGACCCCTGCACCGATCTGACGTGCTGGCGGGTGTCCACGCCATCCACAGGCCCAGGGCCGTGTGGGGCTCTGCTGCAGAGGCGGGGGCCACAGGAAGCCCTTCTCCCCTCCATCCGAGGGCCCTGGGGGGCGGGGAGAGTAGACCGTCGCAGAAGGGAGACACGGCGCCAGGAAGACAACGTCCCTCGAACCCCCCGGGTCCGCGTGTTGGAGGCGCCTCTGCACGCCTTCGCCCGGTCCAGGACCCCCAGGACGTTGGCGGCAGGCGGCGCTTGCTCCCGCCTCCAGGAAGCGTCGTGTGGTGTCACGGGACCCCTGGGACGGTAGTGACCCCGGGCCTCCCGACCAGAGCGGCCAACGTTTGCGAGCACTGACCTCGTGCTCACACCGTGCTCGGTGCTCCGTGGTGCGTTGCTTTTCTGCCACCGCTAGACCAGCCACCCCGAAACCCGGCGGCTCAGTCCGCCACACTCATTTCTTTCGCTCGTGAACCCGCACGTCTCTGCCCGGGACTCGGTCACCAGAGGAGCTTGGCCAGGCTGAGGGTGCACGTCCGCGGTGAGTGGCTGGGGGCCGAGGGCTTGGTTCCTCCCCCACCCCTGTGGCCTCTCCCCACGTGGGCTGCTGGGGCTTCCTCTCAGCAGGGTGGCTGGCCCTGAGCATGGATGTCCTGGGAGAGGAGGCGTCGCGGGGCCGCTGTGGCCAGGGCACGAGCCCGCCAGGTTCCACTGCACGCGGACGGGAGGAGAGCACACGGGTGGGGGGGCTCTGTCGGCGTGCCTGGAGGGGCACCTGCCGTGCCAGTGTCACCCTGCCTCAGCCCTCGCTCCCCTTCCGAGGCAGACTGTTCCTGGTGAGGAATCGGGGACACAGGGCGGTCACTAACTCATCCGAGGCCACGCGCAGCACGGCACCCCCTGTCCTCAAGGTGGGAAACGACGTTGTTGGCACGGCCCTTGGGTCTCTCTCTGGGGGACCCCCCCCCCCACCGCCTTAATGATTGGCACAGGGCGGGGCCACGCCTCCCTCCCGCCGGCCTCAGCGGCTGCAGCTCACCCCAGAACACGTCGAAAGTCTGCCAAACATACTGCTAAAATGCACGTGGTTTTTTTCTTTTTTTAAAAAAATGTTTTTATTTATTTTTGAGACAGAGAAAGACAGAGCATGAGCAGGGGAGGGGCAGAGAGAGAGGGAGACACAGAATCCGAGGCAGGCTCCAGGCTCTGAGCCGTCAGCACAGAGCCCGACATGGGGCTCGAACTCACAAACCACGAGATCATGGCCTGAGCCGAAGTTGGAGGCTCAACCGACCGAGCCGCCCAGGCGCCCCTAAAATGCACGTGTTTCAATGTCCAGTGAGGCTCTGTGTCACTCAGGTGTGGTGGGCAGGAGAGTCCCAGGGACACCAGGTCCTGCTCTGTGTGCTTATAACGTGAATACGTCAGATTGTCAGGCAAAGGGCCTTTGAAGAGATTGTTAAACTAAGGTTCCTCAGCGGGAGACTGTCCTGGATGACCGGGGGAGGGGCCCAGTCACCCAGAGGGCCCTTACCGTCGGAGGTGGGAGGGTGAGGCCCGGAAGGGGTCGAGGCCGCAGCAGAGGCCGGGGTGACGCAGAGCCGAGGATGAGGGCAGCATCCAGAAAGCACACGGGGCGGGGGGTGCGCTCCGCCCAGAGCCTCCGGAGGGACCAGCCTGGCCCACGCGTGGGCCTCGGACGTCTGACCCCAGACGCGCCGCTCCGAGCCACAAGTCCGTGCTGATTAGGTAGGCAGCAGGGACGGTGACTGCTCCCTCTCTCCGTTCCCCGGAGCATCGTTTCGGGTGAGAACGTCGCCTGAGGCCCGTGTCCCAGTGGTCCGTGGGCTCCATGCCCTGTGCCCTCGTGGACACGGGAACCTCCCTTGGTTTTCTCTGTGTCCCCAGCCTTGTCTCCCCAGCCAAGAGCCCTGCTGGCTCTGCTGGGGTGGGGGTGGGGGGGCACGTGGACAGCCCGGGCCCAAGGTTCGCCCTCACCGTTCGGGGACATACGGGGCCGTGTCCGTCCAGAGAGCTGGGGAGCCGCCTGGCACCCCCTGGTCAGAGGTAGCGGCTGGGACGAGAAGGAATCAGGGAGGCAAAGGCAGAGCCAGCCCTCAATCCCGGCCCTTCTGGGGCCCAGCGCCCCACACGGCAAACCCGGGGAGCCCCGCCACAGAGAACCGCCTCCTCAGCGCCTCCTGCACCTGCCCCCAGCCGCCCCCCAGGACTGACTTTCGGGGGACACCAGGCCTCTCTTGTTTGTAGGTCAGGCTTTAAATTAAGTTTTCATCTTCGTTTAATTACCTTCATCGTCCGCGTATGTGTGTGCTCGGAAATGAGTGGTGCCGAGGAGCAAGGCGAGCACCGGGTCGCCCCGACATCCGCAGCCCTCGGCCTACCCCTGCACGTCCTAAGGCCCACGTCTTGATTTGCAGCGGTGACCAGTGTGCGCCTAAAGCCCGGCATGCACCGGCGCCTCCCGGCAGGCTCGGTGTTTAGTGAGTCATTACTCGTGGGCTAAGGGCCCCGCCTCCCCCGGGCCCAGCCCTTGCTGACCGTTTGGTGGCCCCAAAAGAGGTGTCCATGGGGCGCATGGACTTCATCTGGAAAAAGGGTCTTTGTGATGCAATTATGTTATGAGCCCAGATTAGGGTGGGCCCCAAATCCAGGGACACAGAGGCGGAGGGCACCTGACGTTGAGGCAGAGGTGGGCCGTGGCCACGGGACAAGGATGCCAGCGGCCGGCGGGGGGGGTGGGGGGGGGCAGCGGCCTGTGACACCAGGATCTCAGCTTCCGGCCCCGGAACAAGGAGGGGAAGGAAACTCCTGGGCTCTTCGCCCCCGGGGCTGTGGACACTTGTCTGGGCCGCCTGTCCCGGCTGCCCGGAGGGAGGGGGCGTGGGTGGCGGGCACGCCGATCTGCCCCGGACGTTCCTTCGGCTTCTGTGTTTGAAAGCTTTCATGACGAAGTGTTGGGAAAAAATAAAACTCTCCCGCTCCCCCGCCGATCAGTGGAACCTGAACGGATGTCGAAAGTCTGCAGCGTGAGGGCAGCTAAGTTCTTGCCCGGACGGCCGGGGCCCCACCAGCGGGCGGAATCCAGGCCACCAGACTGTCCCCTGCAGCCTGTGCTCCCCAGCCCCTCCCCTGTCTGCCCTCAGCCTCGCCTTCCTCTCTCGCTCCCAGCCCCCGGGTGCCCAGGTGAAGGAGCTCCTGGGGGCCTGCACCCCAGCCCCGCCTGGCCCCATCGCATCTCCCACAGAGGCTGCAGTGTCCCTGGCCTTGCGAAGCCTCAGCAGGGGGCCCTGTGTCTCCCTCTGATGTGTCCGGCTGGACATTCTTGGAGACAGTCGCTCCAGAGGCCGCCTGTGAAAGCCCCACGCCGGGCAGGGCCCCTCACGTCTTGGCCTCTGATGGTTACCAGCGCCCAGAACGGGGCCCGACCCACAGCACACGCACCGTCACCCTCGCTCATGAGCGGACGCACAGATGAGCAGGTGACCTGGCCTCAGGCGGCTGTGGTGCCCAGGCCTCCTCATGGCCATGTAGACAAGCCCCGTCGCGGGCAGAGGAAGTGCCACTGCCCTCTCTTCACGCCACAGCTGGTGTGGCTGGAAGCCACAGTCGACGCGACCCAGGGCGGCTGGCCTCCTGCCCCCGCCCTCAGAGCCCGCGGCCTCTGCCAAGTGCCGCTCTGGCTGCTGTTCCGTCTTCGTGCAGAATGGCCTGGAAGGGGGAGCACGGGCTGCTGAACCTCAGCAGCATGACTTGCAGCTGAGTGATCCGGGCTCCGAACGTCCGCTTTCACGGGAAGCCGGGCATGGTGACGCCTCCTTGGTGGTCTCGCGCCCCAGGGAGGTAACTGGATAAGGCGCCCAGGGTGCGCGAGCCGCAGAGACTGTCATTGTTACTCCAGTGACCACGTGGTGTTAGACATTTCCTCCTGAACAAAGTCCATGTGGGGGCGGAGGTGGCCTTAACCCTCCTATTCAAACCCGGGGACGGCCACACCACAGACACACTCCAGAGCCTGTGATCCCTCGGGAGGTGGGGGTGGGGGGGCCACAGGGCTGCATGGAAGAGGAAGCTGAGCTGGGCGCAGGTCAGAGACCCGGGGGATACGACAGAAGTTGGACGGGGCAAGAAGGACCCTCCCCGGGGCTCTCCGGAGGGAGCCCGGCCCTGAGGACACATTGATCTCCGATGTCTGGTCTCCAGAACTGAGACACGACATGTCTCCTGTTTGAAGCCACGCGGCTGGTGGCGCTTTGTTACTGCGGCCCCAGGACACAAACGTAGCACCCCAAACCCGCCTCTCCCCCGGCGCCCCCGGCTTGAGAACTGGCCAGTCCTTCCGGGTAGCTTAGGCCAATAGGAAACCCTTAAGGCCTTCCTGCGCGTCTGTCCTCTGGTCCACAGCCAGCTCAGCGGCAAAGGCCAGCGCCTCGCCTGGAGGGGGGTGCCGATGTGCACGGCAGGTCAAGGACGGGTCTCCGACCACGCCTCCCCTCTGGGCGGGCACCGGCTTCCCACCGGGCCTCTTGCCTTTGCTTGTCTATAGGACTTGGTTCCCTCCACGCTGGAGACTCAGCAGCCCCCGGCCGGCCGGCCGTCTGCGCGTGGGAGGCCTGGGCAAGTCTGTGCCGCGATGCAGGCCGAGTTCTAGGACGGCCGGGGTAACCGCGGTCCCGGCGCAGAGCAGCAGACACGAGGCGCCCCAGCTCACGGCCTCACCTGCTCCAGGCGAGGTGCCTCCCAGCGGGCCCTTCCCTGCACGCTCGCCCCCTACCCCTCCCGCCTTATTTCTCTCCGTGGCACCTGACGTGGCATCCAGCAGGCCAGCTGGTGCAGCTGCGTCCCGGGCCCAGAACGCGGGCCTTCGGCAGGGGCTCCAGCCATGTCTGGGCAACCAGTGAGGATGCAGCACAGCCCTGGGGCATCAGGAGGCCCCACACCATGTGCTCCCCGGTCCCCACCCTGGCCCGGAGCACGGACCGTTCAGTGAGTGGCCTGGTTGGATGTGAGGGTAGGAGAGAAACGGGGGGGGGCGGGGCCTTCCAGATTCTAGGAAAGCTGTCAGGTCTCAACAACAGAGAGCAAGGCTGGAGCTGGGCTGAACACGCTCTGCCCGTGCCCAACCCCCCCCCCCAGAAAAGCTTTTGTCACGGGTGTGAGCCAGATGTCACATTTCGTCAGGTCTGTGCAGACATCGGGTCCCCCCCAGGCCGCAGGGACACCCTGCTTCTGCTTCGTCTGGATCCCGAGCATGTGGCAGGGGGCCTCTGAGGGGCTGAGGGCCCCGTCACACGTGGGTCTGACCTTGACTCAGATCACACGGGGCGCTGGACTGTCCACCCATACCTTCCACGTCTGCCATACCCTCCCCACATACTATCACTCATGCTCTCTACACGCCTCACCTCACACAGTCCGTTCCCTCAGGTCCCAACACCGTGCCCTGCACTTCAGAGCTCTGCCCCCTACGGTCCAGCCTGATCCCACCATGCGCCCATCCCCCAGCGGCCACCCTTCATGGAGCCGCACAGCACTTGCTCTACAAGCCCCTCCGCCAGCCGACTGATGTCCCTCTCTGGCCACAGCGCGCCCCCCCCCCCACCCCCAGAGCGCCTGGAAGGACACAGCCTGTGAAACCCTTAAGCAGCCCAGGCCACCCACGTAAACTGTGAGGGTACACAACCCCCCCGGGCCCCCAGGGCCATTCCAAAACCGCTCTTGCTGGAGCAGCAGGCAAGTGCTCCCTGGATTCACCCTCTGTCAGCCTCCGAGGGGCACCTGGGACCGGGAATCGGCGCAGGCCCTTGGGCCCGACTGCCGTAGCCACTGGTGCCAGGAGTCACCCCAGCACCGCCCACAGCCCCCGGAGGGGCCCAGGGCAGCGGGCCTGCCGTCTGTCGGCCCAAGGCCGTCGTGGATGGAGAGCGATTGGAGTTTTCAGGTGAGTAACATCGGTTCGTAAATTTTATTAAATTTTCGGGGCTGGCTGTTTGCACACCACCGTTCCCAGGGCGGGGGCGGGGTGGGGGTGGGGGACGGGACAGAGCACACCATCGTTCCCCCCGGGGGTAGGGGTGGGAGACAGAGCACAACGCTGCTGGAGGGGGGGGCGGGCAGATAATCTGTCCAAGGCGGTTACAAGGGCGGTAACTGAACACCCCGGGGGCTAGACCCAGACCCAGAGAACAGCCTCCAAGGACAGGTCCAGCCTCCCCGAGGGCTCAGGACAGGCGCAGGCCACTCGCCTGTACTTGTCCTGGAACTTCTGTCTGGACGTCCCAGCCTCCAGCCTCACCGTCCTGCTCGGCCCCAGAGCTGACGAGCTGAGTCGGGGGCCCCTGCCCTGGTGGCAGGGCTGGCAGGACAGAGACAGAAGGTGTTTGTTCCCTGGACCGACTGCAGCCCCGTCTCCCCGTCCTTCCCTCCCTGCTCCCGTGTCTCTGCTCCAGCGTCCACGGCCCTGTCTCTTGTGTGCCAGGCCCCCCAGGGTGGCGCCACCCTGGGGCCCCCGGCACCCCAAACACACCTGTATCCCTTTCAAGCGTATCAACAACATCTCTTGGAAAAAATTTTTGGTGGTCAGCCTAGAGTTTGCCACGTGCCTTTACAACGAATCCGGGCCCACTGCCGGTAACCTGTAGGGGTCCCGCCGGCAGTGCCACATCTTCGACAACCGTCAGGAGTCCCTCCCTGCCCCCGGCCCGTGACCTGGTGTCGCTCACGCACCCACAGCTGCACTCACCCGGGTCGGTGCTCCCGGCTCCGTCCCGAGGAGACCGAGATCTGCTGGATCAATTAGGAAGAAGCGAGGACTCGGTTTGGTTTGCTTCTCCCCAACACGCCTCCTCTCTTAGACCCAAGTCCCTGACTTCAGTCGTCTCCCGGCGCCCGCATCTTCCTGCCTGTCCTCAAGGTGCCCAGTGGAGGAGCCCGACGATGCTTCCATCGCCACACCTGGCCGTGTCCCTCACCCTAGGGCGTGGGCGTGATTCTTCGTGTTCTACAGATGAGGAGCCCAACACCCAGACCGCTAGTGCTTGAGGTCATCCACCCGCAAAACGTCAGGCCTGACCTCAGCCGTGCTCGGCCTCCGGGGAGAACCTAGGTGTCCGCGAGGAACGAGCTTCAGCCTGTCCCAGCCCTGCCCGGCCCTCCGTGGAGTCACCATGGACGCGCCCCCGGCCTGGTGCCCGCTGTCCTCTCCGGGACGTGGGGTGTGGCCTCCTCCAAGAGGCTCATAAAGTGACTGCTGAACCGAGTGGTCGGCTGGTGCAGCCGTTGCCGTGGAAAAGTTCGGGGCGCGGGGGCTGTCTGGCAGCCTGACCCCCCCTGCGGCCAGGCCGGGCTGCTGGCCCAGCCCCCAGGGCGTGCGTGCGGCAGGGAACCCGCTCCGGCCAGGAGCCTCCCCTGGGAGGGGCAGACGGGGCTCCCTCCCTGCGTTTGATGGGGGCACGTAGCCTCTTTGTGGGGGACAGGGGCTCTTTCTGCCTGCTGCCTCCCTCCCGCATTTGCTAAAGGCCCCTCAGCCCGCTTTGAGGAGCACCCCCACCCCCCCGTAAGTACAGTCTCAGGGGCCCTACCCTCACCATGGCCAAAGCCAGGTCTGGTAAGTCAGTGGGCGCCTGTGTCTCCCCCATTCATGACCTGGATGGCCCAGGTACGGGCAGGTAACCTTAGTCAAGCCAGCAATGCCCCCGGGTCAGTGCAAACAATCAGGAAGGAACAGCTGAGCACAGAGCCAGGGAGATCCAGACATGTTGGCCCAGGCTGACCTCTGGATTAAGCCATACCTGAAGCCAGCCTCCCTGACATTCCCATTTGCCTGTGCTAGCTAACATAGTTCCGTTTTCACTCACATCTGATGGGCTTGGGTTTTTCACCGAGTCCTCACTAATGCCCTTTGGCTCCAAAAAGATCCGTGCAGGTGAGCTGTATCCTGGATCCACGCCCCGCCCCCCGCCTTCGCCGCCCTGGGAGACTCTGAATAAGTGACCCCCTGGGGGCCTTGGTCTCCTTTGCCATGGGGACTGATGCCGCAACGCCCCTACTCTGAGTGTTCTCCACTTCCGGGCTGTCAGGACCTCGAAAGTCCTTCCTTGTGACGCCAGCCTCTCTTCACCTTAGAAAAGTGGCAGGACGCACAGATGACCAAGGAGGGCTGAACACCTACCTGTTTAGCACAAGTCTGAGCCTCCCGCCCCGCCCGGGCGAGAACGGCGCCGTCTCCGTACGTAACCCGCCGGGAAGTTCTTCGCGGTGACCACCCTCACGCTCCATCTCGGCCCAGCTGTCTGCCCCGGAATTCACTCCTCGCCTCGTCCTGACCCTGCCGTGGAGTTTCCCGGGCTGGCTTCTGCCTGGGCCCAGCCTGTGGGAGACTCATGTGGGAGACGGTCTGGGAGCCTGGCTAGGGGCTCTCCCACACCTCAGCACTTCCTCCTCTGGCGCGGGCGTCCGGAGGGGGCGCTCAAGGGACGGGGAAGGGGCTGCTCCATATCCAGTTTGCCCTGTTGGAGGAAAATTCTACCACCGCCCCCAACTGCCTTATGTGAGCCAAGTCCTCCGGTCCCCACATCGCGTGACATCAGGAGAAGTGATACTCTAGAGTAGGTGAGCCTGAAGCCAACATACGGATCCCCCAGCAAGGGCTCGTCCTAGCTCTCATGTTTCCAACGTGCTCCTCTGACTCTCCCCGGGCGGTACAGCACGGTTACTTGACATCTGGGCTGGAGGCCCGTGTGGAGGAGGAATCTTCCCTGCAGCCTCACACTTCATTACCTCCGACTCCACTTCCACCCTCAGGATGGTGGTGATGGTGGTGATTTGGGATCCATAATGCCTAGGTTCAAATTCTGGTTCATGAATAAAAGTTAGGTGACTGGTCAAGTTATTCGAACTCATTTGCACCAGTTTCTTCATGTAGAAAACGAGGATTAAAAAAATTGATGTAATTGGGCTGTTGTGACAAACGTCTAGATAGAAACATGGTACCTTTGCACTTGATAAACACTAAAAACTGCTAACTGTTACTGTTATCATCATCATCTCCCTATCAGTGTTTGATCCAGGACGGGCACGAAGCCCAAGTCAGTCCAATCAGAGTGAACCCTGGGATTTTAGTAGGACTGTCTTGCTGACAGAGTGTGATCCTGGAGCTTTGGGTGAGGGCCGCGTTGCCACCCCAGGTGTGAGCCTGGCTAAGAACAGGGCCGACACAGAGGACAGTAGGACGGATGGAGGCGGGCGGGGTCCTGCTGGCACCATTTGAACCCCTGGGTCAGGCTGGGTTTACGCTCTACAGCCACAGGAATCAAGTCTCTCCCTGTTACCTAAGCTGGTTGAGTTGGGTTTATGTCCTTCCCAACAGGAAGGGCCCTATGCAATTGCCACGAGCCTCTACAGAGGGCAGGTAAGACTGGGAAAGCTGAGCCAGGCAAGGCCTGAAGAGTGAGGTAAAAGGGGGGGGCTGGCACCGGGTGGTCACGCGGTGGCCAGGCTCCTGAGCGGGGCCAGCATCGCGCCCACGCTGGTGGTGCTCTGCACAGCTCCAGGCATGCCGAGCACTTAGGCTCCAGCCTGTATCCGGAGTGACGATCCTCAGCCTGAATCTCTAAAGGTCATCTCGGAGCAGGCTAAGTCATGGTTTGGGGAACTCTCTGGAAATACCTGAAACGAGGCCTGGAGAGTAAACTGAACAGGCAGGTAAGGGATCCAGCACCACAGACGCCTGTGCAGATGGACAGGAGACAGGCAGGCCAGGCACACGGGGGGGAAGGGAAGAGGGAGGGGTGGGGACTGCGGCAGAGGAAGGTCCCATCTGCCCGCGGGTGTTCAAGCACCTTGGCGAGCGACCCCCTCCCACCAAACAGGCGAGCCTGCGGCGGAAATCAGATCAGGTTCGGAAGCTTTGAAACGGAGACTCCGTGTCCCAGGCGGGGACGGTGTCTGGTGTCTCCCACAGAGGGCCCAGCGCAGAGGGGGTGCTCAGGGGGAACGCTGACCTGAACCACCCTGAAACTCAGACCTTGCCTGATCTCCGAGGCCCCAGAAAACAGAGCCTCCGAGTGTGAGTCTGGCAATTTACAAAGACAGGAGCAGCAGCCGGTGTGCATCGGGGCCGTCCACACACCAGCACCGTTACCCGCTGCTGCAGAGGTAGCCGCTGGCCCCCCAGTTCCCGGCTTCCTCTTGTATCTGGGGGGCTCCTGTGGCTGCTCTGTCACGTGTCACCTAGGGGACCAGGCATCGCACATCGGGGGGCTCCCTCTGGGCTCCCTTTCACAGCTGGGGCCATGGCAGACGCTCCATGTTCCCGGACCCCTGAATCACCGCGTGGAGCAGAGCCCCATCGCCTCCTCACCCCCCGCCCCCGCCAGGCGAGGGGTACACAGTTACCCAGGCAACCAGAGCAGGTGGCCACGGCGTAGCCCGGCCCCTCGCAGCTGCATTAGGTGAGCCGTGAAGCAGGAAACAGCTAGCAAGGAGCACTGATGCCGGCAGCCCGAGGTGCCCTCACACCCACGTCCCTCACCCACGCCGAGGCTGGGCGTCTGGGAAAAAAAGAGCTGGCAAATACAAATGCTGTCCTGCCGGACCTCAGAAGCCCCACAGAGCTCAGGAAGCATTTGCCGGATAAACAAAGACACAAAAGCCAGCCTGGTGCCTGACAGCTGCAGGTGCCCACTCCCTGGGGCCACTGCCGGCCAGAGCAGCAGCCCTGCCTGAGGGCAGTCAGGGGCCTGGGGAGGAGGATCACGCCTCGAGGCACAGGGACTAGAAAACCCGGCCCCCCCCCCCCCCCCGGGCCCTGTGGCTTGCACGGGCTTCTGACGGGTGACAGGGTCGTCTCAGACAGCACTCTGCTGTGCTTGTGGCGGAAAACTCAACATAAACTGGCCTGAACGAAAAGGGAATGTATTGAATCGTGTGTCTGTAAAGTCCATGGGACGTTCTGGCCTCAGGCACAGCGGGATCCAGAAGTTAAAAGCGTCTTCAGGACGTAGTTCCGTCTCCTTGCTCAGCTGTGCTCCGTGTGGGATCCCTTCCGGAGTAGGCACTCCTCGCCTCGCGATGGCAACGTGGCAGCCATTAGCCCCAGCTGACACCCACCTGCCTCCAAACCCTGACGGAAAGAGTGATCGTCCCTTCCGAGGATGGCCACCCACGCCTGGACCCATCACCGGGGACAAGGAAATGGGATTTTTCCATTGGCAAAACTGACTGATGAGCTTACACCTGGAGCCAGGGATGGAATTAACACCCCCCTAATTTCACCAAATGGGTATAGGAGAGAGTGACGCCAGAGGAAAATGAGGGCGCTGTTACCAAATCAGCATGATGGGGCAGCGCGCCCTGTCCCCAAACAGCCATACACACCCTGCTCCCCTGCTCCCCTAGCCCCATGTGTTCCCTCAGAGGCAGAAACCCCTTGACCACAGGAAAGATGGCCGTCTTCCTTTGGCCTTATGACGAATCACACTTGGTTTAAGGCAGACATAGTAAAGTCCTCCCCCACCCCGCCCCTTGCCAGATTTTCATTTTCCCAGCCCCCTTTACAACAATTAATGTCCACGAGACTACGTTCTGATCCATGAGAACTCCTGGGACTGGCACCCAGTTTGCTTTCCTCTCTGCGTAGGCCTTTGGAGTGCGGACATGACGACTGGTGCTGCAGCAGCCATGTTGTATCCGTAAAGCAGCAAGTAAGAAAAGCAAAGCCAGTGCCGGGAGCAATGTTCTGTTTCTTGCTTGTTGCGTGGGTAACATGCAACACTTTTCTGGTAGGAGACTATGAAGAATTGCTATTAAGAATCAGTTAACACCACGACCTACCAACTAAAAGTCTCGTAAAGGTTAAAAGAGTTAACATGAGGAAGTGTTTGGAATCATATCTGATAATAATAAGTTCCCAGCAACTGATAGCCGTCAGTATTATCAGCGTCATTATTGTCACACGGCCACACGGCCCCACATTCCCGCCCAGCTACCGTCCACGTCATGTTCTCCGTCATGTTCTCCCTCACGGTCACACTCCCTGGAAGAGGGGTTTGTGCTTCCTCGCTCACTTCCACAAAGTCAAAGGTGGCTTTGTCACCTCTGCCCTGCGGAAACTGAAAGATGAAAGGAATCGGTAACTTGGAGTGCAATGATCTGCTAAGTACTTGCCTCGGCCAATCGCAGGGCCTGGGGGGCCAGGTCTGCCTCTCTTGAGATCACCACTCCCTCCCCGGCACAACATAGATGTTCCGAAAGTCGCCCATGGCTTGCTTGTCCCTATAGCCTAGGCTGACAGAGCAGAAACGTTTCGGTCCCCGAGAGGTGGGCTCAGCACAGTCTATGCCCAAAGGCACCCAGCCACCTTGGAGGAGCTACTCAAGGCCTTTCCCCACATGGCTGCCTGGCCCCTCCATGCCTCACCCCCACCTGCACCTGTCAGCAAGCCCACAAAAGTGCTGAGAAACAAGCACCCCAGGATCCTGGCAGCTTTGGACAACCCATGTCTATGGTTCATATTTCTGAAGGTGGGCTGTGCCCATTCATGTCAACTGGACTCATTCCAGGGTGAGGCCTGGGCACCGTGACCACAGCATTAGTCCCTGGTGTCTGGGACCAGCGGGCCAGCCTGGTCACACCCTCCTCAAGGCTGTGGCAGAGGCACAGGACAACAGGCAGGAACACAAGGTCTCTCAAGTCTGGGCTCAGAGTGGGCACACAGCTGCTTCTATCCCTGCCATGGACCAAGGCAAGGCGTGGCCAGGCCCAGGTGGGGGCGCCAGGCAGGTACAAGCCTGCGGTCATCTCCCGTGGCCACAGACTGGGTGGCTTAGAACGAGAGACACCTGCTCTGTCACAGTTCTGGAGATGGAGGTCCTAGATCAAGGTGTCAGCCAGGCCGGGCTCCCTCTGAAGGGTCTGAAAAAACTGTGACCATTGACCTTGAACTTGGCAGGCCGACGCCACGGCAGCCCTCACCTCCCCAGGCAAAGCCAGTCTCTTGAGCCGGTCCTACTTATGGCCCAGGTATACTCTGAAGCACCACTGTGGACTCAGCCAGTTCGGGTTTGGGTTTTCTGTCGACTTCCACGGTCAGAGCCCGGTGAGTCCAGGGCGTCTGTCCCTCTCCTGCCTCTCACAGGCCCAGCCTGCTGTCAGCACCACTCAGACCACGCAGGCCTGGACCTCCCTGCCCTGCAGACACTGCTTCCTCGCAGCAACCTCCCTCTCCTGGCCCGGGGCAAGGCCGGCTGGAAAGCACCGTCCAAGGACAGCCAGAGAGCCTCGATGACCGCTCAAAGCACACTTTGCTTACGCCCCCCTCTGTGCGCTGGCACCGAGTCGGGCCCAAGGCTGCTCTTCTGGAACAGACGCGCTCACAGAGGAGAGCAGGAGAGGGCACTCGTGCTGGAGAGGTCTCGGGGGTACCGTCTGTGGGACTGGGTTCCTGGCCTGCTATGACAGAGGGACCAGGCGGTGGGGACAGGAGGCTGGGCATGGGCCTGTCTCCAGGGTGGCCGGCAGCTGCTGTGAAAATACTCCAGACAAACCCAAGCCGCCTCCACCCACATGACAACTACCCCACAGAGCCCTCACCTCATGGGGACCGGGAGGTGGCAGGAGGTGGACGGGAGCCCTCTGGCTGCAGGCCTGGAGCTGCCCTGGCCAGCTTGGGGGCAGGGCACCATGGATCCCAGCTCCGTGTGCGACTGGGGCAAACCTGGGTGCCTTGCAGGCCCTCTGGGGTGAATCGGCCCTGCTTTCACGTCTGCCTGTCAGGACATGCCGGTGGTTTCTCATGCGGGGCTCCCTGCTCAGCAGGAAGCCAGCCACTGGCCTCCGGGAGGGAATGCGGTGTCAGGACCGATGATGGAGGGTGTGGATGGGGGGGGGGGGAGGGGCAGGATGTGGGGAGCCCCCAGGGCAGGAGCAGCCTCAGAAACTGACCACAGAGCAGGTCCTGAGGAGCAGGAATTAGGGGAAGGGGAGCATTTGGGATGGGTGCACCCCAAAGTTCAGTCTCTTGAATACAGGGCTCAAGACAGATTGGGATTCCAGGAACAGGCTGTGACAAATGGGAAAATAGTCCCCACATGTTTACTTCCTCTGTCACAGAGCCACACCCATTCCCTGCCACGTGACTCTGCATTACCAGCCCCCCCCCGCCCCCCCCTCAGTGGCAGGCACGGGCTTCCGACCGACCGTGTGGGACGGTCTCGGCCACCTGACTTGCTTGGCATCGTATATGAACAGACAAGATGCCAGGCTTAGAGAAGAGGCTTTCAGGGTATCTGTGTGGTTTGCTTGGCCCTGCGGGTTTGGCAAAGAGAATGACCCATGTAGCTCATCTCTTGCCACCTGGGTCCCAGAGAGAGAGAGAGAGAGAGACAGGGAGAGGAGAGAGACACTTGGGGGTCTGAACCCGACCCACGGCCTGGAGCAGAGCCCCTCAGGTCAACCTACAGCCCTGGGAGCAAGAAAAACATGTTGATGTTTTCAAGTCCTAGGGCTTTCTGAGCAGTGTGTGTTCTAAGCTTTTCTCCCAGGAGCTGTCGTATCTGCCCACCCTTGGCTAGGGGACGGCTAGGGGACAGAGGGGAATGGCTAGGGGACGAGGAGCATCTCAATGAGCTAATCCCCCCCCCCCCCCCCCGCAACCAAGACTGCAGCCACAGAAATGGTCTCAAATACACTGACGTGCCATGACCTGAAGGAGGTGGGACGCATACCAGGAAGGCTCTGCAGGGTGGACCAAACCTCTGGTTCACAGATGCGGCACCAGGGGCCAGCCTGTTAGCCAGAACACGTTTTCCAGCTGTCACCCTGCAAGCAAAAAGCATGTCTGAACCCCAAAGGAGCAGCTGGCTCTGGTGATTTATAGGGCCTGAATCGGATCTGTGAGAGCAAATTGAATTTTGAATACAATTTCATGTCAATTAAGTTTGCTCCCAGCCTTACAGAGGAGCAGTGACTCTGAAGCAAAACCCAACCGCGAAGATTGATGGGGCTGACGCGGCCGGGCTGTCCTGGAAGGAGCTACTTGTCGGCAATGCCTCCCGGAGCTCTGCTGGGGAGGGCGCAGTGCCACGTGCAGTGACCAGGTGAGGGCTGGGCTTCGGGGCCGCAGTGCTGGGCCAGCGCTCCTAGGGCAGAGGGGGTGGAGGGGTGGAGGGGTGGTGGCGGTGGAGACAGCGTTCCTGCCTGTGGGGAGGGGAGGACCCCTCTGCCCTTATTGCACTGGGAAGGACGGTCCTCAGGGATGCGACGAAGGGACAGCAGGGACCTGGGCTGGCAGTAGGGCAGAAGCCAAGCCCCAGGGGCCTGGGAGGGAGCCAGTGAGATGCCCAGAACTAGGGCAGAAAGAAGATGCAGGCTATCACGGTCATCAAGAGCCCGGCCCTGGTGGGGATGGCCTGGCAGAGGTGGGGGCAGGGGGTGAGTTCCAGGATCCCGTCCTCAGGGACGTGGGCGGCTTCACATGAACAAGGGGCGGCACTCATGTGCAAGCCCTACTATGTGCCAGGTGCTGCGGTGGTGCGGAAACCTGTGTTTCCCCAAGTGTGCTCCCCAGACCTGCCCACTGCAGATTCTCAAGCCCCACGTGGGACCGGATGACCCCGGAACTCCGGGGCCCGGAGATGTATGCCCATGAGTCTCCCAGGCCCACGTGGTTGACAGCTTCAGAGCTGGGGAGCTCTCTGAACCCGCAGACAACCCGCTGCAGGGAGCAGGGTCATCACCGCCCGCCCTGTTCAGAGCAGGGACCCCGGGCCAGAGGAGTGAGATTGTTCACCCAGTCTGCTTCTAGGCCTGCCCTGCCCAGCGCAGCCTCATTCTAGGAGGGTGGGGAAGGGGAGACGGGAGAGGTCCCATAGAAAGCGCCAGGCTGGGTGTAGGTGGGTTTCTGTACCCTCCAGAGCAGGTATGGAGCCCTTGGAACAGGCCATGGACCCAAAGCCTGTATCCAAATGAAATCCTGAAGCGCTATCCTGGGACACCCTCCCACACCCACATTTTCTGGTCTTCTGTCTTCGGGGGGGGGGTCTTCTGTCTTCTGTCTTCGGGAAGAAGAAACAGAGACGTTCGGGTTCCATTTCTGTCTTCCTGATGAGGTTCTTACAAATCACTAGGGATGATGCTGACGGAATTCAGAGTTTTCATAACAAAACCCGGAATGCGAAGAAGGGAAGGGGAGCCCTGCCCCCACCCTAGGAAGGTTAGGAGGGGGGAGGGGAGGGGCCGGGGTGGGTTGGAGGCTGGCAGTTCAGGGGCCTGAGAGTCCTGACCCTGCACCCAGAGTATGTGGAGCTGCCTTCCCAACTGCCCCCAGGGACAGCCCGGCCAACAGGGCCCCCAAACCACACACCTCCCTGCCCCTCCCTGCCATGTCGGGATCATACAGACTAAAAGCCCAAGCTCCTGTACGGGAGGACAGTAGAACATCCCTCCAGCCTTGCCCAGGGCAGTGCTTCCTCATCAAGCAAAATGGCACCTTCCAGAGCTCATCCATTGTGTTTCCTTCACTCTCCACGCACACCAGCAAATGCTTCCCCGCCTCAGTGCCTTTGCAGAGGCTGTGCTCTCTGCAGGGAAACAGGGTTCCCCAGTTCTGTGCACGGCCAGTCAGCTCCTTCCCATCTTGCAGGTCTCAGCTCAGATCCTCACTCGGAGGCATTCTGGGACCACCCAATACTCACTTCCTATGACAGCTCCCTATTCAGTTTTCTTCATGTTATCATCAGATATTATCTTATTTGGCTCGGTGCTCATGTTCCCTCCCACTTCTGAAAGGGCCATCTGTCTCCTCCGTCACAGCATCACAGACGGTGCTGGTGCCTGGACTGGACGTAGTGCATTTGGTAAATATGTGCTGAATGAATTAATGAGCTTACGATTGAAGAAAACGGACGGCCTCTCCCCACCTGCGTGTCCCTCCTTACCCCAGGCGGTCTCTTGTTGGGGAAAGAGGAAGCTCACCGTTCTATGTAGCTTTCAACTCTTCAGCCGTCCCTTCCCCTCAGTTCCTGCTCCGCTGTAGCACTCAACCCCTGCGGCCCAAACTGCTATCTCTATGCAAACCAGGCAGCCCTGTGGCATCAGTGAGGCAGTCTCTACGGGTACATTCTGGGTTCCTCTGGCCTTGGGAGAGCCGCCTTACTGTAAAGTCTGAGCAGCCTGACCTAGAACCGCAACAGGAAGTCAGGGCTCCACCTGGGCGGGGAGCACTGGAGGCTGCCTGGAGCTGAGAGCCTGCAGGAGACCCCCAGGGAGAGGGGCAGGGGGCACACGGAGAGACGGCTTAGACTGGGGGACGGAGTAGTGGAAGGCTGGGAAACGTGCACTGGGCCTTCACACACTCGCTCTCTGGGCCGCGGCGGTCCCTTCCCCTTCCACGCACATCCCTACACACGTGGGCAGGACTTCTAGGGTCTGCGAGAACTCCTCCAGTAATACCCCACCCCCGCCCCCATATCAGCAGTGGCATTGATGATGCCCTCCCCATCGGGAGCGGGGACTAAGAAGCCCCATGCTTCGCACCCCACCACAGCCCCCAGCCCGGGTGTGACGGTGAGCTTGCCCCATCGGCCCACGTGTCTGGTTTGGCTGGAGAGGCCCCACTTTTCCGGCATGAGACCCAGCCTGGAAAGGCGCAGAGACCCCCTGGACCCGGCACCTCCCACGTGAAGACGCGCCAGTCCAGGTGCAGGCATAGGGGCGGGAAGAGGCGGGGCCTCCCAGCTCCCTCCCCGAGAGGCGGAGCCTGAAAGGGCGGGGCGGGGCCTCGGGCGAAGGGGGCGGGGCGGGGCCGGCCTGGGCGGGGCGGACGGCGCCCGGGGCGGAGCCTTGGCGCGGTAGGGCCCGCGGCGCGCCGGAGGGGGGCGGGGCCGGGGCGCGGTCGGGGCGGGGCCTGGGCGGGGCCGGCTCTGGGCTCCGCCGGAGCGCCCACTTCCTCTGGCGCTGGCTGCCGGGCGGAAGTACGTCAGTTGTTATCTGCTCCAGGCTCCGCCGCCGCTGCCGCTGCCGCCGCCGCCGCCGCCGCCGCCGCCTCAGCCTCACGAGCCACGGCGCCTCAGCTCGGGACCCGCCCCGCCCGCGCTCCGCCCGCCGCCGTCGCCGCCCGCCGCGCATGAGGCGCGCCCCCGGGGCCGCGGCCGAGGGCCGCTGAGCGCCGGCCGCCCCGCCGATGCGCGCGGCCGCCCGCGCCGGGGCTCCCAGGCCGCGCCGGGCCCGGGGCTGAGGAACCCCGCGCGGCATGCCCGGCCCGGCCCGCCGCCCGCCGCCGCCCAGGGCCCGAGCCCGCGCGGCCCGCACCGAGCCCGGCGGCGCCGCGTAGCGCAGCGGCAGCGGCAGCGGGAGCCCGACGGCGCGGCCGCAAGGTCACCGCGCACCATGGAGGCCAAGGTCCGCCAGAGCCGGCGCTCGCGCGCGCAGCGGGACCGCGGCCGGCGCCGGGAGGCGGCCCGCGACGCCCGTGACCAGAGCGCGTCGTCGGGCGACGAGACCGAGCCCGGGCCTGGCAAGGAGAACGCGGGCCTGCCCCGCGCGCCCCCGCCCCGCGCCGCCGCCGTGCGCCCCCCGCGCCGCCGCCGCCGCGAGTCCAGCTCGCAGGAGGAGGAGGTCATCGACGGCTTCGCCATCGCCAGCTTCAGCACGCTGGAGGCCTTGGAGGTAGGTGGGGCGGCGGGCGGGCGCGCCTGGGGCGGCGGCACACCCACCCCGCGGGGCCGCCCGGGGCCCGCGCGCCTCGCAGGTGGCTCCGGGAGGGCCCGGCAGCCTGCGGTGGATGCATCGGGTGTTGGTGTCTGGAGCTGCGAGCGAGAAGAGTGTCTAAATTACATTGTCCAAACCGAAGGCCGTCTGGTTGCACACTCGCCTGTTTTCAGCTGTTTCTTTTTCCAAAAATCTCACTTCATCCGGCTCAGGACGTGCCGGGGAGGGGAGCGCTGCTGGCGGTGGTGAAGGCAGTCGTGGAATGGATACTTTGAGGTTCTTCCTGTTCCTTTCGTCCTCCTGGAGGTGTTTGTTTAGACGGAGGGGGAGGGGTAATATCTAAGACCTCCCTCCCGGTTGTGTCTTCACCGGCTGGTAAATAGGGTGGCAAAAAATATTGCTTGTATGGCCGAGTTATCCTCGGAGTTATTTGTTCAGCAAATACTGCCCTTCTTGCATGGACCCAGGTGAGTGGAGAAGGACATGAATGCTGACTGTTAGAGATCTGGCGAGTGGGGCGAGTGGGGAGCCCCTGTCTCCTAGAGCGATGTAGGCGTGCTGGCCAGCCCCACACCCTGCAGGGGCCCCATGCAGCTCTTATTTGGAAAGGCCGGCATCTGCTGCGTTTGGGGTCCCAGAGATGGCTCAGTTCACAGCCCCCTTCCTTTTCCTGGGCCTTGGGGCCAGTGGCCTGGGATCCCCAGTCAGAGGCTGAGCTTTGGGAGAGGGGACAGGCCTACCTTGCAGGCCCCTGCAGCGCACCCTGTCCCTAAGGTCCTCCAGGTCTGTGGACAGTCTGAGTGTCAGAGGCTGGCGGCCAAGGAGAGGTGGCCCAGGGACAGGTTTGCTGCTTTCTGTCTGGGCAGGTGGATGCACAAAGGCGGGGCATTTACACCCACCACGCAGCACCCCCCTACCCCTGCATCCCTAGGGGGCCTGACATCATTCCCGGATCAAGGGGTCCCCAGCTAAGACGCTTTTTGGGGGGGTGGCACATGCCACAGCTCCGAACTGAGAAGGGGTGGCCAAGTTGTGTCCTATGGTTTCTGAGAGTGCTCACGCCAGCCACCTTCTGCACATGTACCTGCCCCGCCAGGTGGGGAACAAGCAAAACCCTAACTGGTCCCCAAGGCTCCGCAACCATCCAGTTGGCCTCTCCCACCCGACGTCCTCTCGAACCAGCTTGTTAGCCCCTGTGAGGTTCTGCTGCCTCGGGGCCCCCGTTCCTGCTGTCCCCTCTGCTGAGGTCTTCAGGAGCCTTCATGTCTCAGCGTAGATGTCACCTAGAGAGACCTCCCCCCCCCCCCCCACCGACCTTCTGAAGGGGCATCCCTCCTTCCCCGCCTCTGCCCTGTCGATCTCCCACTTTCCTTCCTTCAGTGGCCACTCTCTGTCTGAAGCCATCCGGTGATTTACTCGCTCTCCGTGTTGGCTCTCTCCCCACCAGAACTTGTAGGCTGGAAGAGAGCAGGCAGCACGTGTGTCTTGTGTGTCGTTCGTGAGTTCCCCTGCCCCGTGCATGTTGCGGAGTGAAGGAGCGAGAGCAGACACCGCTGTTCAGGAAGGCTGCGCCAGAGGCCCCCCTGCACCCCGCTGACATAAGCCCGCCGGTTGCACGCGCTGCCCGCGGCGGCTTTGGCTGTTCCTACCCTCTGGCATCAGGAACACTGGAAGTGTAGCCGCGGGTTTGGGGGCTCAGACCCGTCCCGGTCAGGTCACAGAGGGCCTGAGTCTGCTTTCGGCTTGGCGTTCATACAGCCACATCAGCAGGCCCCTTTTTCTGCCCTGCTGAGCCAGGGAGGGATCCGCCTGCCTTGGAAAGTACGGGGCTTCTGCACGAGTCACAACTTCTAGATGGGTTCTGTTGTTCGGGCTCTTTTCTTGCTAAAGCGTAGTGGTTTTCCCCAGAGTTCAGATAACTCATAAGCACATTGAGTGACTAGCACACAGCGAACACGTATCCAAGCGGACACCGTTCTGAGTCTGTCCCCGAACCCCATGGTACAGTTGGGGACGCTGAGGCCCAGTGCCGTGAATGTCAAGCTGCCAACCCCCGGGGCAGGAACGACCAAATGTCGGGTAGACCTGCCCAGGACGTTTGGAGAGTGCCAATGTCCAGGAGTCCTCCTTTCCTTTGTCCTGAGGGTGCGGCCTACCCTGCCCCCGCAAGCCCCAGCCAAGCCCCTGGCCCCACCCTTCCAGCACCACCACCCCCCCCCCCCCCCCGTACACACCCGTGTTTGCCCCTAAGGGAGGACGAGTCCTTGCCCCGTGTGGCTGAGGATCGTAAGCCACTTCTGTGAGATGCCGTGGCCACACGCGTGGGGCAGTAGTGTTGTTGGCTGAGGAGAGGGCTCCCGGGTCCCGTCTGGCTCACGGTGTTGTCCCCACAGGAGTCTGGGGCTGGATGGCCGGAGCTCGGTGTCCGAGTCCAGGGTGTGCACTCCTGAGCCCTCGTCCTTCGTCAACTTTCTGATTCTCTGTTTAACAGAGTGGGAGCAGGAAGCAGGTGGTGGTGGAACAGGGGTCTTGTGGTTTGGTAGCGGGACAGAAGCTGTCTTTGCTCTCACCAGCCAGGAACATTGGGGACAGATAGATGTTTCCTGCCATCCTGGTTCCTGTGACATCTCTGTCTCCAGAGGTGATGGGAAGGCCCTTGGAGGACAGACAGGCCAGGGCAGAATTGAAACGCTCTGCCTGGTCTTCCTCCCTAATGCAAAAGGCAACCCTTAGGCCACAGGTCAGGTGGTACCAGCCCCTAGGTCCCCTGGGAGATTCACTTTGCAGACCTGCCGTGCGCCTGCCAGCACCTTCCTCGGGGTGCCTGTGTGCTGGCCCTTCCCTCCACACCCTGTCGGTGCCCAGCTCTTGAGAAAGCCGTGTACCACTGGCACCCGGCGGAAACCACCCTTCTGGTTTGGCACCTGTGTAATTCTTTGTTAATGTGATTTCAGACAGCAAGACACTTGCCCCTGGTTCAAAGGTCGGTATCAGTGAAAGGGGTTGTCCTGAGAAAATTCTCAGCCCCGGCCAGGACGTCCGCAGTAATTATTCTCACCAGCTCCTGGCCTTTCCAGAGCATGTTGTGTAGATGTACCCACACAGATGTGTACTCTTACATCCCTCCCGTTTTGCTAGACAGAAAGGGTTATTCACCACTCCTGCGTGTGTGTCTAAGAGGTACGTACCTGAGAGTAAAGATGAAGAGGAAAACACCCGAAGTTCTAGCTGTGGTTAACAGGTGACTTCCTCTCTCTAATTGTTTCCCCTACCGATCACTACGCCTTGTCTAGGTAACCCGACCAGCCGTACACAGAGCTGTGCTGAGAAACCCTGCCCCGGCCTCCCTGTGGCCAGATCAGCAGGTGAATGGCTGTGCGGGCAGGTGGTCCTGGCCTGGTTGCCCGGCTCCCAGTGCTGTCCAGGGGTGTGCTGTGCATTTCTGCCAGAAATAACCAAGTTCTCCCAGCCTTAGGATGCTGGGGCCACTGGCTTCGAGGCGGGCGGGGGAGGCTGCCTCAGTCCTGATGGGCGGTGGCCCCGTGGGAGGGGTGTGCGGTGTGCCAGAACTCCCCTAGGCCACGTGCAGGGGGCTCCGTGGTAGTGATCTCTCTGCAAGCTGGGTTCAGTGTCCCCCGGGGCGAGGGGCACACAGTCATGCTAGGTCTGGTTGCTAAGGGCCAGGAGTGCGGGGGGTCAGGATGTGGCCCCGCTGTCCATGTGCAAAAGCCCATGCTGTTGGTCCCGCAGGTGGGGCCTTGATCTAGGGGGCCATGTGCCGCGCCCGGCCCGTCCCTCCAATAAGGGGGACAAAGGAGAGTTGGTGCTGAGAGGAGTGTCCATGCCCACCAGCCAGAGCACCTCCTCCAGGCTGCCTCCTACTCTCCAGATGGGGAAACCGAGGCCCAGACAGGGGGAGCATTTTGCCTGCAGTCATGGGACACAGGCACAGCCCCGAGCCCGGGACCTGCTTGGGCCAGCATTGGGTTGCTCCCCCGTCCTCCTGAGGGCCACTGCTGTGGAGGAGGGGCTGCTCCCGCCAAGGTGGGACCCCCCCCCCCCCCCGGCTGGGTGGAAGTGGAGCCGTGGCGTGGCCTGCTCTGCCCGCGTGGACACCCGCTGCCTTGCCTGGACAGCAGCAGTGTGCTGGGTGTGGGGTGGGAGCGTGGACTGGGCTCTCCTGTCCTGTGGGTCAGCGCCCTGTTGTGGGAAGGTGTGTCACGGGAGCAGCGGGGACGCGGACGGCCGAGGGCGCTGTCCTCACACAGCCCTCCGTAGATGCGGAGACTGAAGCCCAGGGTGGCCGAGCTCTCATCTGGGATCTGCCCAGCATAGCACCAGACCACAGACACCTCCTGAGTCTCGACTGAAACTTGTGTTGGGTCTTCTAGATGTTCTTTGGGATGAATCTGAGCTTGAGCAGAGAGGGCAGTGGTCTGCGTGACTTCTAAAGGGATGGCCTTTCCGGGCTGCAGGAGTGGCAGTAGGTGCCCGCGCCGCCCTGGGTCCGCTGCCTGACCTCTGGGGAAGGGCTGCCCCATCTGAGCTCCGTGGGCTTCGACGGTCTGCAGAGCCTTTGACTACGCACGGGCTGGGAGGGGTCCACTCCTCGCCGCACTCCTGTCGTGGGCGGTGAGGCCATAGGGTGAACGCTCACGCACGGTGGCACAGCGCGGTGGAGGTGGCCGTGGTCCTCCTGACACGTGGTGGCCCTGTGTAGCTCGCTGTCCCTGCCACCCCTGGGCACAGGTGAGGGTCTTGGGCCTCAGTTTCCCTGTCCTGCCCACACTGTGGCCCCGCACGGGACCGATGGCGGCAGAGGCGGCTGACCTCGAGTGCCCGGAAGAAGCCGCGCTACACCGGGAGGTGGAGCCTCCCCTTCCAGCCAGTGGGCTTGGCCGGGAGGGGCAGCACGGGCCGTGGGGGCACCCCTGCGGCAGGCCACAGCCCACTTTCCCTCTGCCCTCGCTCTGAGCTTCTAGACAGAGTTTCAGGTCCATGGCACGTGCGTGTGTGTGGTGTGTCCACGTCCGAGGTATATTTGTGTATGTGCACGCGCACATGTGGATACACACATCTGGGGTGTGTCTTTGCCTGGGCACATGTGTAAATCCCTGTGCACATGTGTAAATCCCTGTGCACGTCTGTGTGCTCCAGACCCCGTCTGGGGCAGCAGCTCTGTGGCGTGGACAGAGCAGAGGACAGGCCTACACGTAGGGAAACCCCGTCCTGGAGCTCCAGGAAAGGGCCTCACCCCCTCCATCCATTGTCCTGGGCCTGCTGCAAGATGGTCACCCCGACCCCCGCCCCAGCGGGCAGCAGATGCTCATGAGCTCACAGAGCTGGCCCCTGTCCCCACCGCCCCCCCTGGCCTCTTGGGCCCATCAGCTTCTCTGCTGTAAACTTCTAATTCAGTAACCTTGCCCCTACTGGGGCCCCTCCACACCCCACCCCAGCCAGCCCCTCACTCCTGACCCCCCTTCCCTCCCCCCCCCCCCCCGAGAATCCTCAGACACACACATTGGCACACTTCTGGCCTTTGTTGTCTTCTCTGTCCCCTGCCCAGAAGATTCTTTCCCCAATTGTCAGGGTGACTCACTGTCCGATCACATACCCCCTTCCCTGGCAGGGAGTCTTCAACTCCTGCGTCCAGGCTGCCCCAGCCCCTCCCGGCTTACCGTCTGTTTCCCCCCCCCCCACCCCACCCTGCAGACTCAGGTGTCCCCCACCCAGAACCTCCTGTGTGCTTGTTTCCCGAGAGAAGCTCCTAGACCTGGGGCGGGGGGCGGGGGCGGGGGCTGTGGCGGTGCTCTGTTCATTTTGATATGTGGGAGGCCGTTGTCCTTGACCGTGGTACGGGCCTCTTCCTGCGGAGGGTCTGTGCATTTGCTGACTTGTCCTGCCTCGGGCCTGGGTTGTTCTGTTTTCTGATTGGCTGCTTCAGTGTTTGTACCTGGGCACTTTGTAGAATTTCCTTCTCGGTTCTGACAGTTTCCCGGCAGAGCGTCTAGGTTTCCCGTTGGCCACTGAGGCAGCCATCCCTGCTATCTCCCTTCCTGCCCTGTGGCGTCTGTCAGCACCTCCACGGCACCGCGTGGGAGCCCCGTCCTTTCCGGCTGGGCTCCTGCTTCCCCTGGACTCCGTGTGGCTGCTGTGTCCCGCCTGGGAGGGGTCTGCGCTCACACCAGAAGTGATCCGTGTGCTGTACTCACCCTTCTGTGTGATGATTGTGTTCCTTCTCTGGCCCCGTGACAGCAGGCTGTCCCTGAGTGCCTTGCCATGTGGTCTCGTGCCCGCTGCATCTTGCCTTGTGCTCTGGAACAGAGTGGCATGAGAATCATCAACTCATCCCACACCTGGAAAGAACACTTGGGGTCCCAGCTTTCCTGCCTCATTTGCTGGTGGCTGGTTCGAGACCCGTGTCAGCTCCCTTTGGGATGGGGAAGCAGGTGACGGGTAAGGGCTCTGTGGGACCAGCTTGCTGGAAACAGGGTCAGCAGGGCACTCCACCCCCAACCCCCGGAGCAGGCTGGCATGGGACAGGAGCTCCTGAGAAGGGCTGCCTGTGAGCTGGCAGGTGTGAGACCTCAGGCCCTGTCCCCCTGCATTCTGTTCGGGAGGGCAGTGGCTGCTTTCTGGAGGAAGGACACCAGAGTCCGGAAACTGCTCCCACCGTGGGCTTGGGCATTGGCATGTTCTTGGGGCAGCCCGAGAGCAGCAGCTGCACAGTGACTGGGCAGGGCGTACACGGGAGCCACCATCATCCCGGCCTTGACCGCTGTGGTTCGCATGCCCTTCACGGAGCTCCCAGAGGCGGGGGCCGTGGTCGGCCCTTTAGGGAAACTGAGGGGGAAACTGAGGCACCAGGCTTGTGTTTATGGCCCCTGGTGGAAGAGTAACTGCGTCAGGCACAGAGTAGAGTAGCGTCGGGCACAGGCCTGACCAGGGTGCCCTGACGTAGTCACAACCAGGTTGGGATGCCTAGAGAAGCTTGATGGGGCGGCCGGGCTGGGGTCCCAAGGGCACCCGAGGCACTTTCTCCCTTGGGATCCGGAATCTGAAACCCACATGGAATTGAGTGCTCCGGGGACTCTGGGCAGGTGTGGCATCTGGTTCCACGTGGAGCCTGTTCTGGTGCCCTGGTTCACCCGAGCAGCTAAAGAAAGGAAACTGACCAGCGAGTTACCGGCCTTGTTCAGCCCCCCAGGACTGTGTACCAGGACCCTGCTGCCCAGCCCAGCACGTGAGTGGTGTGTGCGTGGGGAGAAGGATGCCCCTGCAGAAAGGCCAGGGGGGCACATCCACGTCCCTCCCCACACCCTCCCGGCAGCCCAGCGTAGACTCCAGCCGAGCGAGGCGCTGCGGGGGCCCCGGCTCTGCTGTTTTCTCGGAGCAGCTGTTCGGGGCGGGCCGCTCCCTGGACTCCACGCGGCTGGCCGAGCTGCAGGTGCCCGTGGGCCCTGGACGAAGGTGGGGGCTCTGGTGAGAGCGGGGTGTCAGCAGGTGGTCGGAGAGGCAGGGCAGCCATTGTGTGGGCACGTGGGTGGCCCTGCCGGAAGGCTGCCGCCTGTACCCCGTTGCCAGGGAGGAGCAGGAGGCCAGAGCCCAGCCTGAGGTGCAGCCATGCTGAAAGTCACGAGGGTCAGGAGGACGGTGACCAGGGCCGAGGTCAGGGCAGAGTGCCGTGTCTCCTCTGCACCAGATGAGGCGTTCGCTCATTTCACCTCCCGGCAGCTCCTCCAGCAGGAGCCGTGCTGTCGCCGCTGTATAGACAAGGGCGCTGAGGCAAGGGGAGTCAGTCTGCAGCCGGCATGGGATTGAAACCAGGCATGGGGCACGGGTGTGTGCACCTCAGGGGGGCTGGGGTTGGAGGCTACGGGTGCCGTGCTGCCTTGGGTGGCCAGCACCTGCCGCTCCCCCCCCCCCCCCGCAAACACTCCCCAGCCTTGGGGAAGGCTGTTCATGTGGCCCTAGGGCTCCCACCCCTCAGACCTAGAGCCCCCACAGGGACCCTTGGGATCTGCCATGACCCATCAGCTCTCTGACCTTACCCATTGCAGCTGTCCCCTCTGGCCCCTTGCCCCAGACCCACGTACTGGCTGTCAGACCCTGACAGGCCTCTGGCTAGCCCTCAGTCAGTGCTGTTCCACACGCTGCATGCCTCCCCCTCAGCACCTGGTTCCATCTGTAGCCCCAGTGGGGATCTGTCAGGAATTCATGTAGATCGTCTCCTGGATAAAGCCAGGGGCCCCTTGCTCCTGAGGTCATCTCTCTGCCTGTCCCAGATCCTCTGAGGGCAGGCCCCTGTCTGTCATCCATGGAATGAACCCACATTCTCCTTGAGGCTCGGCCCTGCCCACCCCCTCACCTGGGGCCCCACACACTTCTGCCTCAGGGCCTTTGCACATGCTATGCTCGGGCCCATCTCCCAGGAGCAAGTTCAGGGTGCTTCCTCTGACTCCTCCCCTGTCCCCCACCCACTGAGTGAGCCCACTCCAGATGCCCGGTTTATTTTTTTTTTTTTTAATTTTTATTTTTTTATTTTTTCCAACGTTTATTTATTTTTGGGACAGAGAGAGACAGAGCATGAACGGGGGAGGGGCAGAGAGAGAGGGAGACACAGAGTCGGAAACAGGCTCCAGGCTCTGAGCCATCAGCCCAGAGCCTGACGCGGGGCTCGAACTCACGGACCGCGAGATCGTGACCTGGCTGAAGTCGGACGCTTAACCGACTGCGCCACCCAGGCGCCCCAAGATGCCCGGTTTAAATTCACTTCTCTTTCTCACCATGTGGCCCCTAGGTAGCCCCCTGCCTGCTCTGGGCCTTGTTTTCCTCATCTGGAAAGTGGGGGTGATGAGCTAAAAGTTTTTCCCATATGGTCCTGAGCCCCTCCCTGTCCCCTCTCCAGAGCCCTTCTCTGAGCTGCCCCTGAGGTCTGTTCTCTTTGTCCCCCACCACAGGACAAAACAGAGGCAGGAGACACTTCAGCAACAGTGGCCCTGGCTTTGGCCTCCCTGGGCAGCCCCCACCATGTGTGGCAGCTGAGCAGGTCCCAGAGACTGAGGGGGGCTCGCAAGGCAGAGAGCCTGGGGCCGGCTCCGGCAGTCGTGGGCTGGTGCACGGCGTGCTGTCTGTGTGTGGAGGGCTGGGGGGGAGCTTGGCCAGAGACTGCCCTCCAAACCCGGTTGCCGGGACAGCGGTTGTGAACACAAAAATCAGTCGAATGTGGGTTAGATGGCGGCCTGGGGGGTCGGCACAGGGTCACAGTGTGGGGTTGCAGCAGGGTGTGCGTGCGGGGCCGTGGGAGGGTGCGTCTTGTGGTGTTCAGGTGCAGACCTGGGCGGGTGGCCCGGAGCGGGGTCTGCCTGTCCGTTATCCGGGTCCCTCTTTGCTTCGGGCTCTGTGCCCGCCACCCTCCTCCACCTCCATGCCTTGATTCAGAGTGCCTGTCGCCGTCAGCATCTGATCCACTTGTCCCTGGCCACGGGGTGGGTCTCCTCTGCCCCAACAACCACGCAGTGTGTGATGGCTGATGGGCGCTGGACAGACATGGGAAGGACTGAGTGTTTTCACAGAGCCTGAGGTGGGGGGTCCCCACTAGAGTGCAGGGCAGGCTGCAGTGGTTCTGCGGGCAGCTGTCCTGCCCCTGCTGGCCCGACTCCCAGCTCCCGGCTCTGTGCCTCGCCGGGTGTCCCAGCGTGTAGGACACCCTGTGAGCGGCGCCTGGAAGCAGGGTGCCGAGGAGGAGTGCTGTGAGCTAGCAGGAGACTGACCCAGAGGGACCAAGGCTCACGAGGCAGGCTCTGGAAGGTTCTGGAGCAGCCGAGGTGTCTGTGAGGCCTGCAGGGGACGGTCCTCGAGGGCAGGGTTACACTCGAGTAGCCACGGCACCGGTGGGTTGAGGGGCCTCTCAGGCAGGGAGCGCTGTCCATCTGGTGTGGGTGTGCACCGAGGAGGGGACGGGTCAGGGAGGCGTGCCGTCCCAGCATCAGAGCCCGAGGTCCCCATGCCAGGGTGGAGGCCGCTGCCCGCAGGGACTTCCAGGCCATCTCCGTCGGCCTTTGAGTCTGGACGGTGGTCAGCAGCGGGTGTCAGCGGTGCCCCAGGCCTTGCTGCACCTGGACGTGGGGGGCCCGGGGCGGGACGGTGGGCCCGGCAGAGGGACCCTGTCATCCCCTCCTGTCTTCCAGTTCTTTGTGACTCTGCTGAAGGTGGTCTGTAATAGGAGGGTGCTGCTGTTCTGGTTCACGGGGCCTCCCGTTTCTTTGGGACCGCCCCGGTTTTAGCACTGTGAGTCCCACATCCAGGGAACCCTCTCGGTCCCAGACAACAGGGATGGTTGGTCAACTCGGGGGGGGGGGGGGGGCGCGGGGCGGGGGGCGGGGGCAGTAGACAAGCTGCCTCCTTGGTAGCCGAGGTGGGGGAGGAAGGTGGTCCTTCTTGGGTAGAGACCCTGCACTGAACCATGCGCTCTCTTGACCGCATGGAAGGAGACACCTGTACTGTGGTCTCTGCCCTGGGGCCAGGGAGGGGGACTCATGGCGCCGAAAGCAGGCAGGGCGTGGGTTTTACTTGCGGGCGGGTGGAGAAGTTTGATTCAGAACTTAACAGGTGAGGGAGAGTGAGCCACATAGATGCCAGGGTGGACGGAACAGCTGTGCCAAGGCCCTGGGGTGCATGTGTGCCGAAGGGCTTCCAGGTTAGGGATGACGGCCTGCCAGGTGAGCAGTGGGTGGAATTCGGCCTGAGCTTTTGGAACAAGGAAGAGCTGCTGACAGAACTGTGAGCCAGCAAGGTCTGCTGGAGGCCCTGAGTCCCAGAGGTTCTGGGAGACCAGCAGCCTCGGCCAGGCAGGGTGGGGAGGTGGGCCGGGGAGGGTGAGTCCTAGGTGGGCCAGGCCTTCCACTCCACCGAGGGGGTGCCCGTGCTTGGCAATGAAGGGTGGGTTCTCTGTGACCCTGGGGGCTCAGACCCAGGTGCCGGGGGAGAGGCCCCAGCGCAGCTCCGGGAGCGCAAGGGGTGCCCACCTGGCTGCGGCACCATGCCTTTGCCTGCTGGGTCTGGGAGCTGGAGGGGCCCGGCCCACGTAGGAACTGGCAGCCTCAGCCCTCGGTGAGAGAGAATCTGGGTCTGTGTTTGCCGGCTATAACGACTCGTGTCTGTGCGCTGTCGGTTTACCGAAGTGCAGTCAGAGATCTTATGGGTACTGCATAGTGAGAACAGTCAGGGGAACTGAAAACAGTCCCATAAAATTGCTACACGAAAATCTAATCACTGGTCTCACGTCACCGAGCACCCCTACCCCCTCGTGGCCCCGGGGGGACCGGGGGCCTCGCTGCTGCTGGGGCTCTGGGAGCATCGCCGTGGGGCCGTCGCCTCAGGCCTCGAGGGTGGGGGGACCGCCGTGTTTGGCCGCTTCTGCCCTTCTGTCCGTGCGGCTCACAGACGGGTCTGTGGGCAGAAGGCAGCCCGTGAACACATGACCCGGCCCTGACCCTGACCGCTGGAGGTGGTCCCGGCTCGCCCCACACCATCGCTGCGGCCTCGGCAGGGCGCGCGCTCCGCTCCTCCGGGTGCGTGGCGTGGGTCCCCGAGCAGCGCACCGCGTGTCCCGTGGCTCAGACGCCAGCCCACTGCTCGCCTTGGCCTCCCTCCCTGCGGATCTCTCCAGAGGGTCTCTCTGCTTGCGGACGTGCCCTGGCCCTTGGTGGGGCCGTCGTTGCTGTGACGGCTTGGCCCCGCCCAGGGCGGTCGGCACAGTCTGGGCACAGCTGCCCCAGTCGGGTGATGAGGGGGGCCCCGCGATTGGGACCAGGGGCAGCACTACCGCCAGAGCAGGCTCAGAGGGCGCAGAACTCTGGCAGCGTGCACCTGGGCTTGGGCGAGCCTCCAGAACTGGCCCTGCCTCGCGCGGGGTCGGGGTCAGCATAACGAGGGAGGGCCAGCCCCGGCCTGGCGGTGCCGGGAAAGGGCCAGCCAGACGTCGCAGCAGTGCCCCGAGGCAGGGTCTATTGAGTCCTGTGGCCGGGAGCCCCCAGGACGCACAGCTCAGAGATGCCTGGGGCCACTCTCAGGGCAGTGGCTGGGTGGGGGGCGGCCGCCTCTGGATCCCGGTGCGGCACCGGGCCTCTTGCCTGCTGGAGCCAGGAGGGAGCCTGTGGTGTCGCCGGGGCCTGCCGCCTGCCGGCTCGCCCTCTGCGGGGCCCCGGCCAGGCGCCTTCCCGGCTCCCCTGCTCTTCCAGACACGGGAGCTCCTGCCCGAGGGCCTCACCTGCCCCCACTGGCCCGCGGCCTCCAGCCCAGGAAAGCGAGGGTGTCCGGCTGTGGGCGGGATGGAGCTGGACCAAGTCCAGGCGGGGGGGGGGGGGGGGCCGTCACTGATACTTCAAGGGTTCGGACAGTTTAGTTTCCCGGTTTGTTGTTCAGAAGACACAAGCAGTGTCATAGCGGGTTTACAGAAGGTGTGAGGCGTTGAATGGCTTGTGGCTGACCGGACGCGCGAGAGATGTGGTGACTGGGTGTGTCTGGAGAGGTGGCCTGGAGTTGCCCCGAGGCCATTCCGGAACCCACAGAGGGGCGGAGGCAGGGCCTAGACGGAGGCCTTCGTGGAGCCCACGGCCCGCTCTGCGGTTGACGGCTCACCACACGTGCTCTGCAGCGCGTCTGCCCTTCCGTCCATCTATCCCGTTGTGTCTGTTTTGATTACAAGTGCTCCTTGGAAAGACGGATCCCAGCCCAGCCCAGTGTCCCCGAGGGGCAGGCTGTTCCCACGGGTTCCGTGGTCCGTAGTGAGACGTTAACGCGTGCTGGGCTCTGCTCCTGCCGATGGCGTGCCCCGCGGCCGGCATGTTATCCCCCCAGGGCTCCGACGGGGGGCGGGGGGAGGGGGGAGCTTCAGAGGCTGGCTCCCGGGCCAGAAACCGTGTCTGTGGGCTTACCTAGACCTTCTAGGAAGGTCCTAGAAGCCGTTCCTGCTCCTTCCGTCAGAACAAGCGGCTGCGGGGGACTCACCTCACCGTGACTCAGGAGCGCGCCGTGTGGCCGTGTGGAGTCACGCAGTGGGAGGATGCCCACTTCTCGCAGGAGGCGGCGGCCCCCAGGAATCTGGGGCGGGGGTGGGGGGGGGGCTGGCTGCTCTCTGAGGCGGTACGGAGGTGTGGGTGGCGCATGGCGGGCGCGTGGTGTGCGCACACCCGGGCACGGAGAGCCTGGGGTGGGGCCCCGGAGCCCATCCAGTGGGGCTACGGCACAGGGCGGGCCTGGCAGAGACCCCCCCCCCCCCCGTCCTGCTCGGGGACTCCCCCGGACTGTGCGAGTGTGCACCTGTGTGAGCATTGCGCGTGTGCATGCGTGGTGGTATGCCTCTGACTCCCGCCCTCCTCGTCGTGTCCACACACACTTGGGGTTGTGTCCGCATCTGCCCTGACGTGGTCAGCGTCCCCCAGGGGCCCAGACGTTCGGTGAGGGTGTCTCTGGACGAGGCTAGCATGTACATCTGTGAACCCTGCCCCGTGTGTGTGCGTCCCATCTGATCGACCGAGGGCCTGAACAGAACAGAAAGGCCCGGCTTTTCCTGCTGCCTTGAGCCGGGACAGGGGTTTTCTCTGGCCCCGGGGCGGGAATCCACACCAGACCTCGGGGCATCCGGGCCCCCACAATTGTGTAGCTGGCTCCCCCTAGTGAGGCTCCCCACATACACGTGCCCTGCCGCTCTCTTTCTCCGGAAAGCCCTGGCCGATACGCCCCTACAGCATCGCGGGCTCTGACACAGCCTGCTGGGCCCACCCTCCGTCCCGCGATGGGAGGCTGGGGCCGGGCAGGGTGTCCGAGGCAGGGGCGGTGAGGTTCTGAGGCTCTGGCACCCTGCAGTTGACTGGCAGCATCCGGTGGGGGCCTCGCTGTTCTCTAGGGCCTGTGTGGGAGGGAACGGCCTGTTAGCAGCAACGGCGACCCAGGGCAGGAGGCTGAAAGCTATGAGTTGGAGCGAGACTATCTGGAAGGAGGCATGGCACTCGTGTGTTGTGGGGGCACCAGGAGCCCATGACTATTCAGAGCCTTGCACGCGGAGAGCGGGCTGTGGTCTTTACCGAGACCTTCCCGTCCCTGGAGGGACTGCCTCGGTTGTCCTCCCCAGGGACGCCTGTGGCTGTATGAGCCAGGGAGGCAGGCCTGAGAGAGGGAGCATGGAGCTCCTTGCCACCTCAGGGCCTTTGCACTGGCTGCTCCTCTCTGGGCGGCTCCCATGGGTCCTCCCTAAGCAGCTCTCAAGTGGGCCCTTCCCTTCAGCTCCCCTGCTTGGGTTGCCCTCCTGTCCCTTTGGGCCAACTCCCTTCTGAGCTGGTCACCGGTGCCTGGACTGGCATAGTCAGTGCTGAGCACCGGCTTTGTGTATGCAGATGTGGGGGGGGGGGCCACGGAGTCCAGAGTCCGCCTGATACCCACGGATAGGGAGGGAGCGCGGAGGTCTCGGTGTGAGCAGGGCCGCCATGTTGGGGTGTGGGGGAGTGGCCCCTGTGTGCTGAGATAAGCAGGGGCGCCAAGAGCTTCAGAGGGGCACGAGGACTTGTGACCAGGACTCCAGGACAGGCTATAGACACGCCAGCGACCCGCGGTGTCCCTGGGGTCTGAGATTCCAGAGGGCGGGCGTGGGAAAGGGTCTGTCCCATCTGGGAAGTGAGGGTCCACCCGCTGCTGTGTCACAAGCCCGCAGAGCTCTGGGCAGAGCCCTATAGCCTGGGCAAAGGTGGGCATCAGACTTAGGGCAGAGCTTCAGCGAGGGACAGTCCCTGACCAAGAGGTGTCCCAGGACGGGTGCCAGCTTGGTCTCCCTGTCCCTTCCCGTTTGTTGCCCCTTGGCCCTAGGGAGCGGGGAGGGGCGCAGGAGGGTGCACGCTCGGCCTTTAGCGTCAGTTCAGAGGTGAGAGGCTTTGAGGGGCTGTCCTCCGTCCGTGTGACTGTGATTTCGGGCCCCTCAGGAGAGTCCTGGGGGCGTGGGGCGTCCCACCCTACGTGAGGGGGAGTCTGCCGCCCCCACATGTGCGTGGTTGCTCCCGGCCCAAGCTGTGGAGTCACATGGGGCGGGACAGTCACGGGAGCTTCCGTGCCCGGACAGACGGTTCTAGTCCGGCCAGCCTGGTGGGGCCGCTGGCACTGGGTCGGAGGACCTCGCCGGACGAGGAACAGCGTGTCCCTGTCTCCGTCGCCAGGCCAGGGCACCGCAACAGACTGGGAATTTGGTTCTTGCTGCCACCTACCCGGGTGGGCTGAGGCCCCTGAGGCCTGGCGGTGGCCGGGTGCCCACCCGAGAGCAGAGGCCTCAGGAAGCATTTCCTGTGGGGACGTGAGGGTGTCACCTGGGATGTGGGAGAGCCTCTCCGCCATGGGCATCACTATCATCCGGGCCCTCTTCCCTTCCCCCTGGGGTGAATGCTTTCAGAACCCTCCGGGTCCCTTTTTGCGGTTCCCTCCCTCTTCTTCGGCAGCCCAGTGGGGACGGTGCCTCCCACCCCACCCCACGGACCCAAGCAGGAGGGTGGCGGGTGACACTCTACCTGCCCACCACCAAGCAATGCCAGGCCCTCCTGGGCTCTGGGCTCACTGGCCGGACTGCAGGTGTGCTGGGTGCGGGACCACCTTTGCAGAGCAGGAGCAGTGCACGGTGGTGCGGGGACCCCGCGGGGCATGAGAGCCGGCTGCTGTTGTTGGCATCTGCACGGCACATGCTCAGTAAATACCCGCTGCGTGCCGGGCCCTGCCTTGGGCACCAGGTGCAGCTACGAACGAGATGGGCACAAGTCCCCATTCTAGGGAGGGGCCTGGGGTCCCTGGAGGTCTGCACACCTGGCCGAGTCTGGGACTGATTTCCTAAGACGGGCCTCCGTGATATCAGGGTGCCAGGCTGCGTGCAGCTGGGTGGGCAGGTAGATCCCCGGGTTGCCCCAGGGGCCGGTCATCATGTGCTGTGGGCACGGCCTGCAGTTCCGGAACCCAGGGCACCCTAGGCGGGGGCTGCGCCTCACCAGGGCCGGTGCAGCCATCGGTCCCGGCACCCGCCCAGTTCTGGGCCAAGGATCAGGGCCCCCTGTGACCAGGTGGTGCCCCTTGGGAAGCCTGCTCCCTTATGCAGCTTTGTTGCAGCTCCCCCTGCCCCCCACCTGTCCTGACAGGCCCACCCAAGTCCCCCCCCCCCCCCCCCCCCCGCCCCCCGCCCCGTCCGCCCCTCCTCCTGAGCTGTGATCCCAGCAGGGGGGCCTGGCGCCTTCAGGTGGGTGCGGTCACACACCCCGGGCCCGCCCTCAGCACAGCATGGCCTGACACGGTGTCACTGGAGGGATGACACTGCCAATTAACCGGCCTTGTCCTTCTTCACTCGCAGAAGGACATGGCCCTGAAGCCACACGAGCGGAAGGAGAAATGGGAGCGTCGCCTTGCCAAGAAGCCCCGTGAGTCAGAAAACTGCCCGTCTGCAGAACCAAGCGAGAACGGGCGGCCCCTGGAGATGGGCAGCCCTGAGCAGGACCTGGAGCCTGCCTGCGACCGGGGGAAGAAGAAGGTCCCCCTGCAGCCCACCAAGCAGGTGAGCCCCGGGCCCCGCCCCCACTCAGAACCGTGGTCTCTGTGCCCTCGGGGCCACACCAGCACCTGGACACCACCGTCGGCATCGGGCCCGCCTGGCAACGTGCTCCATCGTTGTTGGGCAGGGGGTGCGGGGCACACGTGGGCTGGGGCCCCAGGCAGCTGCTCACCGTGAGCCTGGGGCCCGAGCAGACGGAAGACCCGCCCCCGGTGGGTCCCAGCCGGAGAGGCCGGGCTGGGAGCGCAGGCACTGGGGGTGGGGGAGCGTGCACTCGGGGCAGGAGGGCGCACCCGCTGCTAGGCCGGCCCCGTTTCCCCATCGCGTCTGTCAGGCTCCGCCGACCACGGGGTGTCCGGCGTGTCTGTAATGCGCGGGGGGCCAGGTTCAGTGCTGGGTGCTCTCCGCCTGCCGGACGTCTGTGGAGCGCAGCGTACCTGTGGGGGGAGGGGGGGGCCACGTGACTTCGCGGTCAGGGGTCCAGGTGCGGGGAGCAGCCCCTCCGGAGCCCCTCCCGCCCAGGGGCCTCCCCCCATGGCGGGAGGGGCCGTCCTCGCTGTCCCCAGAGCCCAGCCGGGATGGGACGGGGAGCCTGGGACCAGGGGCTGTGTCCCGGCTGCCGGCTCGGTCCTGCAGCTGCTCTCCTCCTCGGGGACTCGCTGGTTTGCGCCTTCTTTTCAGAGAGGGGTTCTTCTCGCTGTTCCACGCTCCCCTTCAGCTCCCTTGGGGATTGGGCTGCTGGTGAGGGGCAGCATGTCTCCGGGCCCCGGGCTGGTCGGGGGGTGTGCAGGCACGCCTGCCCGGGTGGACACGTGCTCTTTCTTCCAGCAGGTGTGCTCCCCAGAAGGGGGGCCGCTCCCAGCCAGCCACTGGGACCAGAACGGCCCGGCCCAGCTCCAGCAGCAGCTCCAGCCCAGCCAGCCCCAGGGGTCACCCCCAGCCCCGTGTCAGCGCTGCCAGCCCCGTCGGGCTCTCCCGGACCCCGGGCAGCCCTGCCGGCCCCAGCCGCCACTCCCGGGTCAGCGCAGCTGGCCCCAGCGGTCACTTCTGGGCCCAAGACAGCCCTGCCGGCCCCGGCGGTCACTTCTGGGCCCAGGTCAGCCCTGCCGGCCCCAGCGGCTGCTTCCAGCCCCAGATGAGCACTGCCGGCCCCAGCGGTCACTCCTGGCTCAGCCCTGCCGGCCGCGCTGGGGGCTCCTAAGCCCCAGGCAACGCTGTCGGCCCCTGCGGTCCCTGCTGGCCCCGTGCCACCTCTGCCGGCCCCTGCGGTCCCTGCTGGCCCCGTGCCACCTCTGCCGGCCGCTGCGGTCCCTCCTGGCCCTCTGGCACCGCTGCCGGCCCCTGCGGTCATGGGTGGCTCCCTGTCTCCGCGGCCAGCCCAGCCGGGCGTCCTCAGGACAGCGGGGCCGGCCCCCACAGTCACTCCTCCTGCTGCGTCCACGCCGCCGGCCCGCCGCCTCACTTGCGGGCCAGTGCTGCTGCCCCCGGCGGGTGCTCCTAGCCCCGTGCCAGCCCCGGAGGTCCCTCCTGGGCCAGCCCAGCCGCCCCCAGGGGTCACTGCTGGGCCTCAGTCAGCCCCAGCAGTTAGTTGAGGCCCCAGAGCACCCCGGCCCCCCGAAACCTTCGCTGCTGGGCCCCGGACAGCCGTGCCAACAAAAGCGGCCACTCATGGGCCCAGAACAGCCTCGTCTGCCCAAGCGGCCACTCCTGGGCCCAGAACAGCCCTGCCGACGAAAGCGGCCACTCCTGGGCCCAAAGCAGCCGTGCCAGCCCCTGCAGTCACTTCTGGGCCCCGGCCAGCCCTGCAAACCCCAGCCTTTACTCCCCATCCCTGAGCCCCCGTCACTCCTGGGCCGGCCTGCTCCGCCCCGCCGGCCCCTCCTGGGGCCCCTGAGCCAGCCGCGGCGCTCCCTGCTGGACCTGGTGCGGGCCCATCAGCCCCAGCTCTCACTCCTGGCAGCGGGCCGGCCCTGCAGGCCCCTGAGGTCACGACGGACTCGGTCCTCCACCCCTGCGGTGGCCCGCCAGGCCCCATCTGTGAGCCCTGGAGCCTGATGCCCGGTTTCTGTACCACCCTGGGTGTGGCTGTGCTGGGCACCTATGTTGCCAAGACTGGCCAGAGGCCTTCGCCAGACAGGCCGGGCCGTTCGTGGTTGCAAACTGAGGTTTCAGCAGAGGCAGCCCCCTGCAGAGCCGCCACTGGGCTGAGGCCCACCTGCACCAGGAGGAGGGGAGAGGACCCCCAGCATCTTCCCACCCGCCCCCATCGTGCCCGCTACCCTGTGATGTACACGCCCCTAAGAGAGCGAACACGGCTGCCCCCCGAGGGCTCAGGCTTCTCGCAGGGGGTCTCGGTGCCTCTGTGCCTCCGAAGTGCCCACGTGTCCTTGTGTGTCGGAGTCTTTGTGCACACCCGCCCCAGGTGTGTGCTGCCCCTCAAGTGTTTGTGTGCAGCGTGTGCGTGCATGTACGTGGTGTGTGTGCATACGTGCCGTGGGGCTTGCCAGCTGCAGGCCTGGCGCTCCTTGGGCCCCAACCCAGCTGGCCAGCGCGCATCCCCCACCCCTAGGCCGGAAGCGGGCTCCTCTGGGGCCCAGCCACAGGTCCCACTCGCCTCCCCTCTAGCCCAGGGTGGGGATGTGTGTCCACCTCCCGGGTTCTGTGAATGCAGGGAGGGGACGGACGCAAGGGCGCTCAGGCTGTCTGTGGCCACTTAGGAACTGGTGGTGACAAGGAGGGCCCCCCCCCCCCCGCCCCGCCTCCACTGAAGGAGGCCAAGCACTGAAGCAGAGGCAGAGTGTCCCATCCCCCCCAGCTCTGGACCAGGAGGGCCCCAGGCTGTTCTCGGAGCGCCTCCTCCCGGCCTCCCACTCAGCCTGTGCAGCCGTCAGCTGCCGGCCCCCCAGGGTCTTCCCTCTTGGGACAGACCTCACACTACAGGGCTTTGCCTGCCCTCCGCCCACCCCACACCTGTGCTCAGGGGTCGCCCATTCCTCACCCCAGACCCCTGGCTCGGGGCAGTCCCACACTGGTGCTCCCGGAGTCCTGGGCTTGAGGCGAGGGCTCGGCTCTGACTCTCCGGGATTTGAGGGTCTCTGGGAGAGGGGACCGCAGCCCTCTCTGGAGAGCATCAGCCACCTGAGGGTGGCCCGGCTGTGCTCCCACCAGCCTTCTCTGTGCCCAGTCTCACGGGGCTGCGACGGCCACTCGCGTGCTGATCCTGTTTGCGAAGGCCTCGGAGGTGCCCCACCCCACCCCTCTTGCCCTTTGGGGTCCTGGCTGGCTGGGTGTGGGGTCCGCCCAGAGCAGGGCCCTCAGGCATCTGGTCCTCACCCGGGTCTCCCTCCCAGAAACGCGGGGCTTATTTTTCTGATTAAAGAAAATAAAAAGTGCCGTGCCATTATTTTTATAACAGCATCAGTGAGTGTGTGTCATACGTGAACTGACTTATTCCCACAAGTGGTTTTCTGCACATCTGGACTTGCCTCCCTTTACTGCACACCTGCTGAGCACCAGGAGAGCAGCCTGGGGAGGAGGTGCCCGGGGAGGGGCTGCCCGGGGAAGGGTGCAGGGCCTGGACACGGCTCGCCATGCTGTGTGATGTGTGTTCGGTGGGGGGGGGGGGGGGGGAGGGGGGGCACTGCGCTCGCCTTAATTGCTGTCCAGGCCTCCGTGGCCGGCCCGGCCCTCACACCATTTCGTGTTCCTCGGAGTCCCTGCTCTAGAAGGGGTCTTTCTCTCGGGGCTGCAGAAGAGGCCTCGGAGGCTTGTCGTGGACTGTACGACCCCTCCCTCGCCCCGCCCCGGAGCCCTGCTGACCTGAGGGCCGCAGTGCTGGAATCTTCCCTGTTGGTTCTGTGCAGGCTCGTGGGTGGGGTCAGGCAGGTGTGAACCGTGCCGCCGCCACCTTCTAGGCCTTTCCGCTCTGGGAGTGTTGGCCCTGGCACTTGAGTGCCTATGTGGGGGAAACGGTGCTGGTCCACAGGAGAGGGTAGGCAACCACAGCTCCCCTAGGCTGGGCCCACTTCTTCCCCTCTGGAGCGACGCCGCCATGGGTGACCCACGGCGCCCTCGGACCCATGCTCTTCTTTGCCTGAGGACGTGCTGAGGAAGCAGCTCTTGTCCCGTGAGAACCCAGAGGGGCCCCTGCAAGGCCCTAGGGGACCCCACCCCACACCGTGGCCGCAGCCGGCTTTGGGTTCAAAGTGACGGGTCCCCGAGGGGAGTGCATTCTGGGGAGACGACCACATGCTGGGGGGGAGGGGGCTGCACCACGTGGGCTGTGTCCTGGGGCGGGGGGCTGTTGGCACCCTCGTCGCCCTGAGGAAATGAGGGTCCTGTGTGGCCACACCTTGGATGTGTCTGGCAGCTGGTAATCTGGGTCTTTCTGTGGGTTTGGAGATCGTGAACTGGCAGCTCATTCTAATGTTAGGAACCACTCGTTGGCCAAAGGACACACCTGCACGGGCCCCTGCGTGGCCTGGGGTAGAGAGAGGCTTGGGCTCCAGCGGAATGTGGCCCCAGGGCCAGAAGTGTGGCCCGCCCTGTTGTGGGGAGAGTGGGGCAGCTCTGCCTGGCGTTTGGGGGGTGGAACGAGGCCTCGGGTGCCGTGGGTTCCAGGGGACCCCTCGTATGGGGACCGGAGCTGGGCGCTGTGCTTTGCGGGGGTCTTCCTCCAAGCCCCACAGCCCGCCTCTTGCAAGCCCGCACCTCCCCGTCAGCCTCAGCGGATGGGGCCCTGGGGAGGAGACCATACCCCATCCCTGCTGTGCCCCGGGGAGCAAGGGCAGCGGTGGTGGGGCTGGGGTGGTGGTTCGCAGGGAGGGGAGGGCCCTCCTGAGCACGGGGACCCCCTGGTGGGCCTCATCCACGCTTGCCCGGGTCGCCCCGGTCCAGGGCCCCCTGGAAGAGCTCGTCTGCCCCACGCGCGCATCTGTGCGCGTGTGTGTGTCTGTCCGTGTCCCCGTCTGAGTGTGGCGGTGCTCTCCCAGCGGGCTCCCAGCTCAGGTGGATGCCCGAGCCCTCCCGACATGTCCTGCCCCATCACGCAGACGCCCAGGGAGGAGGAGCCCTGGGCCGGCCCGCCACTCGATGAGTGAGGATTGCACCAGCACCTCCATTACCAGGTGCTGCTCCGGGCCCTGAAGAGGCGTCCGTCCGACGCAGACCAGCCCTGCCCCCTGGAGCTCAGATCTAGCCGGGCGGCCCGTGGCTCAGTCACTCACTGGGTTAGAAGGGGCCGGCGTGCATCCAGGCTGCCCCTGCCCTGGCCTGAGGCTGTGGGGACCACCACCCATCCGGGCAGCTTGCCGAACCCAGGGAGCTTGAGGAAGGTGGCGTCCGTGTCCCGCTGCCCACTTGGCCTGGGGGGATTCGGCAAGAAGCCTGCCCCAGGCCTGGGTTGGGGCCCCAACACTTGAGGGGGCCCCGGCCTTGTTCAAAGGCAAGTCTGGTCCTGCGGGTGGAGCCTGCCGGCAGCGTTGCGTGATGGGGTCCTGGCCAGACCACGCAGCCGTGAACACTCTGGTGGCCACGTCAAAATTCGAGAAGGGACAAAATGCATCTAAATAACGTATTTTAACGTGGTGTGTTCTCAGTGGTATCTTTTCAACGTGCAATCAACGAAACTATCAGCGGGATGTTTCTCTCTCTCTGTAGCAAGTCTCGGGAAGGGGGTGTGGGTCTTGCCGGTATAGACCTCCGCGGGTCAGACGGGTGCGTTCACACGCTCCGTAACCGTGTGGCTTCCGGCCTGGGGGGAGTGGAGGGCGGCCTGGCCTGGGAGGGTCCCCAGGGACCTGTCTCCCCGAGTCTCTCTCCTCACCCTCGTGACTCTTGCTGGATTGCTCACGCTCAGCCAGCCCATGGTTTGAATCCCCGGCACTTGGCGCGACAGCCCAGAGCCTCCCCGCGAGCTCTGAACCTCCCCCTGTCCCAGGGGTGAGCTGGCGTCTGCGCGAGAGCCGTCCTGTGCCGCTCACCCCCACCCAAGGCCGGTCCTTGCTTCTACCTTCCGAATGTCTGTCGATGAGATTTCATTAGAAAATAATTCAAAGCGAACGGCTGTCAGGATGCATCATCAGCCAGGGAGCATGCACTAAGCGGTGTCGGAGCGACCCGGTGCTTGTGCTGGAGGACGAGATGGGCCCGAGACCGGTGGCCACGAGGAGCTGGAGAGGGTGGGTGTGAGGAGGGGAGTGACGCAGGGAACAACAGAGAGAATGACCAGGCCGGAAGCGCCACCGAAGTGACCCCGATCTGGACTGATGAGGAATGAAGAACCCCAGACTCATCCAGGATCGGGCCTGAGACAGGAGACCCCGACACGCCAGGGACGCACAGGGACCGCTCATCCTAGGGAGTCGTCAGCAGGGGGGAGGTGCGCGCTTCCCGAAACGTACGGCTTCCCCGGCGGACCCACGGCGAAGCCGACGAGCTGAATGGTCTCGTGTCCGTAACACGGGTGTCACCGCGCCCCGCCCGCCACCACGGCCCCTGGGCACCTGACAGAAGCTGGCCTCCCCGCCGTCCAGGCCCAACACCCCTGACCCGCTGACATAGCTCGCCACACCTGGGAGGTAGCGGGCGTTGCTGTCCTCGCGTCTCAGACGAATATGCTGAGGCCAGACCCCAGAAGCAACAGCTAACGCGCCCAGGACGAACAGGACAGCAGGCAGCCAGGGTTGGAGCCCAGGCAACTCCGTCCCTGGAGTCTGTGTCCTTGACCTTGACCCTCCTCTGCAAGACCGCGGCGGTGGCAACTGCTGGGTTCCCAGGCTCCTGTCGCCCTGCCGTCTGCAGCCCATCTGAGCATGTCCTTCCCCTGCCGAGAGTGTTCTGGAAGGTTCCCTCTACTCCTGGTGACCTGAGTCACCCTCCTCCCCTGACTTGCCTAGTTTCTGACTGACTGCCATCCACATTCAGCTCCTGCACTGTCCACCCTGCGAGCCCTCCCTGCCGCTCCAGGCCCCTCCAGGCCCCTCGTGCCCTGTGCACCTGTCCTCAGCTCACAGCCAGGCCCCGTGACCCCGAGCCTGGCAGAGGCAGGCGCTCAGGGAGGCGGGTTCTGGATGCCCCACATGGGCCGTCTGTGCTGTTCCCCATGTCCGTGTCACGTCAGTACTGCATGCCAGGGGGCTGGCGTCCTGGCAGGGGCCTCCTTGGCACTCTGGGCAGCTGACTCCGCCCCTCGGTGCCTGGGTCTCCTCGCCCGTGTGGTGGGGTAAGGACACTGCTTCCTCAGGGTGGTCGGGAGCGGAGCCCTAATTCAGTGAAGTCTGAGAACAGCGCCGGGTCCCGAGCCGATGGGAACGGCTGATTCCTACTCGGGGAAATAGTTGTTCCCACCCGACTCATTCTCACAGCTGGCTTGCGGCTCAGGGGCGCTCGCGGTCCCCAGGCTGGGCTGTGCCGCCGTCGGCATGTCATCCCACAGGTGCGGCCCCTCGGCGGGGGCTCAGCGCTCTCCCCCCCCCCCCCCCCGTCACCCTTCTCAACCCCCAGCCCCGCCTGCCCCTGCCTCTGGGCCCGTTTCCTCCTCTGTAAGGTGAGGTGCCAGCAACCCTACGCGCCTCACGTGCACGCGAGACGGCAAGCAAGTCTGTACGCCTGCCGCGTGCTGGGTCTGTCTTTGCTGCTGGCCTGGTTTTCTTACAGAAGGCTTCTGTGGCCTCCTTGCTGGACCCTCTCGGGTCCCTCCCCAGGAGCAGCAGGCTGGGGCGGGGCTGCCGCAAGCCCTGGGCTCCTGTGAGCTCAGAAGAGGGGACACAGGGGGCCCGGGGTGGCAGGCACCCGGCCCGCCCAGACCCACCTGGCCCTGCGTCAGAGGGAAGGGTTCAGCATTCGGCGTGAGCTCCCTTGTCACTCCCTGTGTGGGGGGTGGATCGGGGGTAGCAGTGAACGTGACAGAAGACGGTCCCTACCTTCACGAAGCTTACATTCCAGTTGGGAAGACAGGTGTGGAACAGGCGGAGGGATTCCGATGTGCCGACGTGTCTGCCCGCAAAGGGAGAAGGGGCCCCTGTAGAGCAGGGATCAGGGAGCCTCTCCCAGCCCGCCCGGGGAGGGCCCAAGTGCCCGGCTGTCCTGCAGAGGGGCTCCGGGGGTTGTGAGCAGCTCAGGGCACGAGCTGATGTACTGCCCCCAGTGGGCAGTGGATGGGTAGCAGGTTTCTGCAGGTGCAGGAAGCTCTGGGTGGCTTGAATCAAGTCCTTAGTCTTTCAGGTGATGGGGACGACATCCGAGTGGCTCAGTGGCCCAGCCAAAAAGAGCCCAGAGAACCCCACTCCAGCTTGGGGGCACCACTCCTGAACCCACTCTGATACATTCTGGGGGCCAGACATGGCTGCCCATCTTGTCCCTCTGGCAAGGGAGACCACGCCCAGGCACAGACGGGGCTCACAGGCAGCTTGTGTCCCCCAGGGCCTCCTGGCCACACGTCACCTGGGAGTTGGCCTCAGCAGCATCCCTTATAATCTGTTGTGCATCTTACCTATCTGTCCATCTGTTGGCCCATCCATCACCCACCCATCTACCCACCCAAGTCTCAGTGGAAGAACCTGGCACAGCGGAAGGGGTGACCAGCCTCAGATAGCGGCAGCCTGCTCCCTGGCACTGGGCATGGGGACACTTGCACTGCCCGAGCCCCCTTCCCTGCGCCGGACCCCGGGCGTGGTCATCGGGGACAGAGGACAACCTTTCCCACTGAACACTCACAGCATGATGCAGGGAGACAGACAGGGCAGCCGTGGTCCTGCTTCACTTTCAGAGGGACACTTGGGGCCTTTACGGTCCCTCACCCAGCCTGGTTGATGCAGGAGCGGACAGAGTATTGGGAAGGATTTCTGGAAGAAGCAGGGCTCAAGCTTATCACCCGAGTAGGTGATAGCCAGCGGAGGCACCAGGTTGCATCTGATCCCACATGCAACCCCAAGAACTCCCCCTGTGAGTCTCGGCCGGCCCCACGACCACCCTCCAGGGGACACCAGCCTGAACACACCCAAGCTTAGCCATGACTCGTTTCTCACGTTCTGAGAGGGCTGTTTTAGGTGCACAGCAGTGGAGCCGGCGGCTGTGTGTGTGTGTGTGGGGGGGGGGGGGGGTGGAGGCTGTGCAGGCAGCCGTGTGCGTGTGTGTGTCGGTGGGGGGAAGGGCTTGGTCGCACACCCCAGGGCTCACCTGCTCCCACCCCGTGCACCGAGTGTGCTTGCACTGTCTGTATGAAGGGTGCCTCCCCGGGCTGGCCTTGCTCTGTGACCTTGCCCCAAGGCGGGGCTCCCTGGCAGTTTCTCGTTCACCGAAGAACTGGGCCGGGAGCACAGGCCTCTGCTGGGCATGGGTTTAGGCCCTGGAGCTTGGAGGGTGGGCACGTTGAATGGAACACAGGTTATATGGCAGGGGAGGTGCGGGTGCAGGTTCTGCGGGGTCAGGGGGCCCCACTGAGCCGCAGGGAGCTGGGTACCTGTTGCTGGTGAGACGAGCAAGTGGTAGGGGGCCCAGGGGGACAGCCAGGCCTGGAGACACTGGAGGGGGCTTCCGGGGCAGAGCTGTGGGTTTGCAGCTGGGACAGTGAGGTCCAGGGACTGAGGGGCACACCAGCCATGGGCAGTCTGCTGTTTCCCCGGTGGCACTGCTGGGTCCTATTCCTTGGGCCCTTTCTCAGCAGCACCCTCTGGACTGGCCACTCACCCCTCACCCCTAACACGCCTGTGGCCTGATCGCCAAGTGGAACCACATGTTGCCTGTCTGCGTCCGGCCCAGGAGGCGGACACTCGCTCCTGGGATGTGCAGTGGAGCCCGGGCTGGGGGGCCCTGTCGGGGAGAGGTCAGGGGAGGCACACAGCTGGGAGGGCACAAGATGGGGTGGCAGCCTGGGAGGTGTCTTGGAAGGGTGAGTGGCCACGGCCTTGTTGTTACTGCCAGAAAGCTCAGGATCCCAGGTGCCCCTGGTACGCCCCAGTCTGAGAGTAGTGTCCCTCACCCCGCTAGTCTGATGGCAGTGACCTAAACATGCTAGTTTAAGGGAATTGTCCTCTCCCCACCCTTCTGAGAGCCGTGACCTGGCCCTGCCAGGCTGAGGGCAGTGCCTTATTTCTACGTATCCCTCAGCCTGAAGGCAGAGTCCCAGCCCCACCAGTCCGAGGGCACGCTCTGGTGGCACACCACCGTGTAGGAGCGGGCTGTTAGATTTGCAAGCCAGTTTCCAGACTGTTGGCAGCTGAGCCAGCCATGGTGTGTTTACACGCAGAAGCTGCGGGTGCCCCGTGTTGGGGCTCTCCCCTCCCCCAGGAGGTGCCGTCCCGTAGTTTTCCTATCAGCCTTCTGACTCAGCTCCACGCCTTTACAGGTGTCCCCTCCCCGGCTACCCTGTCCTTTTTCAAAATGCTGTGTTTTTGGTACTTGTGGCTGTTTGCCAGCCATGTGCCACCCTCTACTTTGTAGGCTTCAGGAGGCGGGGGTGTGCCTGATGTGTTCACTGCCCAGAACAGAGCCAGCTCCTAGGCATCCAGTAAGCATCGGGTGGGTGGGTGGATGGATGAGTGGATCAATGGGTAGATGGATGGATGAGTAGGTGGGCGGGTGGATGGACGGATGGATGGACGGACGGATGGGTGGATGGACGGGTGGACAGATGGGTGGACGGATGGATGGACGATGGATGGATGGGTGGACAGATGGATGGACGGACGGATGGATGGATGGGTGGATGGACGGACGGACGGATGGATGGATGGGTGGATGGACGGACGGATGGACGGATGGATGGGTGGACAGATGAGTGGATGGATGGATGGATGGATGGATGGATGGATGAGTAAATGGAGAATGGATGGGTAGACGGGTGGTGCATTGATGGCTAGATGGGGGATGGACTGATGGATGGACGGACGGACAGACGGATGGGTGGATGGACGGATGGACGGATGGATGGGTGGATGGATGGACGGATGGATGGATGGGTGGACGGACAGACGTAATGGACGGGTGGATGGATGGGTGGACGGATGAGTGGATGGACGGGTGGATGGATGGACGGACGGATGGATGGATGGACAGATGGATGGGTGGATGGGTGGGTGGATGGATGGATGGATGGATGGATGGATGGATAAGTGAATGGAGAATGGATGGGTAGATGGGTGGTGCATTGATGGTTAGGTGGGGGATGGGCTGATGGGTGGATGGATGGATGAGTGGATGGACCACAAGGCCCAGTGGTGGGCACAGGCACAGGGGCTCTCACCTACTCTCCCAGGGCAATCAGGGCACCCTCTGGCCCTGGACATGGACTTGAAGGCCCAGGGACTCTGATCTCATCTCTCCAGCTCCAGGTGGAAACAGAGGTGTGCCAACCCTGACCCCCTAGCATGATTGGCCAGTGGTGTTTCTGAGCAGCTAGGGAAGCAGACAGGGCTACAGGACAGCCAGACTGCAGCTTGGGCTATTTGGGGTCCTGACCTGGGGACACAAGTAGGTGACCAGCCATCCCACTGTGTCTGGGATTGGGGTGGTTCCCAGGATGCAGGACTCAGTTTTGCAGGATTTTCTGGGAAATGGGGCTTTCAGAACTAAAACTGGCCACCTGAGGAAGGGTGAAAGACCCAGCCTGCCCCTCCTGCAGGGTACCACTGAGGAGTCTGGTTGAGGCACCCTTTCTAGGGCCCAGCTGAGAGAGGAGACAGTCTGTATGAGTGTATGAAGTAGAATTCAGGATCCTCCTTCCTGAAATTTCAGCTGCGTATGGGTTGTAACATAGGCCCTCCTTCCCTTTTCCCCTAACCAGTTGTACTTGTGCAGTGAACAGCCTTCGCAACTGTACGTGGCAGCCCTGTGTTGGTCCTTTCCTGTCCCTGTAGTGTCTTAGGGTTCAGCTCTTCTCTTCTGGGGCAGGGACCCTGACCCGAGCTAACCTGAACTGCTATCCCCCAGCATTGAGTGTTGGGCTCATGGGGGTGATTACTAATGATCAGGGCCATGAGTCTCAGCTGGATCCACACCAGCGTCTCCCACAGGGCCTGATGGCACACGGTTTGCATTTCAGATTCAGTAAGCCTGGGGTGGGACCTGGAAATGTGTATTTGCGTTCCTGACGAGTTCCCAGGTGTTGCTGATGCTGCAGGCCCAGGGACCCCACTTTGAGAAGCACTGGACTATGGCTCTTGGCTTCTTAGAGAGGCTCCCCCAAACAAGGCAGAAAGGAGGGTCCCCTGTCTGTCCTGGGGTCCAGGGCAGTTAGAGCCCTGCAGGTGACAACAGTGACACCTGGTGGCTTCTCAGGGCTGGCCCTGGGCCCAGGCTGACAGATTCCTCCACCCCCCACACCCTCCACCCCCACCCTCCCCCGCACGTGTGAGGGACTCCGTTGGCTTCCCCATTTCACAGGTGAGGAAACTGAGGCTTGCCGACAGTCAGAAGAAGCCATTCTGGCCCAGGGTCTGTACATTCACTGCCCAGCTGAGCAGCATGGAGCAGGGGAGGCGGGGGCTCGTGCCTGGGGTGGGGCTAGGACCCTGCCCTCGGCCTGGCTCGGGGAAGGAGGGTGGGAGGCTGCTGGCGAGGCTGGGCCTCCCCTGGGCCTGGGCCTGGGCCCCAGGCTGTGGCTTGTGGATACTAGTTCCATCTTGTCATTTACGCTCTGTTGGCCAACAGCATGGGGCCTGTGGCTTTGGGGGGCTGCACCCCCATCGTGGGACCTGGGGTGGCCCTGGGGAGCCAGGGCTCTGAGGAGAAGCCTTGAGAGAGGCTGAGCCTGGCGTGGGGTCTGCAGGAGGAGGGGTCCAGGCCTGAGGGAGCTTCCCTGGGACTCAGGAATATTTCAGAGCACAGACAGTGCACCTTGCAGTCCCGTCCTGACCTTTGGCCCAGTCGGGGTCTCCAGGCTGGAGGGTGCTTGAGACGAGAGGGCCGGCTGTAGGCTCTGGATCCTGGCCAGGGCCCCCTGACCCTGGTCGGGAGGCGGGTTCTGAGGGCTCCTGGAGGGCGCCGGTACTGGGCTGGGAGGCCTGGAGGCAAAGAGGAGGGTAGGACGTTCACATGCCCTGCGGCGTCCCCACACTGTCCCACAGGGTCTTGAACAGCACCAGGGGGAGGGGTCGGCCGGATGGTGAACCACCAGGCACGCAGACGAGGTGCGGTCAGCGTGTGTCCCACACACTGACACAGAGGACAGGGCTGCCGGGATGTTCCAGAACCGGGAGGCTGGAGGGGTAGGGAGGTGGTGGGACGGCAGACCCCAGCTAGCGAGTCAGGGAGGCTGAGAGGGCAGTCAGGAGCCCAGGAAAGCTGGGCCAGATGGTTCGGGGCTGTAGGAGGTCAGGGTCGGGGCTGTGATGTCTTCATTGCCACGGCTCTGTGAGGTTTGACGTTATCTCCAAGCAAAAAAAAATAGCGAAAATTCCGGGTCTCCTTAACCTCTCGGGGCTTGGTTCGGTCGTCTGTGAAGTGGGCACAAACGTCTCATCAGGGCTTCTGGGGGAGAAGCAGAGAGCTGAGCACCACAGGCCGGGGGGGGGGGGGGGGGACGGGACGCTGGACAGCGTATGACAAAGCAGCCGTCCTGCCGCGGGGTGCTGTCTGCCTGAGGCGCAGGGAGGTCTAGGCCTGGCCGGGGTCCCGCGGTGGGGCGTGGCCCGCACACACCCAGCTGGTGGTGCCCTGGGACCGCCGTGGTGGGCGTGGACGCAGAGAGGGTGGGTGAGCTGCCCTGGTCTGTCCTGGAGGCCCGGTGACCAGCTCCCTGGTGTAGTGAGATGGGGCAGGATGGCCCGCGGTTTCCGGGAAAGGGGACGGGGCTGGCGCTTGCTCTTCTGTGTGTTTCTCTCCATTCTGAGTAGTAAATGGTTAGCTCTGTCCCCGCTGCCCTCGCCCTGGGTGGTGGCCAGGGACCCTGTGTGGGTGAGCAGGGCAGGACAGGGGTGAGGAGCCCACAGGCAGAGGGTGGGTCTGTGTTTGCTGAGCCTGCCTCTCCCTGTCCCCAGATGAAGGCCACAGCGTCCAGAGGGGGCGACCGCCACAGTGGGGATGACAGCTTCCACGAAGCCACCAGCTCCCGGAGGAGCAGTTCTCGGGACCAGCTCAGTGACGTGAGTGCCCCAGCCACTTGCTCAGCCGCTCGCTCCCGAGTCTCTTGGGTGCCCCCCACCTTCAGCAGACGCTGCAGGCTGCGTGCTTAGGACCCCGAGAGGCTCACGAGAGGGCTTTGCCTTTGCAGTTAGCATTTTGCCTTCATTAAAACGTGATTTCTCGCTAATTAGGACTTCCCCACTAGGAGGGGTTTAAATGAGGAACGCCGATTAGGCCCCAGCAGGAGCCGCAGGGGAGGCCCCTCTTCCGCGGGGCCGCCCTCTCCCGCGGGTGAGGCTGGGCAGGTGGTGGGCAGGGAGGCGGGTCTGTGGGGGGACAGCAGTGGGAGATGCTTCTGGTGCTGAGGCAGCCTCGGGCCCCCTGGGAGCACGGTGCCCCGCGGAGGCACACTCAGTGCCTGATCTGGGGGACAGACGGTGTCCCAGAGGACAGGTCCCCGGGCCTCAGGCATAGTATGGGGGCGACCCTGGCCACACGCAGAGATTGCACTTGGGACTTGGCAGGCAGTAGGGGTCTGGGCACCCTCCTGGGTCTCCCTGGCTCCCTGGCCACAGCCACCTGGAGGAGGGGGTGGGTGGGCACAGCAGGAACTGGGATGGGGACAGGGGGATGGGGGTCCCTGGAGGAAGCCCCTCCCCCTCCCAGAGGCCTTTGTCTTCCTGGACCCTCAGCTGCAGATGCGGGGCGGCCAGGGCCTGGTTTCTGGGTGACTGAATGGAGTTCGCCTCTCTCATTATCATCTCAAAAGGGGCGGGGGTGGGGGGGCGCGGCCAGCAGGGGGAGGCCTGGAGGAGGGCCTAATTGCCCAGCTCTGAGAAGCTTGTCGCCACAAGATGGGAAAATAGGCTGGTAATTGTCTGGGGCCCAGGGCTGCCCTACTTCGGACTCTAATTGCTGGCGGGACCAGTGAAGACGGATTCTGAGCACAGTAGGGGCGGCCCTGAGGGCACAGGCTCCAGGGCAGTCAACAGCACCCCGCCCGCCCCCGCCCCGTTAGCGGGGCTTGGGGGTGGCCCTCCCCCAGGACCTGGCAAGGGCCTGCCGGGGCTAGGAAGGGTCCCAGAGCCCCAGCCGAGGCTGCTTTGTGCAAAGCGGTGCAGGCTGGGCTGCACTAGGAGGGGACCTCGCTTCCCCCGTGTTCACCCACCCTCCCCGAGGAATCTGCAGTCAGGTCCCCCCCCCCCCCCCCCCCCCGCGTCCCCCGTCCCCTGCAGCGCGCTCTGGACCCTGGTGTGCGGGTTCCAGCCAGCCTGCCTGGCCTGCCGCGCACGCGCCCCTCGCGCACGCGCTACACCTACCCCACGTCCCCCCGGCCCGCCCTCTCCTGTGCCCTGTCCCCCATCCTGCCAGCCTGTGTACTCCTGGAACGCGCCTCCCCACGCGGCTGCCCCACGCTCCGTCAAGTTCTGTTGGGGTCACCCCCGGGGATCTCCCTGCGTGGCCGCTGGCCTCCAGGCACAGCTGGTCCTGAACTCTCACTTCCCTGACCCCGAGGCTACCGGTCCAGCTCCCTTGCCAGGACTCTGGGAGGCTGGGGGTGGTAAGGACCAGGCCAGCCTGGACACAGGGTCGTGGGGCTGCAGACTGGGCCCCAGGAGGGGCCTGCCTCCCCGCATTCCCGAGGCTACAAGCTGTGAGAGGGGGTGGGGGGCCTCTTGGACATGTGCCGGAGGGCGGAGCCCATCACTGAGGGCACGCGGGGAATCCGAGTCTCCTGAGGAGAGTTCGGTGCTCAGGCACAGCACCAGGCTCCTGGGGCTCCGTGATGCTCTGCTCTACCCTCCCCTGCAGCTTGGAGTCACAGCATCTGCACCCAGGGACGGGGGCTCCGAAGGCTCAGGTCCTGGGTGGAGGGAGTGGTCCTGGGGGCGGGGTGGGCAGCGGTTCTGGGGCCCTGACCCTCTCACTGACTGTCCTTCCTTCCGCACAGAGCTCTGCACAGGCGGTCTCCGGCCGGGGCTACTCGGTAAGTCCGTCGCCTCTCCTCTGCCGTCTGTGCCCTGCATGCCACATCTCCCTGGAGCCCCCGACTGTCCCGAATGCTTCCCCTGGGGCTGGAGAGATGTCAGGATGGTCCTGGCCCTGCAGCGGGGCTGGGGGTAACTTGGTACCGGGCTGGGGTGGGGCCAGAGCCGCCAAGATGGGGAGGGAACATCACGCCCGCTCAGGGCCCTGCCCTGGAGAGACCTCCTCAGGGAATAGGGGCGGGGGAGACCCTGCCTCTGGAGGCCTGCCAGGAAGCAGTTGGAGTGAAGGGCCCTGGGGCCTGAGTGACTGCTCCCCCCTCCCCCGGGGACTCGACTCCCCGCACCACAGCCGTGCTGGCAGGCAGCCCTCTGGCCTTAGCTCTGCTCGGGGCCAAGGGCAGGAGGGGCTGGCCTTGCCGAATGGCTCCAGCTGTGTGGGGACCCCTACTCTGCCCCTGGTCCAGGGGAGCAGCCCCTGCCCGGTCCTCACGAGTTCATTTCATTTCCCCTTAAGTGTCAGGAGGAACGTTAATGACACCATAAAACCCAGAGCTCCGTAAAAGCCATTTCTGCAGATTTACGGCCATTTGGGCTCACTGGAGGGCGGGGCCGGGGCTCCGCCCGCCTCATCGCTGCAGCCCCTGATTTACTGCGAGTTCCAGAGTTCCAGGGCCTGCTGGGCTGGTTACATAAATCACAGCGGCTTTTTATAGGGTGTCATCAACCCGCTGACTCGCTGTGTGGCAGGGCCACCCCGCACCCCTGGCCCTCCCTTGACCCCCGGCCATCCAACTCAGGGTCTGCCGCCCGGGCGGCTATGCCTTCGGGTTCCGACCCGGATCAGGTGTGGTGCTTTCCAGCTTTGCCCATGAGGGCCGTACGCTTCTGGGTGGTGGTCGCATCCAGACGCCAGAGGGGCGTCTCTCTGGGGGAACCCTGCCCTCCTCAGGCAGCCGTGACTCCCTTGCCCCCAGTCACAGCCACGGGTGACAGCCTCCTCCTTCCACGGGCCTGGGCAGTCCCCATGTCCCAGCCACTCTCAGAGGTGACCACGCTGAGCACGCAGCCTCTGACCAGGAGCTGTGCAGGCACTGGGCTCCGGTGAGGGACAGGGCCAGTGGGCCTGTGGTATGGGGGCAGCTGGCAGTAACGTGCTGTGGTCGGGATCAGAGAGAGTGAGGGACCAGAACCCCCACCAGCAGGTGAGGTGAGGGATGTGGGCTGGTCCCAGAGGGCCCCCTAGAGAGGCTAGGCCCAGGGATGCCCCATTTGGAGCCTCCTTCTATGTCTAAGTCCCCCTGGGCTGCTGGGGTCTCCCTGCCCTGAGCTTCCTTGCCAAGCCACTGGACAGCCCTTCTGCTCCCAGATTGCGTGCGTCATTCACGGTCTTCTCCCCAAAGAGCTTTTTTGAATGTTTCCTGGAGAAGAACCCATAATTAAGGTGCCAGCTGCTTGCAACTTAACCCCGCACGGCTGTTGCACGGGAGTGACAGGTGGCGGCAGGGACAGGCTCCGCCTGCTGCTGGGGCCGTAGGGGTTCCTGTGTGTGCACGCCAGGCCCTGGGACGTGCAGATGTGTGCACTAGGCCCTGGTGTGAGTGGGTGTGTGTGTTGGTCCCTGGCACGTGCCTGTGGGCCCTGCAGGGTGTGGGTGGTTGGCCCCATCCTCCCCGAAGCAGAGGTGTCTCTGGCCCCGGGGAGCCGGAACTGACCCAGGTGACCCTCGTCCAGTAGGAGCAGGCAGAGTGGGGCGGGTGGGTGGCCAGGCCCAGGCCTGGAAAACACAGTGAGTTCAGCACCCAGATCTCTGCGTGCCTCGGGCCCTCAGGGCCGTCTGTGGTGCTGGCAATGCCCGCCAGGGGTGTGAGGGCTGGGCCAGCTGGAGTGGGCAGAGGGGTTGCAGCCCTGCCTCTGGATCCGGGCATCGCCATGGGAGCCTGGACACTTAGGCTTGTGTGTGTGCGGGTGTGTGCGTCATGGGACCCTGGACACTTGAGTGTGTGCGTGTGTGGGCATGAGCAACATGGGACCCCTGGACACGTGTGCGTGTGCGGGTGTGTGCCATGGGACCCTAGACTCTTGAGCTTGTGTGTGTGCATCATGGGACCCTGGGCACTTGAGCGCATACATGTGAGGGTGTGTGTGTCATGGGACGACCCTGGACCCTTGAGCGTGTGCGTGTGCGGGCGTGTGCGTGGCGTTTCAGTGGGTAGGTCGTGTGGCTTCTGCGTGCCCTTGCCTTGTGTGCAGCTCCGTGTGGCTCTCGGTGAGAGGAGGGTGTGTGCCACGTCCCCCTGTGTGTTGACATGTGTCTGGCAGGTGGTCTCTCCGTGTGGCTGTGCACACCAGCACCTAGAGGTGTCTCGTGTTTCTCCGTGAGCCGTGTGTAAGTGCCAGGTGTGGCACAGATGCGTCCCATTTGTGTGTGGCTGACTGCAGGCGGGCCGCACGTGCCTGTGTGTGACCCGTGGCCCCTGCCGCTCGGGTGTGTCTGCAGTTGAGGCCTCAGCAGGGCTCGTGTCCGTCTTTGCCCATCCCTGACAGCGTCCTTGCACTAGGTGCTTATAGACTGGACTTAAAGGGGCTTAATTCTGTGAGGTTCTTACCCCAGCGAATCCCCAGTTATTGCCCATCCTCAACAGCTCCTGTCCCGAAAGCCTGGTGCAGCCTCCCCGGCTCACCATCAGATGCTAGTGCCATGAAATTAGTTGGAAAGGAATTCTCTCAATTTGGCTGCTTGCAACTGAGAGCATGATGACCCATCTCCCTCCCCAGCAGGGACTTGGGGTTTCCTTTATTAGAGAGCAGCGAGGGTCCAGATGGCTACTGAGGCCGGGAGGCCGGCCCTGCCCTCTGCATCCCGAGTGAGTGTGGTGGTCGGTGCTCAGAATGTTCTGGAAGGGGTCTGTGCTCACAGAGGTATGGGGGGCCTGGCAGAGCCCCGACAGGTGAGGCCATCAGCCAGGCAGGTCTCAGGTCTCTCCGTGGTGGACATTGTTGCCATGGCGATGACCCCCCCCCCAACCTCCAGGTGAGGACACTGAGGCGCGGGGGGTCAGAGAGCCCCCCCAGGTACCCACTGAGGGGCCCAGCCGAGACGCGGAGCGCAGCCGGCCGGCCAGGCCTGCTCTGGTCTGTCACCATCAAGAGGGAGCCGTCTGCCCGGCACCTTGTCCCGCTCCTCGCTCGCCGGCCCCGCCCCCCGCCCGCTGGGGCTCCCAAGCCTGTTCCGTCCTCGGTTCGGGCTCGGGCTCGGGCGATTCTCCCGGCCCACAAAGGTGCTTGCGCGTTGTCCCCCCTCGACGAGCGCTTATAGTCTGTTCTGCACCCGTCACTGGTGCTGGGAAGGAACCGAATGGCCAATGTCCCTGCCCCGCGGGCCTCACGGTGCCGCAGAGAAGACAGTGACTAGAGCAGATAAGTACCACTCCCAGGTGGAGGCGGTGAGCGCAGCGGTGCGAAGGCGGTAGGAAGGTGAACGTGGTGCGGCAGGGGAGGCGTCTGCACCACGCCAGTGGCACCGGGAGCCCCCGGGGCCACGGCCCTGCCGTGGGAGGGGCCCACCTCTGTGTGTGAAGAGGCGCGGGGCGGCCGCTGCTGCGGGAGGGGTCCCCACCTGCAGGAGGGTCCAGGCGAGGCTCTAATTGGACTCCGGGCAGGATGGGGAGGAAGGGGTGTCTGCCAGGCCAGGCAGCCGGGAGGGGAGGGGTGTGTGTGGGAGAGCCGGCTCATCTGGGTTGAGTAGCGCCCCACCTGCTAGACCTGCCAGGGCAGTAGCCCCTCACGCAGGGTGGAACTAGCCGCTTGGCCTGATCGCCTTGGGGGGATTTCTGGAAACTGACTGTAAGACTTTGGTTGGGCTACGGACCGCCGGTCTCAGCACCTCCTGCCACGGGCCGGGCCGTGGGGGCAGGCTGCCTCGGACTGTGCTGTGCCCCAGGCTGTCCTCTTCACCTCAGTGCCTGGGCAGCCGGGCAGACCTGAGAGCACCTGGCAGGGCCCCAGCTGGTGGCGGGCCGGTGCCCGTCAGTTGCTGAGGAAGCCCGGAGGGGCTCAGTGTGGAAAGACCACTCCCTTGCCTGGGCCTCCGCTCCCCCGCTGTGGGCTTCCCTGTGTGGCCCCCGCGTGGGCCGGTTCGGCCTCCTCACGGCATTAGGGCGCCTTAGCGAGAGCCGGGAGGAGGTGTGGGGAGGCGGTGTGGCTTCCACACCCTCTCTCGTCACCAGAGAGCCACTTGGACTCAAGGGGCGGGACCGAGGCCCCCTTCCTCGGCAGGAGGGTGCCCACGCTTTGTGAGCGGACACAGGCTGATGGGCACACACACCCCTCACCCGTTCCGACCCGGCCTCTCCTTCCCCGGGGGCGGGGGCGCAGCAGGTCTGTGCCGGCGAAGACAGGCGTGCGCGTGCACGAGGCAGCTAGCGCCTGCAGCCGACGTCTGCGAGTGCCTGCAGCGTGCCGAGCCCTGTGTGGCTGTGAATGAGGCTGACCCGAGCTCCGGCCAAAACAGCAGCAGGGCCACACGGAGGGCCACGTGTGTGTGATTCAGCACACGCGTGGGGTCCCCCTGTGGCCTTGGGCCACCACTTCCTCCCGGGACAGTGGTGGTAGCTCCTGGCTCTGTGGGTGGTGTCCCGCCCTCCGTCGTGCCTTCCGGGTGCTGAGTCCAGGTGGGCCCTGTGCTTGCTGGGGCCAAGCAGGTGGCCCCCCCCCGGGGACCAGGGACAGAGCTCGAGGTAACTGACCGGTGCATGCAGGCCGCTTACCGGCTCTGCCTCCTCGAGCCAGGGCCATCTGTGGTTAAAGGTGGGGTGTAGCATGAGATGGGGTGGACCTGGGTCCCAGTGAGGTGTCAGATGGCTGGAGGGTGGGCGGACACGTGCAGCGGAACTCCGGCCGGCTGTCCTCTTTGGGGGAGCTGGCGGAGAGGTGCCCGGGGTGTCCCAAGCCGTCCTGAGACCTGCTCGCTCCCCAGGAGTGGCTGCCCCCGAACAGCGCGGGCTGTGTCTTTACGAGGCAGGTTTACGACATCCATCACCCTGCTCCTTGGGCCACTTCTGAGCGGCCGTAATTTGTACAAAAGCAATAAAAACCAGTCAGCCTGTCCCTGGAGTCAGGGAGCTGCATTCTCCTAACGACCTCTGAGCACAGGGCAGTCCTTGAGCCGCTGCTCGGGGGACGGCGGGGACGGTGGGGGTGTGCACTAAGCACAGTGTCCTTCCCTGTGACGCAGCCCCAGCCAGTGCCTGGTGTCTCTTTTCAGAGGATCCACTGTCTACCCACCCTTCATTCACTCAGCCCACTGCCTAGGGCCCTGGGGTGCAGCCGTGGCCCACGTGTGTCCAGCTGGTAGAACACGGAGGCCCCTCCCTGTGGGTGGGTGAAGAGCCCCTGTGTCCCGGGCGCCTGTCACCCCGCGCTTCAGCCCGGCTGGGTCAGGGGGTATCAGCCCCAGCTGGGCAGGGCCACTTTCTCAGGCTGGTTGTGAGATTCCGAACGTGGCCCTAGGGTACCTCCAAGATTGTGTTCCCGGGGAAGCCGACCCTGATGTGGAAGCTGATGAGGGTTTGACCCAGAACAGCCAGGCTGGCCCTTTATTGCTGTGCAGTCTGTGGATGGGGCACCGGGAGGGGCGTGGCCTTAGGGGCCTCTGCTCCCGAGCTCCCTTCCTGTGCCCCAGGGCTGCAGGCCCCACTCCCGGAGCCAGGTAGCAGGACGTTCCTGGAAGGGGGCAGGGCAGTGAAGTGCTGTGCACTCCCAGGTAGGGCAAGGACAGGACAGAGGATGAAATGATGAACAGGCGACCTACCCAGTAGTTTAGTTGCTGGCGAATGGTCTTAGGAAAGATACGGGCAGAGGGGGTGCCGGGGTAGAGGGGGAGGGGTGCCCGGGTAGAGGGGAGGGCCCTCAATCTCCGACTTTATCTTGTACGAGCAGGTTCTGAAGGTAACTGTGTGTGTCTGACAGGTTCTACCTGCCTGGACAGTCACGTGGGCACATTTCTGTACCTCGTCTCTCTGTGGCCATTTTCTGCAGGTAGCCTGGGCCTGGTCCCCTTGCTCTGCTGTCCCAGGTGAGGTCAGCCTAGCCAGGGCAGGGTGTGCCCCAGGCACACCAGGGTTGCATGCCCTCCCCTTCCCGGGTTTCTGGGGACTCACCCTGCTGGACAGAGAAACTTCCCACCCCCACTTCTTTGTCCTGCCAGATGCTGGAGGTGGGAAGGAACAGTCCCCCTGGAGGGTCCACCCCCACCACCGCCAGTGTTCTGCCCGCCACCCCCACTCACGGAGCAGTGCTGCGTGTGTGCTGAGCTGGTCGGTCACCGTCGGGTCAGGGCAGCACAGCCCAGGACGGCCATGAGCGCCTCTGCCCCCAGCCCTGGGACCTGGAGCCGTGGGCAGCACCTGCCATCAGCACCTGCCGTCCTGCTGGGACTGCGCCAGAGCTGCCTGCAAGGGTCACGTGTGGCTCCTGCGCGCCGGGATGGGGGACAGGGACGGCCCCTGCTCGCATTCCTCCCCGCGCTCCACAGCGCCACAGAGCCCTGTCCTAGAGGGAAGGGCCAGCTGGGTAAGGTCAGGCCAGGGTCTACACTGCAGGGGAGGAGCGTGATGCTGCCCTGGGGCTGGGGGCCTCAGTGTTCTCTGGGAGAGGGCCAGGGCGGGAGCCCTACAGGGCCACAGAGACAGAGAAAGTGTTTGCTGTTCCTATGCCATCTCCGAGTGCGCACGGTTCTGGAGCTCTGCGCGTCCGTGACGGTGGCCCCGGGAGCTCCCCCGCACCGAGGGTGCAAGCAGGGCAGATCTCTGGTGCCTGCCCTTCTGGGCAGACGGCAGGAGAAAGCAGACCCGACAGGTGCTTTCACACAGTATTGGCCACCGGTAGGAGACCCTCACTCAGAGAGGGGCAAGCACGGGGTGCCAGGCGGGGGGCAAGGTCAAGGTCCGGACAGAGAGCTAGAAGGAAAGGGCCACGTGGAAGCTGAGGGGGCCTAGCCGGCTCATGGGGCCAAAAGGGGTGCTGGCTTCAGGCAAGGCTTGTCCCAGCAGCCCAAACACGTGCAGCCCATTGGCACTTCTCTGGGCACATGGCTCCATGAAGGGTGGGGCACTGTCGGCAAGAGGGGCTGGGTTCTGGGAGGCATCAGGGCCCTCCAGCTGGGGGCCTGGAACCCTGAGCACAGTTGTCTGTGCCTCGGGGGTCACACAGTTGTGTCACGGCCCTCGTGCTTCTGTCAGAGCAAGGGCCGGATTTAGTGTCGGGAGAGCGTACGTTTGTGAGAAACTGGCTTGTCTCTGTGACGTTTTCCAACCGTCTTTAAAACTTCCTCCCCCATTGTCATATTTCAAACTGGCAACAGGCGCATAAAAGAGGCTTCAGCCCCACTACAGGGGGAGAGCCTGAGGGCAGGTGCCCAGCCCTCCGGCCTCGGGGAGCAGCTGACAGAACGCCCCTAACTGGGCAGGTGGGGGTCTGGCACACGGGTGGGCCATGGATTGGAGCCTGCCCCGGTCAGTTTGCAGGGACTGCTAGGAGAAGCCATCCCGTGTGTCCCCTGCACCCCGTCCCCAAAAACTCCAGGCCTCGCAGAGTCTATCTTCCTACCTGCTCTCTGTAGGGAAGGCCCCACCACGGGCCACACATGTTCCAGCTGTCCCCTCGCTGCCTTGTGGACTCCAGGGCACCCACTCGGGCCACTTGGGGACATTTGGCCGGGGGAGTGTGAGCCTCGGACACTATGGTCACTCTGCAGTGTCCTCTTGGCTGGGACTACACATGGTGTGGACTCCAGGAAGGCTTGTGGGGGCCATTGCAGCCCCCGTGCCTGTGCCCCGCCCCCCAGCACGCGGGACACCTCAGAGGGGCAGGGAGGCTGGCACACTCCCTGCCCGCCTGGCCTGGGGTGCGGGCAGCCCCTGCCCTCCCTTCAGCTGTAGGTCACCGTGGCTTCCCGCCTCTGCCAGGCCCTGCGCTTCGGTTCCCCATTCCTGCGTCCGGCCTCCAGGCGGGTGCCCGGGAGGGTCCGCCTTCTGCCCGGGACCCTGCTCGGAGCCACTGGGCGCGTAACTGCCCCGGGGCAGTTTGGTGCCAAGTCCTGGGACTCCCGTCTGCCCCGTGACCAGGCCCCAGCCCTGCCCCCAGAGGCCGGACACAGACTCTCTGCACAGGCCCACAAGGACGCCTCCGGGCGGCAGCCACACACGCGGGAGCCGTGGCTGGAGGGAGGGCGACAGGCCGGGCCTCTGGGAGATTCAATTATGTGGGACACGCGGGGCTGCGAGGGCACAGGAGGTTAGGAATTAATGTTAACGCTGTTCTGGTTGAGACTTTTTGTGTTGATAAATAATTCATGAGACAGTTAGCGCTTTGAGTCTGACAACACGAGAATATATTAATACAGTCGACGCCGCGAAAGGTCAGCCGTGTGCGGCGGGGCTGCGGCCCATCTTTTATTCTCCTCTGACACGGGCTCGTTAATGATGCCAGCCCCGCGAGGGCTGGCGGGGGAGCCGCTAACGAGGGACAGGAAGAGGGGGTTTGTGCCGGCCGTGGGCACGGAGGAAGACACGGACCTGAGGGACTGGCAAGGCCCCTGAGGCGGGAGCAGAGGGTCCCCGCCATCCCCCTGAGGCTCGGGAGAGGTGAGCAGGGACCTGATCGTGAGGTGGGGCTGTTTGCCATCCCAGGTGTTTGTTGAGCGCTTAGTGCGGGCGGGGGGCGGCTCCAGGCCCTGTGGTCAGGGGATTGGAGGAAGCCCAGGAACCCCCGCTCTCATGGGGGCCATGGGACAGCGGGACGGGGAGAGAACGTGGAGGGGCTGTCGGGCCGGGGTCCAGAGGTGCCACTGAGCACACTGGGGGAGGGTGTTCCACGGGGACGTGTGTGTGTGTGTGTCAGCGTGAGTGTGCAGGCACGCGCGTACGTGCGTTATTACACTCACAACGTGGCCTGCAGGTAGGGGAGGCAGGGTTAGCAAGGGGCCCTCGACACCTGTGGGGAGAAGGAGCTGCCGGTGGGAACAGAGGGGCCCAGTGCGGGGCGCAGCGGGGTGCACGGGCAGGCAGGTTTGGCCCTGTTGGGGCTCGGACTCCCGAGAGGGACAGGGCCACCCCGGCTATGACGGGAGATGGCGACCAAGAGCAGGCAGCAACCGGGGCGCCAGGCCTCGGTCCGTACAGGCAGCAGTGTCCCCAATGCTGCCACCACCCTGGGGCACCACCCGAGCATCCTCTGCCCTGGTAGGCGATCTCAGACAAACTATCCCACGAAACAACGCCCAGCTCTCCTCGAGATCTTAGGGAACTGCAACGAGGGAATATTAAAAGTAATTTGTGTTTTGCACAGTGGTGTTGTAGGTTGGCCCCCACTGGGAAACCCAGAATCCCTCAGGAGTGCCATCCCCTTGAGACCCTGCATCAGGAGCGGGAGGAGGACAGGATAGTTCAGACATCAGCGGTCAGAGCCCAGGTCATGCCTCCGTTCAGTCATCCGTCCATCCGGGCATCTGTCCCCTGCCTGCTCCACGTGGGTACTGGGTGCACCACGCTAAGTTTTCCATCCGTCCATCCAGGCATCCGTCCATCCATGAATTTGTTCCAGGCCTGCGCTGTCTGGGTTCTGTCCAGGGGCAGCAGGTGGGTCATGGGCCAAGCAGTGGAAGGATCAGAATGTTGCCCCGGGTCCTCTTGAGATTCAGAGGCTTGGGGTCTGGCTTCCCCTCTGACCGGGTGCTGGATCTGCCTGGCGCCCTGTGGCCGGACTTTCCTCGCTGATGTGGGCTCGCGCAGTTGGCTGCTCAGAAGCTGCCGCGTTTCCTGCCTCAGCTCAGACTTGGGGCTCAGGGATGGTCCCAGGCTGCCACCAGGCCCCACACTTGTCACCTTGGTGACTGCTCCCAGCCAGGTCTCCAAGGAGGCCTGGGAGCAGGAGACAGAACGCCAGCCCACTTGTCTCTCAGGGCCCCAAAGAGCCCACTGCCCGCCGCTGCCCGTGAGGAGGCCTCCAGATGGGAGGCCGCCCGGAGCTCCCCATTGCACCCGAGACGCAGACTCCCTGGGCGGGAACAGCCTGGGGCTCCCTCCCACCGCTCTTGGCTGTGAGGGGCCGCGCGGGGCTGCCTAGGGGTGCGGCCTAGGGGAGGCAGCCCCGCCTTCGATGACCCCCCCTGCTCAGGGAACGTGGCCCCGCCTCCCCCCTCCCACGCGCGCCTGCGCAGCTCCAGCTGCGCGTCTCCGCTAAGTGGGTCTCGCTCACCATCAGCCCGTGGAGGCCGTCCGCACTCGGGCTATTAGGCTGCAGTAACTTAATTGCTCGTTAATTGGGTAATTAGTGCTTTGTTTTGCTTTAAAGCCTAAATACTCATAAAAATGAATTAGCTGAGTAAACAAGAATGGGATTTTCAGGGTCCCCATCCAGCTATCGTGCATAATTAATCACAGGCTCACTGTGACTTTCTGGGCCACAGTGGCCCGGAGCCCTTTGCAGGGTGATACTGTGTGATACCCAGCCCTGTCCCAGCTGCCATGAGGGCGTCCCCGGCTTGGGGTCCTGACCAGAGGGGTCAGATGGAGACCATGGGTTCCAGAGCCCCCTCACCCACTCACCTACTCTGCCTCAGTTTCCCCATCTGTACGCAGGTGGGGCTGTGGTGGCACCTGAGTTGTACAGAAGTAACCTCAGTGAGCAAATGTGCCGTCAACCTCACCCCCCATACAGTCCCAGGCCTCCCGCTGCTGGGATGCAGGGACGCCTCTGTCCTGCCTGCCCTGCCGGCCCAGCGGACCCCCAGGTCCTAGTGCTTGGCTCCTGCCTCTGGGCCACACGACTGCAAGCAAGTCCCTTTAGCTTCTGAGCCTCCACTTTCTTGTCCGTGTAATGGGCTAATACCACGGCAAGCACTGGTTGGACAGCTCCCGCCTTGTGTCGTGTGACCCACACTTGCGGTGCCATTCAGCACTTGAGACGGTCACCCAGCTGGTCCTGTGGCCGCCCCGGAGGAGACTGCGGCCCCCACCCCACTCCTGGCACCCTTGCCTGCCCATGGGGTCCCGAGGCATGGCCCTGCATTGGTGGTGCTCACTCACATGACTGGGGCGCCCCAGCCCCAGTGCCCAGCCTGTCCACGGCCCCTTGTTTAGCTTGCCCTGCTTACTGGGCGTGCGTTCTGAACCCCCGTGGAGTGCGTGCAGCACGATGGAAGGGAGTACCCTCATGTCCTTCTCCACGGAGGAGGGACACCCACACAGGCGGAAAGGCAGCCGCTCCCTCCCCCAGGTTCTTCAGAAGCAGTGCCAGCAGGCACAGTGAGACCCGTGAGGGGCTACGGGAGGGTGAGAGCCCTAAGCACAGACGAGCTGTTGGCACGGCCACACGCATGGGGACAGGTGGCTCTGTCAGGTCCCCTAGGTGCACACGTGGCGTGCGGTGGGACACCCATTGGACAGGATGCCCAGGCGCTCACGTGACAGAGGCCCAGAGCACACCCTGACACGCGTCGCAACATGCACACGCACGCGTGAGCCATGATGGCGCGCCCAGGGAGAACGACCACAGCGAGGATTCCTCGGGTGTCCCCAGGGCACATGGAAAGTGCATGGACACACCTCAGGGCGCATGGGTCCGGTCCAGGTGGGGTCAGCACTAACTGTCCAGCAGCTCAGACAGTCTGAGTTTCTGCCTCCACGCTCAAGTGAGCTGCATAGAATGTTCCGTTGCCTTCCACCCCCACGTAGACCATGGACCCTGCTGATTTTTCTGGTTTGCAGCTGCTTGGGCCTTTGCGAGCAACAGTGCCCTTCCGGAGTGAGTGCCAGACTGGTGAGAAGTAAGGTTCTCCTTTGCCCCCGGGCAGCTCTGCAAGCTGGACCTCCAGAGGCGGTACCCCAGCCTATGGACCACACCACACGCCTCCTGCTTCGCAGGATAGAGTGGGGCACTGAGTGGGAAGCTGGAACGGGGAAGACTTTCAGCATCCTCATCCAGGACAGGGCCCAGGACAGCCTCTGGGCCCCATGTGAGCAGGAGAGACCCTGCCCCGGCTCCCCGCCTCTCTCCTCTCCACTCCCCGTGGGCACCTCTGGGCCAGGCCCAGGTGCTGGAGCAGCTGATGGGAGCCGGGGGCTCAGCGTCAAGTTTCCCCGCCCATGAATCTTTCATGCCTTTGTTTGAGAAATGGAAGGCCAGCGGCCTTCCCCTAAGCTCCGCCGTGAGGCGGTAATTACGTTCGCACTGAGATGAGAAAAAGGCACATTTCTGTTGCTGTCGAATGACCGTGTTGATTTGCGTCTCCCGATTCTGGAGGGTGACAAGCAGCCCCACCCAAGCAAGTGGCTGCCCAGGTTTCTGGAAGAAAGGCCTGGTGATGGAGGCCAAGTTCTCCAGACCTCCTGAGCAGGTGCTTGTAGGGGAGCAGGGCACTGTCAGGTAAGAGGTGTCTGTGCCCAGACCCTCTGGGGGGCTAGACGCCTCCAAGGGCTGTTCAGGTGATGTGAGGGAAGAGGCTGAGGCCGATGATAGCGATGGCAAAGATGCTGGTGGTGACGATGCGACGATGGTGGTGATGGTGATAAAGATACCATCGTGCCGTATGTCATGCTGGCTTCGTACCCAGCACTGTTCTAGTGCTCTGCACGGATTCACTCACGGAACCTGCGCAACAGCCCTGTAGGTGCGCCGTTGTCTGTGTTTTGCAGAAGCACAGACTGAGGCACAGAGAGGTCAAGGGACTTGCCCAGGCCTGCACAGCATAGGTGGTGGTACAGCGTCCCAGCGGGCGTCTGCTCCGGAGCCCGTCTTGTGGCCTCCCAGCCATAGCCAGCACGTCTCCTCGGGGCCTGGAATCTGTCCTGTGCTCCGTGGACTCCCCGCCTGGACCCCCACCCACGCCGGGGCCACCCGGCCCAACCCTGTGAAGGTCACCTCGCTCAAGCGGCCCCTGTAAGACAGATGTGGCTCTTTTTCCCTCCTTGCCCTGATTAATTGCCTCATTCAGTTCCGACTCTATTGCAGTTAAACATTAATTCAGTAGGACTTAATAACGCGAATTCATTTACGACGTGGCCTGTGCTGGCTGACAGGGGTGTGCTGTTTGGTTAATTATAGGATCCGTGCACTCGCCGCAACGCACCCTCACCCCGCCTTGATTGTCGGGCCATTAAGCTCTCATCGCGACACCAAAAGCCGTGGGGAGAGGTGTGAGGCGGCCCGGCCTGGGGGGTTCCGGGCGCCCCAACGCGGTCTGGCCACACACGAGGCCCAGCCCTCCCGGCAGGGTGAAGGGACCGCGGTGTCCAGCCCAAGGGCTTGGTGCCACTAACGGAGCAGGAAGAGGCCCGGCGGGGGGCCTCCCACAGCTCTGCCAGCAGCTTGGCTGTTCTGCGCCAGCTGTGCACGGGCCCCCTTCCAGGGCCCCCTCCCACAGGCCACGACCCTCTGGCCCCCACCCCTTCTCTGCCAGCACAGAGACCCTGGCCTTCCCTGTCTCTAGGCCGGGGCTCCCACAGCAGAGTTCAGTGCCAGCTCACTGGGACTGCACAGTGACACTCCACGTGTTCTGGAATGTTCCAGCCCCTCCTCGCCTTCCCATATGCCTCCTGAGTTTCAGCCCCTCTCCCCTCTCCCCACCCCCGGACCCGGCCACGCAGGATTGCCCTGGCCTCTAGTGGCCATGTGGCCAGCACACTGTGGGCCCACCGGTGCCTTCTGTGAAAGGACCTTCCCCCGATGCCGGGGGTCGGGGGGCCTCTGTCCAGGCCCTGCGGGGGGGGAGGGGGGTCCGTGGGGCTGAGGGTGGGAAGCTCGTGGCCTCAGAAGACCCCCCCCAACGTGCCCAGCCCCCAGGGTCACTTTAGGCTACAGCGAGTGGCACACGTGCGCAACTCTGTGAGCTTTGTCGTGGAGCGCACCCCTGCCCTCACCCCGGCCCCCTCCCTGCACTAACCAAGTGGAGGGCACCGCGTGAGCAGTGCGTACCCCTGACTCCCTCCCACCCTCCTGCGTGGCCCCCGGAGATTTCTCTTCAGCGGGATAATTCATCTGACGGGACGTGTCGTAATTGCAGTTGCTGGAAAGGGATTATTTTTCTTTACGTTCTTGCAGGGGGGCATTGCTGTGGTTTCTAGAGGAGCAGTCTTTCTTTTTAAAGCTCTGCGTACTGAAAACGGAAAACAAAGATTTGTTCGCGTGATTGCCAGCCTTCCTTTAAAGCAGCCAAGCTGACACGTGGAGTGGTTTATGCCCAGTCTGTGGCGGCTCTCCCGCAGGCGGTGCTGTGGCCACAGCCTGTCCTGACCCCCTTGTCTGTCCCAGGGGTCCGGGCTCGCTAGCCCCTCGCCCTCCCTGCCGCCCCTTCAAGCCGGGCCAGGCTCCCGTGTCCTTGCCCAGAGGACATCCCCGATCCCTTCCCCGGGCCCCCACCCCTATCCGTGGGCCTCGTGAAGCGTGTGGGGTGTGGCCTGTGCCCGCCACCCAGGAGACCAAGCTCTTCCCGCCTGGAGACCAGCATGTGGGAGGAGGCCTGAGGGGGTCTCAGGGTAGCAGCTCTGTCCCAGGACGGGGGTGATGCTGCTCCAGGTGTGGCCGGGGGCTTCACGGCTCACTCTGGGCCCCAGGGTCTGCCTGGCCGGCCCCACAGAGCCCTTGACCGAGGCCCCCTCTCCCACAAGCCCCCCCCCCCGCCCTGCCTAGGGGTGCTGCGGGGCTCTGACTCTCCTCTGTCTCTCTCCCCGCAGTGTGACAGCGAGAGTGAAGGGGACGACAAGGTAAGCCCCCCCCACCTCCCCCTGAGACCTCCACCCACAGGGGTGCATAGGACACAGATCCAGGCCCCGGCTCCACCAGGGCTCCCTGGGATGGAGACCGCCAGGGGCAGAGCAGGGTGGGAGGGCAGCTTTCCAGGCTGGGGGCTGTAAACGTCACCAGAAAATAGAGACTTCCGTTAATAGCAGTGTGCTAGCACCTCATAATTACCCTCCTTTTCAGGAACAGTGAAATTCCCATTAACTCAGGATTTATGCAGCTGGAGAAACCACAGCGCAGGCCTCCTTAGGGCCCTCGGTCCTGGTCATCTACCGGCCCTGGGGTGTTTTGTGGGGAGCAGGGAAAGAGGCCGCCCAGAGCCCTGAGCTCAGCAGCTGGGTGCCTTATGGGCAGAGATGCTGTCCGGCCCCCACCGGCCCAGGCTCCTGCACTCGCTGTGGGCCTCTCCCCCAGCCCAGGGAGAGGGGGAGGGCACCGAGCCTCCCTGACGGATACCCGGGGACACCGAGGCAGAGGGAGGGTAAGGGTCACACGCCTGGACCCCAGGCGGGCCGGGTGCATAGTCCTCTCGGACACGTGAACGGCCCACCTGGGAAGAGTCGTAGCTGGTGATGAGGCTGCAGGTGATGGCCGTGCACCAGGCTGCATGCAGCAAGGGGCTGAGCGGGTAAGGGGGACGGACGTCCAGGCCACGGGGACGGTGCGATCAAGCGCTCTTTTCGGGAGGTGGGCCGAAGGGCCCCCTGAACACCGGCTCTGAGGCAAGTTGTATGACACGGGGTAACGTCCCACGGGACGTCTGTGTGCTGTGTGACCTTGGTTCCCGCTTACCTGGTGTGTCCCCGCCTGTCCCGGGGGGACAGCCAGACGGCCCCTCTCGGGAGACAAATACGTCAGCAAGTGTGCAAAGGACTGGAAAGCCGCCTGGCAGGACAGGCCTGCAGAGGACCCCTGGGGGTCCAGGTGACCAGCCTTGGAGCCTGGGAGGGGGACAGCAAGGGGCAGGAGTCCCCACGGCGGTGGGGGCGGGGGTGGAGAGAGGAATGGTGCGGACGGGTGAGGGCCGAGTCCCAGGGCATGCCATCCGAGGCAAGTCAGCCTGGAGGTCCCACGTGGGCTTGTCCCTGCGGTCTGGATGGTTGGGGGAAGGTGGCCGGAGGCCGGGCAGCTGGGAAAGAACGCCATCGCCGTCGGGGTCCCCTGAGGCACTTCCGTGGCTGTCATGGGCCGTGGGACGGGCGTGCGTCCACGGGAACAGTCGTTCCGAGATCTCCTGAGTGAGTTAGATTATGCGCCTGGGCCACCACGTCGCCCTCGGCCTGTCCTTGATCTAAAAACACCCTGCAGGCAGCTCTCTCTGAGGCCAGGGCCTGCTCGAGGGGGTTCCAGAGGCCGCCGGCCGCCGCCATTAGGGCCCCTGGCCTGTTTCCACAGAAGAAACCGAACCGCTACCCCACGCTGGTTCCTTCCATCTGTCCAAGCCCTGACGCTGCTGCGGTTCGTACCCCGCCTCCTAGAACCGCTGCCTCCTTCCCTCCGGCAGCACAGGGCCGACCCTGGCCCCCTAGGGGCCTCCAGAGCTCGGCCTGGCCCCTTGGTCGTGCCCGGTCCTGCCTGTTCTCTGCTTGTGAGTCCAGCCCTGCTACAAGAGGTGGAGGCCGCGCCCCAGGAACGAGAGGTCACTGCTGACGTGGCCGTCGGTGTCCTGGAGCGGGTGGCAGGCCACGGCCGAGGGTAGCAGGCGGCCGGAGCTTTGGCCTCCTCCGCACTCACATCTGGCAGGGAGCCCACAGGCCGGTCCCGGCCGGGGAGCGGGGGAGAGCAGGTGCGGGGCGGGCAGTGGGGTGCACCGCGGACGGGAGCAGGGCAGGGCTCAGAGCTGATGGTTCTTGTCTTCCTGCGGATCCCCTTGTAAACTGCTGCCCTAGAGGGTGTTAGGACGGCCAGAGTCTGGGTTCCAGGGCCCCCTGCCTGGAGGGGCTGGCTGGCGTCTGTGTTGGGGCCCATGTCTCTGCCGTGTGAGGTGTGGTCACTTGGCCCAGACCCGCCTCGGGCTGTGACTGGGGCCCGAAGCTGCGGGTCCTGGGAAGGAAGGGGGATGGTGGCCATGGGCAGGGCCAGCCTCCCCCACCGCTGCGTGCTGGGCCCCAGCCATGGCCGTGGTCTGCACGGGTGATGTGACCACACATCCCGCCCCGGCGTGTGACGGCCTCTGGCTCCATCGCAGGTCAGGTGGCGGGCCATGCCTCCCCTTGTCCCCAGCTTCAGGGAGGCTGGGGCCAGAGGAGAAAGCAGGGCCGTCCCCTCCCCCCCCCCTCCCCCCGCCTCCCCCGTCTCCCGCCCCAGCATCCCCGCACGCGTCAGGGTCATAGAGACACCTGTCTCGGGCCACGGCAAGCTCTGAGTCAGTTAACTCAGAGTGAGTGAGCCACCGTGTTTCAGCAAGCCCTCGGCTGGAGGGCCTGGGAAAGGGCTCAGGTTGGTCCCTGGTCACCCGGGTTCGCCGCTCCCATGAGTGTCTGGATCGTCTGTGACAGTAGGCCGCGTCCCCGCGCAGCTTGGGAGGGAGGCCCAAGCCAGGGCTGAGACTCCACGCAGCTGACCCTGGTTCTGCACGGGCTGGGCGGGTGAGGGCCCGGACGGGGCCCTAAAGCTGCAGGATTGCTTCCCAGAGAGGCTGCCTGGAGCGAGGGCTCCCCAAGGAATGGTTCGCCATCCACTGCCGATGCGTGTCTGCATCTCTGCCTCTCTGCCCCTGGGGTGGGCCGTGCCCGGTCGGCACCGGCTGGGCCACTGTACCTGTGCTGCAGAGGTCCAGCCCCGCCTCCCCCCACCCTCACTGCCTCGCATCTGGACGGAGCACAGGCCCTTTGGTCCCCTCCCAAGTCTGCCCTCATCCGACGCAGAGACCCATACCGCCCGCACACCGGAGCCTCCCAGCCCTCAGTCCTGGCGCTCAAGGTGCACGTGCCAGCTCAGCCACACGGCCCACGTTGGTTAGGGCCCGCGTGTGGCTGCCGTAGTGGAAACGGGAGTTAACAGTGATTTGATAGAGGACTTGGTCTCTCTCACCTGAAAGTGCAGGCTGGGCCCTCAGGCTGCCGTGGGCTGTCTGTGCTCAGCAGGCTGCTGTCTGTCGGCCTGGCCAGACTTCACATACGGCTTTCCCCCTCACAGCGACCCGTTGCCCGTGAAGGCCGCGGCGCCACGTCTCCCGCAGCTCGCCTCCCACCGCACTGATCGCCTCCTGCGTGGTGAGGCGGGGAATGTTGGTGCAGAATGTCCGGTGGGGCTGGAGCAGAGGGGGAGAGGGAGGGAGAGCGCGTGAGTTCACGGGGGCCCGTTGTGTAGATCATAGTGGGAAGCTGAGAGGGAACCACTGTCCCAAGAGGTCCCTGTCCCTCCGGGCTGCACGGGGATACCGTGCCCGGTGGGTGTTGCCTGCGGCGCAGACCCCTTAGTTTCCCCCACGGCAAGGACACCCCCTTACTCAAAACCGCTTGGTTCTGGAGTTTAGGGGGGTGAGTAGTGAGTTCGGATAGCAAGAGAGACCCGACTTCCTTCTGCCTTCCTTTGCTGACCCAGGCTGGGTTTCTGGGTGATGGGTAACTTCCTCCCAGCCCGTCAAGAGGCAGGTGCAGCTCAGAGGGTGTGGTGCATGCTCCTCCCCCCCCCCCACCCCTGGTCCAGCTCACCCACACACTCAGCTCCTCCCCCACCCCCCCCACCCCCCCATCCAGCTCGCCTGCCAGACGAGCCAGAGAAGGGCCTCTGCCCTCTGCAGCCCCGACCTGTCTCCAGGCGCACGGCAGGGTGAGGTCATTCGCCCCTTCCAGGAGGAGCTGGTCAGGGGAGGAAGGTCAGGTGTCCCCACGGTATATCTGGAAGGGCAGAGCCCTGATCTTATAGGACTGTAAGAGCACGGGAGTGAGAGACAGAGCCATCCACCTGGGGCCTGGCCGCGGGGTGCCTCCCAGACACTCGCTCAGCCCCGGGGCACTAGTGTACCACACAGCGTCCCAACGGGCTCCACTTGTCACTCTGCTTGCTGTGTGGCGGGCAGAAGATGCCGACGCGGCTCTGGGGCTGGGGGGGTGGGGGCAGCTGCACGTGCAGCCTGGGAAGGAGGGCAACGGTGTGCGGCTCGGGCCCTGGATCTGTCCGCGCTGGCAGGATGCGCGCGCTGGGCCCGGGAAAGCATGGCCGGTGGGCAGCACCCAGGGAGGTCACCCCCCGGACGGGGCAGCGAGCGGGCCAGGCTCCCTCTCTGCCAGCCTGTTTGCTCCTCCTAGACCTGCCGGGGTCTGAGGTCAGATGCACCCGCGCCTTCTGTCGGCCCCGCCACCCCTCCCTCACTGGTCCCCTGGGCTGCTGTCAACCCATCCTCCGCTTCACCCCTGGCCTTGGGCTCTGTGTCCACCCAACAGCATCCCTGGAGGAAGGCCTCCCCGTCGCCTCCCCTGCGGGTGGCCACCCCCACCCCTCCCCGTCGCCTCCCCCTGCGGGTGGTCACCCCGCCCCCCACCGTCGCCTCCCCCTGCGGGTGGCCACCCCCACCCCTCCTGACAGGCCAGGCTCTGCCCCTGAGCACCCCATCCCGGCCCTACTGCGGGCGCCGGCTGCTGGCAGGGAAGGCATCCTGGGCTGCCAGATGGCCCCTCCGCAAGGCTGTGGGTGGTGTCTAACCGCTTTTTTATTGGAAAAGTATGGGGTGAAAAATTGCGTGGGGCTCACCAGGCAGCCTCCTGGGCCTGGACTGGCTGCCGTCTGCCCAAGCGGCCCCCCCAGGTGGCCGCGGCCGCGCGCTCCCTCGTAGGCAGGCTGTCTGTCTGGCCTGCCAGATCCCCTGTGAGGACACACCCTCAGCGCCAGGCTCTGCCTGCCCCTGAGCAGCTGGCCAGCCGGTGGGGGCAGGGGTCGTCTGTGGCCACCGGCACCTGTACGGCCGGCCCGCACCCTCTGGGCTTCACTTCTTCTCTGCTAAGTGGGTGCTGGTGGTCTGGGGTGGGTGAAGGCGAGCGTTCCAGGCATAGGTGCGAGCATCTGGCCCGTACACAGCACGTTGGGGGCTGCCCCAAATGAGCCAAGCGGGCATCTGTGCCCCTGGGTCAGCCTCGCTCCTTCTGTGCTGTCTGCAGGGAGCACACGCTCTGGACCAGGCTTCTCTGTGCCTGACTGGGGTCCTCTCTGAACCTCTGCTTTATCTCTGCAATGAGGCTCACAGAGTCCACCTCCCGGGCCCCCGTGAACTGCAAGGAGAAGGCGCCGTGGACCAAATAGCGGAGCCCCTGCCCTCCGGCCCGTAACCCAAAGGATCCTGGGAGGAGGAGGGCCCGTGCTCAGAGCAGCACCCGCTTGTGTCCTGGGATCACCCCCCTCTGGTGGGGGCGGGGCGCTTGTACTTGCCCCCCAGGCCAGCCCCCTCCCGAATTAGCACCTGCAGCCCCTCCTGCAGGAAGCCTCCTGGCCCTCGGAGCTCCCTGCTTCCCCACGTGGCTCTCCTGGACCCGCTCCCGGGAACACCTGCCCAGGAGTCCGTAGGAGGCCCTCCTGTCCCCCTCACCTGCCGTCCTGCCTCCCAGCCAGCTGCCGTGGGGATGACGGTGCAGGGAGCCTGTGCTCCCCTGCACCCCATGTGGGTGCTGGGAATGCTGTGGCGGTGGGGGCGGGGGCAGTGAAGCCAACCCCTACTCTGAGCTGTGCCCACAGTGTCTTTCCTGGGTCTGTCCAAGGCAGGGTCTTGGGCCGTTTGCTTACTGAGGGTCCAGGCAGGCACTGGGTGTGGCATGTAGGTCCCAGCAAGGACCATCAGCTCACCTGGCCCCAGATAACCCTCTGTTACCCGTTCTGAGCAGGGCATCTGAGGGACAGAAAGCCTCAGTGATATGCCCCGGGTCCCCCAGAGTGAGGATCCACCAGGACTGGAGGCCACCCCGGGATGGTCAGGCCATGGTGTCCTGGCAGAGGTGGTGTGGCCTGGGCTCTGGCTGCAGCGGTGGGGGTCACCTTAGCACCTGCTGTGACAACTTGTCACAAACTCAGTGGCTTCAAACAGCCCAAGCTTTATAGTTGTGGAGGTAGCGAGTGTGAAATGGGTTTCACGAGGCCAGAAGGGAAGCGTCAGCCTAGGCGGCTCCTTCTGGAGGCTCCAGGGAGCACACGATTCCTTTCCAGCCATGTGGCCTCCCCGCCGGTTCTTCACATCAGGTCTCCACCTCTGTTGTCACGTCTTCTCGGATCTGACGCTCCTCCTCCTCCTCCTCCTCCTCCTCCCTCTTGTAAGGACCCTTGTGACCAGGTTGGGTTCGCCAGGGTCCTCCAGGCTTGCATCCTCCTTAACCCAGTGTGTAAAGCCCCGTGGCCGTGTAGGGTGACCGACATGTTCACAGGCTCCGAGGATTAGGACACGGGTGTCATAGAGACCGCCGTTCTCCTACTACTACTGGGGTACGATGCCCAGGTCTCGGGCCATAGCACAGGGTGGATAGTGCTTTTACGACCAGGGGCCCAGAAGAAGCAGGCAGGGCAGGGTGAGGGAGGTGAGGGAGACCAGGATGCCTTGGGTTGCAAGTGACGAACACTCACCTCACAGGAGCCTGAGTGACACAGGGTCCAGGGGGGAACAGGCTGGGGAAGAGGACGGGTTTCCCCTGCAGCCAGATGATGCCTCAGGGCCCCGCTGGTCTGGGACAGCCGCCCTGGGCCGCCCCACCGGGGCCAGCCTGGCCCCAGCGCTAGGGAGCGCGCCCCCACAGCCCCGCCGGGCCCCTCCGTGGGTGCACACACGGTCCCGGCTGGAGCCGGCAGGACACAGCAGATGTGGAGCCGCTCTCCGGGGACAGAAAGCGGGGGCGAGCACTGACCCCGGGACCCATGGCGTTCAGCAGAGAGCAGAGGTACCGAGGTCACGCAGCTTGCGTGCAGAGCCGGCCTGGAACCTGTCCCCTTCCAACTCAGTGGAGTGACAGGCCCAGATGGTGGGGGCTGTGTGTCCCTCTGTCCCTTCCAGAACTAGCTAAGCAGGACGTGGAGGTGTGGGGCCTGGGGCACCCCCCACGTCCCCCCATCCCGGGGGTCATACCGGGCCTGCCTGGGGTGGGGGGCCGAGAGAGGGGCCATCTGTCTGTTTGGCCGCTGCCCCTGTGGGTCTGCTCTCCGCTGTGCCCAGAGGGATCATAGTCCCTCCACACCCCACCTGCCCCACTGACCTCACAGGCCTGGTGAAGGCTTTAGGGTGGGTGGTGCTCACCTCCAGTTCAGGTGGGGGCACGGTGGGAACCCCAGGGTCTTTCCGAGCCAGGTGTGGGCTGGGCGCAAGTCAGCCAGCCGGGCACTGGAAGAGGCAGTGAGAGCTTGCAGACCAAGGGGTAGAGGAGGCACGGGTTAGCGGGGGGGTCAAGCCCCACGCCTGCTGGGGCCTCGGGTGGTCGGAGCTCCCACGCCCACCCTGGCCCCACCACAGTCCTCTGCCCCTTGGGGGTCCCCCAGCACTACCCCCCCCCCCGGGGCCTGTAGCCCCCTAACCCCAGAGGGGAAGGCCTGAAGAGCCAGGCCTCCCTGCCGTCTGGTGACAAGGGCAGTGACCAGTGCAGGAGCGGAGGGGGTGGGGGGACAGTGAACAGCCCCTCTCCCACGGGTCTGGGGCCAGAAGTCCAGAATCCAGGTGTGGGCAGGGCATGTGCGCCCTCGGGGCTCCAGGGGAGGGTCCCTCCTGCCTCCTCCGGCCTCGGGGGTCTCCGCTCCACCCTCCCGTCTCTGCCTCCGTCGTCACGTGGCTTCTCCTTGTCTCGCCTCTCGGAGGGACAGAGTCCTTGGATTTAGGGCCGCCCCGATCCAGATTTCATCTCGATACCCTTATGTTAATCACCCCTGCAGAGACCCTGATGCCACCGTGGTCACATTCTGAGGCTCTGGGTGGGCGTATCGTATGGGGCCACTGTCCAGCCATGCGGCGGGCTGCCCCGTCCCTCGCGTCCACCTCCTGAACAGCACGAGCCACAGGGCTGCCACGGCCACGGTGTTCGGACAGCGGACGGCCCAGGCCCCCTGTGCCCAGGCCGGGTGCCTTCACAGCCTTGTGGCTCCAGGCAGCGTCCCGGAGGCCGTTCTCCCGGTGCTGGCAGGCCCTCCATGGCCTTCCGAGGGGGTTGTCTCAGTTCTTTGAAACGCCGTGTCGCTGGCACCGTCTGGACTCCCCCGTGGCTGTTGGCACTGGACTGGTAGCTCCCGGTCGGTAAGGAGGCAGAGCTCGCTGTTTGAGCGGGGTCTGATTTCAGCCTCTGTCAGCCCGTCGGTGAGATTTGTGGGCCTTTCTCTCCCAACGCCGGACGCCACCCCCGCCCCCAGCGGGGTCTGCCAGTTCTCCCCCAGGGGTTCTCCCGTGCTAGGCCACACTCCCAACATGGCCAGGACGACCAGGGAGGGAGGAGAGGGCACTCAGGCCCGGCCAGCCTGTCCCCCTCCCTGAGACCTTCCTCCCCCCCCCCCCGCCCTGGCCAGGGCCCTGTCCTTGGTCTCCCTGTCACGGGCCCCACGCCTTTTTATCTGCAGCCTCAGCAGCCACTTACCCCCAGGACGTGGCCTGGGGGGCTGGGGGGGGGTGGTGGCTGTCACCTGCACGGGGCTGATGTGGCTCCCGGTGCCCCCTCCAGGAACTCCCATGACTCCTATCCTGGAGCTGCCTGGAGCTGCCTGTGACGACAGCTGCCGGTGTGATGCTGCTTGTTGTTCTCCGGGTGAGCCCTGAGGGGGTTACGTCGGATTAGGTCTGGCCGCCGCCTCCCTGCCTCTCCGTCACCTGCCGCTCTGTTTCCTTCTAGGCTTCCCCCCTTGTCAGACCTTTCATGTCGCAGCTGCCTTCCTTCCTAAACCCAGACCTGCCCTGGGTTCTCAGGCCGCTTGTACCTCCAGACTGGAGGGGGTGGGGTGGGGGCTCTCAAGAATAACTCAGTGCCCGAGGCGGCCTGGGGGGCGATGTTTGAAACGAAGACCACATTTTATAGGAAGACCGGTTTCTCCTGGGGCCTGGGGCCTGGGGCTGTGCTGGGCAGGCCGGGCAGAGGAGCAGGGGCCTTGTTGAGACCTCAGCAGCGGCCGGATGGCCAGACCCCGGGGCTCCCCCTCGGACAGCGCATCTCCCCGCTCTCCTGCCAGTGCCTGAACTGGCCCCACAGTGCCACGTGGTCCCCGCCTGCTCTCTGCACCCCCACTGACTCCACCAGCGGTAAGGTGTCCGGCCACCCGGGTCCCTCCGCTGTAGGAGGCACAAGGGCAGAACACACCTCCGGGGGCCCCGAGGGTTCGTGCTCAGACTGCGAGGAGTACCCGACTTGGCACATGTCTGCCTCCAGGAGGCTGGGGCCTGTCCAGGGTCCCGAGGAAATGACTCAGCCGGGACTCCACGCAGGCCTGTGTGCGCTGTCATCCCCTCCCCCTCCTGCTTCCACGCAGGCCTCTCTGGGCCTCGGCAGCAAGCCCCTGGTGGACAAGAGTGATGGCAGGGCCCCACGCAGGCCCCTGGCCAGCCTCGCCCCACGGAGGTCCACGCTCCTGCCACCACTGCCACCTGTCACCTCTGATGGAACAGTCCCGTCACCACCCACTCCCTTTGGCCGCCATACCACCTGGCTTGTCCCAGCAGCTCCCAGCCGGGCTCCTTGCTCACCCACCCCCCGTCCCCCTCTCCCCCGCTAAAACCTGGAACCACTTCCTCTTGCTCCCTCAAGGCCCTGCCAGGTTGTTCCTGCCTCAGGACCTTAGTACTGGCTGTTAGCTGCCCGAGAAGAGCTCTTCCCCAGGGTTCCCCTCAGCTTGGTCCCCCGCATCTCTGCTCAGAGGCCCCTGATTGCAGGGGCTTCCCTGACAGCCACTCGGAGGAGGACACCCATCTATCTCCCCGCCCCGTTTGCCCTTCCTGCCCACCCTGTGTGCACCATCTTGCCTCTTTCCCTGAGCATTGCCGGCTGCTCCCGCTAGGCTGTAAGCAGGACCCAGGCCTGCCGATGGGCATTTACATGCAGACTTGCGGGGGGCACCAGCTCTCTGTGGCCCAAGGGCCCGTCTTTCTGCATTCCATCCCCTCATCGGGGTCTCGGTCGCAAACCTAAGGGTTTCCTGTGGCTGCAGGGACAAGCTACCTGCACTTGGGGGCTGAACACCCCACAGACTGGTTATCTCACAGTTCTGGAAACCGGAACTCCAACACACGTCACGGGGTTAAGTCAAGGTGTGGCTGGGCTTGTGCCTCAGGCTCCAGGGAAGGATCCCTTCCCTGCCTCTTCTGGCCGCGGATGGCACCCACACTCCCGGCTCCTGGCCCTGCCTCAGTCTTCACAGCCACTGGGGTGGCATCTTCCCATCTCCCTCCACTTGTAAGGACCCTGTGATTACACTGCCACCCCCAAATCATCTGCCCATCTCAAGGTCAGCTGGTTAGCAACCTTAATTCCACCCTGTCACGTGGGTACCTATTCACAGATTCATGGGGTTAGGGCATGACATCTCTCAGGGCTCTTTAGCTGCTGAACACGGAGAGGCAAATTGGGACACTCCACTGCCAGAGGCCTTGGAGCCAGGGCTGTGCGGGAGCCCACGACTCTCTGGGGCACGGTGTTGCAGGTGAGAGGCACACAAGCCCGCAGACACCCACCTGGGAGGCAGAGCCCCGCCCCTGACTCTCCCACCAGGTCTGGCCTCTGCTGCCTTCCCAGAGGAAAAGAATGTCTTGGCTACACCCATGGAAAGCAGACTGCTGGGGTCCAAACCCCAGCTCTGCCCCCGAACAGCAGCATGACTTCGGGTGGGTCACCTCACGTCTCTACCCCAGTTTTCTCATCAGTAAAATGGGGGTGACAGGGTGTCCTTAACGGGTATAGGCATGAGGGCCTGGCGATTTCGTAGTTGCAAGGCATTTAGCACGATGTCTGATCCGCAGCAGTGTTTGCTGGTTTTATGGCAGGGAACAGCAGGACTTTGGGGGAATGGCGTTAATTTGCGGGGAGAAGGGAGTACATGTATTTGGTAAATAACTCAAACAGAACAAAAGGACTTAAGGCCCCCACCTGAGTGTCACTGTTAGCCATTTATTCTGTACCCTTGGAGCTTTCCCGCGCCCTATTTAAATGTGTACGCTGTGGATATTTAGCCGCTTTCTGAAAAGAAAGCTCGGGCCCCAGCGCATAGGATCCTGGAGCTGGTGACCGAGGGTGTCTCCCAGTGGCTACGCAGCACTCCCCCTCACTGGACTCAGATGCTGATTCTCACAGCCTGGGCCGGGTGTTTGCGAGTTCTGAGCCGCATCTTGGCGTCCTTGGACGTCCCACCAGAGCTGGTCTCCTGGTGCCCCCGAGCGTGTGGGTTTGCGTGGATTCCCTCACAGCGCTTTTCGCGCTGGGAAGCTGTACCCCGCCGGTGCGCCCGGGTCAGGGCCCGCACCTACTGGGCGTCGCCAGGAGCGGTGGTTCTGCCTTGATCACAGGTGGGCTTCCTCCCACCGAGCGGCCAGGCGGCTCCGGCGGCGCGTGCTGCGCAGCAGACGTTTGCACGTAAAGTAACGGTTTGGATCCTTCCCCGCGGTGCATCCCCGTTTCGCAGGATGGTGAAACCGAGCCCCAGGGACGGCGGGGCTCACGTGGACGGCCGTGCGAGTTGTGTCCTCTTTCCTCGCGGCTCAGTGACTCAGTTTCCCCCTTTGTAAACTGGGCTTAGAAGCCGTGCAGAACTTGCCGCGGGTAGGAGGGGTCGGGCCCATAAAGTGCGCAGCAGAGCGGGCGCGGCGCGCGCCGACCCAGAAGCGGAGAGGGAGCGGCGAGGCCCCGACGGGTCTACGGCCCGGCGCGGGCAGATCCGCGCCTCGGGGCTGGATTAGTCGGGCCTACCCGAGCCCCGCCCCCGTCCCGCCCCGCCCGCCCGCCCGCGCTCTCGCCGCCGCCTGCGCGCCCGCCAGCAGTGCGCCCGCCGCCGCCGCCAACGCCGCCTTCTCCGGCCCGCGCCGCGCCCGACGGCGCCGGGGGCCCAGCGCGCCCCGAGAGCCGCCCGGAGCGCGCCGAGGCGGCGCGGCGGACATGCGCGTCCCCGGCGCGGGCTCCGGCTAGGCAGGGCGCGCCGGGAGAGGGGCCACCTCGACGGGCAGAGGCGGCGGGGGCCCGCGCTCCGCCGCCCGCGTCCATGCCGCCCGGCTCCGGCTCCGGCTCCGGCCTGAGGACTAGCGGCAGCTGCCAGCAGAGCGCTTCTGACCCGGGGCGCCCGCGCGGTGAGTGCGCGCTGGTGGCTCCGGGGAGGGATTCTGGACTTTGGGGGCCAGGGACAGGAGAGCGACCGCCCCCTCTAGAGGCGCAGGGGCCCAGGAGAGGCCCTCGGCGCTCTGCCCACCCCGTCTCTCCCGCGAGCCAGGCGCGCGGAGACCCCGTGTCTCTCCGGCGGCGCCTCCGCGGCCCACGTGGCGGCAGGCGGGCAGGGGGTGCATCCCCGCAGAGGGTCCTGGGCCTTGGCTGGCGGGGGGCTGGTGGGGCCCGCGGCGGAGGCGGGGCCGGGCGTCGTGGGGGACGCGCGCTTTTGTCTGCGCTCCGGCGGGGTCCCGGCCACCCCGGTTCCCGGCGCCCTCCGCGCTCACCTGCCCGGAGTTGGAGTTCTTTGTCTGGGGCGGGGCGCGGCCGGCGGAGGCTGTGCCGCGTGTCTGAGCCGAGGCTGCCCCGCGGGGTCGGGTCCTCGCAGACAAAGCGCGCCGTGACCTCCGCCTGCGGCCGGGATTGTGCACCCAGGGGGAGTTAGTGCCGGGTTTTGACACTCACCCTAACGGGCGTGCCCCCTCCGCCGAGACCCTGAACCTGCAACCCGGAGACCTCCCACCTGTATTGTGGCCCTGAGTGACCCCTTCCTTCCACCCCCACACTGGCTCAGTGCCAGGTTTGGAGAAGATGTGGCTGCCTGGGTCACGTCCCAGTAGATAATCCTTGGGAAGTTATTTGCACGGCTCTGGGGGCTGCCCACCCGCCTCGGGTCAGCTGGCCAGCTCCAGACCCCTCCTCCTGGAAGGGAAGGAACGGAGGGAGTGTGTGCTGGGTGGGATCCAAGCAGGAGCGCGCGCCTGTTTGCCTGCCCTGGGAAGGGGGCTGGAACCTGGGCCACGGCACGGCCCTGCAGAGGTTGTGAGCGCCCAGCGTGCCTGCCATGTTTGTTTAGAGCCTTCCCAGATGGGCATGGCTGTGCCTGGCCAGATGTCCAGGCCCCTTCCCAGGATCCCTGCAGGGACTCAGTTCCCTCAACTTCCCCCAGCAAACTTTGACTTGGGTCCGTTGTGGCGGTTGGGGGTGTGGGGACCGGATGGACCTAGGACAGTGGCCTCCCTTCCTGCCTCTGCCAGGCTGGCATCCAGGGTTGGGAGTGGTGGGGAAGGCCCTCCCCCCTCCCCCTCTCCTCTGCTCCCCTTGAATTTCCCAGAGCCTGTGCGCCACCTCCTGGCCCTGGGAGTGGGTACTCGAGCCCCAGGCCTTGAACTGAACCTGTGCGGCCTTAAGTGAACTTGCTCTCCTCCACCCCCCCACCCCCACCCCAGGCTGGGACCCCTGGTCAGCCGGCCTGTGCTGGCTCTGGGCACCACGGAGGGGGCGCCGCTGGAGCCTGAAGAGAGCAGGCGGTGCAGCCAGTTGGGTCCCAGATCAGGGAGGGGGCCCCGGGTGAGGTCTCCCACAGCCCTGCAGGGTGTGGTTGGGGGCAGACGCTTGAGTGTTGAAGTCTGGGAGTGACTTGTGCTGGCTGACTTAATGATAGAAGGTGCTCTTAGTTGTGAGGAATCAGCTTGTGAGCATGTTCCCAAGCCCTGGTAAGGGCCACAGCGGGACGGCTGTCGCTCCAGCACTGCTGTGTGGCCCTACAGGACCTCCTCCTTGGGTCGTGGTGAGGTCCGGTTCAGGACGAATGGGAGTCTTTGGGCAGGCCCTGCATCAGGCACCTGGCCTCACACCTGCACGCGCAGGTGCAGGTGGGGCCACACCTGCCATAAAGCGGCCTGGCGTGAGCCGCCCTCGCCCTGGTCCCGGAGCGTCGTCACTTTGCAGACGTCCCAGGATCCAGGTGGGCTGGGGGCCGGCGCCGCTGGTCTCCTGGGCTGCACTGCCCCCTCCCCACCAGGGCTGACGGCCTGCAGCATCTTGCCCCTGCAGCCCCCCCAGCTCTGGTGGACTCCCCACCCCCATGGGGACGCCTCACCAGGTAGAATGTGCTGGAAAAAGCACACTGGCAAGGAAACAAACTTGGAAGGAGGTCACGGCTGTGGTGCCCCCGTGCGTGAGTGCGGCGCGTCCCGCCGGGCTGGCAGTGGGTCAGGAGGTCGCACGCGGCCTCCGTGGTCTGGCGGGCCGGGCAGGAAGGACCCTTCCCAGCACTGCTGGCCGCACCCACCTTCCTCGTCTGGGACTCTGCTGCCTTGGGGGCCCACCTGCCAGGGGGCCTTCTCCCTGGTCACCGCGAGCTCCGTGACAGTGCATGGTGTGAGGCGTCCTGGTGCAGGGGCCCAGCTCCTGGCATGCCAGCCTGTGTTGTGGGGGCTGCACTCACCGCTCTCTTTTTTCCTGGTACCGGGACACAATTAGAAAGGGCTAACCTCCTTCTGGTGTGCTCGTGAAGTGTCGTGCCGACACGTTTCATCTCGCATCTGTGGTTCCGTGTTTCACGTTTACATCCCTGATCAGTCTGGGCGGGGGGGGGGCGAGACGGGGGTCTCGGCTTCCCCTTTTCCCAAGCAGCAAGCTCCCGTCACACACCGTTCGTTTGAACGACGTGCCCTTTCCCCACAGACTAGCAGCGTCCGGCCTGGGTCCCACATGGGCCTGGGTCTGTTTTGGATTCTTGTCTCTGTTCTGTCCACCAGTGGGCCTATTCTTGGGTCAGTGCCACATCTTGTGACTGTCCGGCACCATAATTCACCTGCCATGAGGTGCTCTTATTTTTTTGAAAAGTTTATTTCTCTTTGGGCGCCCAGGTGGCTCAGTCGGTTGAGCGTCCGACTCTTGATTTTGGCTCAGGTCGTGATCTCGCGGTTCGTGAGGTCAGGCCCCGTGTGGGGCTCCAGCAGCACAGAGACAGCTTGGGATCCTTTCTCTCCCTGTGTCTGCCCCTTCCCCACTTGCACTCTGTCTCTCTCAAAAGAAAAAGAAAACTAAAGAGGGGCACCTGGGTGGCTCAGTCGGCTGAGCGTCCAACTTTGGCTTGCGGTCCATGAGTTCAAGCCCCGCATCAGGATCTGTACTGACAGCTCAGAGTCTGGAACCTGCTTCGGATTCTGTGTCTCCCCCTTTCTCTGCCCCTCCCCTGCTCATGCTCTGTCTCTCTCTCAAAAATAAACGTTATAAAATTTTTTTTTAAGTTTATTTCTCTTTAAGAGAGAGAGCACGAGTTGGGGAGGGGGCAGAGAGAGAGGGAGACACAAACCGAAGCAGGCTCCAGGCTCTGAGCTGTCGGCACAGGGCCTGTTGCGGGGCTCAAACCCACACACCGTGAGATCGTGATCTGAGCTGAAGTTGGGTGCGTAACTGATTGAGCCCTGCACGCGCCCCAAAGCACTCCTATTTTAAATGTACAGTTTAATGCACTTTGACAGATACACGTGTTTATGTTTCCACCACCACAGTGAGATAGAGAACGTTTTCATCGGTCCAGAAAGCTCCCTTAGTGGGTTTTTAAATTTTGTGTTTATTACACATAACAAAATTTGGCATCTTCACCATTTTTAAGTGCACAGTTCAGAGGCATTAAAAGCACATTCACACTGCTGCACGGCCTCCGCCACCGTCCACCTCAGGACTCTCGTCACCTTTAAAGCGGACACTGTCTCTCCTAAACGTGAACTCCCCGCCCCCCCCCACCCCACCCCCCCCCGCCGTCAACCCCGTTACTCCGTGCGGCTCTGACCCTTCGGATAAGCGGGATCTGACGTCCTCTGAGCAGATCCCACGGTGTTTGTGCTGGACTGGCCTGTCTCAGCATCGTGTCGTCAGGGTCCATCCATGTTGCTGCACGTGTCAGAACTGCCTGCCTTTTTAGGGCTGGTTGCACAAATGGACCACATTCTGTGTGTCCATACATCTGCTGATGGACACCGGGCCGTTTGTCGGCTGCTGTGAATACTCGGTGCAAGTATTTGTGAAAGACTGCTCTCGGTTTGGGGGAGTACGTATCCAGAAGTGGGATCGCGGTATCCTGTGCTAATTCCGTGTTCCATCTCCCAAGGAGCCTCTGTCCCGTCCTCTACGGTGGCTGCACCTTTTCCTTTTCCCCCCAGCAGTGTGCGGGGGTCCTGGTTTCTCTACCTGCTCCCCGGCACCAGGTGTTCCCTGGTTGTCATAGCGGCTGGCTTCGTGCCCTCCGGTGTCACCACCCGGCCACACCCACCAACAGCAGCCGGTGGGAGTGTGGCCCAGGGCCTCTGCGCACGCTGGAGAGGCAGTGGTCCTGCAGCCAGGGGGCACGCGGGTTGGGGCGATGGCTGAAGACCTCAAGGTTTCCTTTTGGGCTGATGAAAATGTCCTAAGCCTCACCGAGGGGACAGTGCTGTGAATACACTAAAACCGCTGAATTGTCACCTTTGACAGGTAAATTGTATGGCACGTGAGTTTTAGCTCAGTGAAGCTGTTTTTATTTTAATTTTTAACTCTGAAATCGAGACTCGAGATGAGATCAAGAGGCGGACATTTAACCAACTGAGCCACCCAGACGCGCCACCAGTGAAGCTTTTTTTTAAAAAAGGCAACTAGTGGGGTGCCTGGCTGGCTTGGTTGAAAGAGCATGCGACTCTTGGTGATCTCGGGGTTGTGAATTCGAGTCCCACGTTGGGTGTAGAGATTACTTAAAAATAAAATCGTTAGGGGCGCCTGGGCGGCTCAGTCAGTTAAGCATCTGACTCTTGATTTCGGCTCGGGTCACGACCTCACGGTTCGGGAGTTTGAGTCCCACGTCAGGCTCTGTGCTGAATCCTGTTTGGGATTCTTTCTCTCTCCCCTCCCCCACTCGCTCTCTCTCAAAATAAATAAATCCGTGATTTAAAAAAATAAAATCTGTAAAAAAAATCAAGTAGCAGAAAAAGGTCTAGTCAGGGCAGTCTTTTTTTAAAAAAAATTTTTTTTTAGCGTTTATTTATTTTTGAGACAGAGAGAGACAGAGCATGAACGGGGGAGGGGCAGAGAGAGAGGGAGACACAGAACCGGAAGCAGGCTCCAGGCTCTGAGCCAGCCGCCCAGAGCCCGACGCGGGGCTTGAACTCACGGACCGCGAGATCGCGACCTGGGCCGAAGTCGGCCGCTCAACCGACTGAGCCACCCAGGCGCCCCTAGTCAGGGCAGTCTTAATGGAGCTCCTTCCCATGAGCCGTGGCAAAGTTCTCCACACAGGACCACGTCCTCACCCCAGTATCCTGCAACCCTGCGTGCATGTGGGTGTCTCCCCAGGAGGAGAAGCTCATAGGTGGCGTCCATCAGAAACCACTTGGAGTAGAATGCTCCTCCCTGGATGGCCGATACCTCGTCATAGCCATGGTCCCCAGACCTGTGACTTGGGCCACACTGTGACCGCATTTTGTCCCGCGGCCCATTCGGTCCCAGGCTCTGCTCCCTCCTCCAGGCCCAGGCCCGGCGGAGTCATCGGGTTCCTGGGTCTAACATTGCCAAGAGACACCCAAGTCCCAGGTCCCAGCCCCCCACTGGCAGGGCCACCCTGAGCCCCCACATCTCTGCTGAGCAGGACGTCCTTGGTTCACAGGCTGAGTGACCTGTGTGCCCACTTGCTCAAAGCTGGGCCCGGGCATACTCGCCCTCCTATGTGGAGGCTGTGGGCACAGGAGGACACATTCTTCCCAGCCCTCGCAGGCACAAAACCTGCCCAGACCTGTTTCCTGGGGGCAGGGGTAAGAGCCTAGTTCACCCCAGGCCCTCAGTCCCCTCTAGTTTCTGATCCTCCTCTCTGTCTTCCAGGCATCTGTGGGCTCCGAGAAGCTCTTTGCCCCAGCAGCCGATAAAGGTAAGCACGTTCCTTAGCTTCACCTCCTGGCCTCTAGGAAGGGACAGGACACACTCCTGAAGTCATCGTTGGAGGGGGCAGTGGGCCCCTCAGGGCAAGAGAGTGGGCTCCAGGTTAGGCGCTATTGTGGGTCGGATTCTGGGGATGCAGAGCCTGAGGCAGGAGTTAGGTGCTATGATTTACAGCCCCCCAGCGAAAGCCACAAGGAAAGCAGAAGTCAGGATCAGGGCCAGCACTGGAAGAGTGGTTCCCAAAGTGGGGTTCCTGCCCTTTCCCCGGGACTGTTAGTAGTGCACGTTCCCAGACCCTCCCCCAGGCTCATGGGGTCAGGTGTTCTGGGGACAACTGGCAGGTCATGGTTTGGGGCCTGCTGAGGCACCCCTGCCACAGTGTAGGCTGGCCACCAGCTCCACCACTGCGTACGTGACTCACACTGACATGAAGTGACTAGATTCCCTGCACAGCAGCCCTTCCCCTGGCCCGTAGCCCCCATGCGGGTGGCACAGGTGCACAGCATTTCATGGTGCCCCAAAGCTGTCCTGGGCAGCACTGCTCCGGAGAGTGAACGCCCCAGCATCCAGCCATTCAAGGCCAGGAGGGGCCTTTGTAATCCAGCCTGCCAGTACCAGCTGTGGCCCGGGGGGATCACTGGACCCAGCACGGAGAGGGGGCCCTTTTGCTTGGAAGACTGCCTCCAGATGTGACTGCACAGGACGGGCTTTGCGGCACATGCAGACGGGCGTCCTCAGCAACAGGTCCCATGCAGCAGGGCACAGCCTCCACGTGCTTTCAAGTGGAGAAGGCTCGTCCTCGAGTCAGAGCATTTCAGCCAAGCATCCAGGGTCGGGGATGCCAGACAGGTCCAGGGAGAGAAAGGCACTCTGCTGGCATTTCACACAGGGGGTAACACAGAACCGTCTCCTTTTCAACAAACGATCACAAACCGGGTGGCTCAAGACGGACAGACACTCACCCTCTCAACAGGTTTGGAGACCAGAAGTCTGAGGTGAAGGTGTTGGCAAGGCCACACTCTGAAAACTCTGAGGTTCCTTCCTGCCTCTTCGACTTCTGGGGGTCTCTGGGCTTGTGGCCGTATCCCCCCCACCTCCCTGGCTGCCGCCTCCTTTTCTCTTACAAGGGCACTCATCCCTGGATTTAGAGCCCACCCCATTCCAGACTGATGTCATCTCAGAATTCTTAGCTTGGTGACATCTGCAAAGACCCTTTTTCCAAATTCAGTCACATCAACAGGTAGTAGGGATTACAGCTTGGACACAGCTTTTTGGCACAGTTCAGCCCACTGCCAGGTCCCTCACTGCTGCAGGCAGAGCTCAGGAAACCAGTCGAGGCCTTGAGGGGCCTCGGCAGGTGCACACCAGGGGTGATCAAGAGTCGCTCATGCTTTCCCAGCGAGGGGAGAGGCTCCAGGAGGGCCGGAGGGTTGGGGCCACCAGTCTGCACGGCCCAGGCCTGCCTCTTCGGTGGCTGCTCTCACCGTGCAAGGGGCCGGCCCCGCAGGCTGTTGTGCGTGGGCAGAGGCCGTCAGTGACCCGTGGGGCTGAAGCCGGCAGTGCTCCCTCCCCCTTCTCATGGCAGTGCTAGCAGGGGTGGCCTCCCCCTGGTTCTGCCCCTGAGCAAACAGATGAGGTGGTGGCTCCGGAGGGAGATGTCACTGTAGAGGACGCAGGAGGAGCCGTTTCCTGCTGCCGCCTGTTTCTGCCGGGGAAGAGACTTCCCAGCAGTTCCGGCAGAGTCCTCGGGTCTTGCTGCTGGCCTGGGTCCCACAGCCATGTGGCTGCAGGGCGGATGGGCCCCTGGAGGACGTGAGGTCCGCCAGCAGCCCAAACAGGGTGACCACACTCAGCGACCTGATTTCCACTCCTGGGAAACTGGGCTGCCTTCCCCTCGAGGCAAAGCCTCCTCTGGCCTGGACACATGCCCTCTGCCTAGCCTGCTTAGGGTGTTTCTTAACCTACCGGGCCCCCGGGGCATGTAACCTGAGACACTGCCTGGAAAGGAGGGTTTGGAGTGAGTAGGCGGCAGTTCAAGGTCATGAGCACACCTGAGCACAAAGCTGGGTTCCCAGGGAGCGGACTCAGGTGGACCTGCCCGGGTAGGTGATGAGGGACAGCGGATGTTGGGGGGGGGGGGGGTGCAGCAGCTTCCTCCCCCCAGGTCATGGGCCTAGAGAGGGCTCAGGCTATGGGTCACCCGGGTGGTTCCAGAAAAAAGGCCACTAGCATGCGTGTTGCTCGGTCGCAAGTGAAGGTGCAGCCGAGGCGGGAAGCACAGGTTCGGGGCCGGAGCTCTGCTGGGGCCGATCCTGTGCTGCCCTTCGTCTCCCTTCCGTGAAGTGGGGTCGTGAGGGCCGCGCAGGGATTGCTGCGGGCCCTCTGCGCGGGCAGCCCTCCTCCTCCCCAGCCGCAGCCGCAGCCGCAGCCCCAGCCCCGCGCGCTGGGGCGAGGGCAGGACCTCGCCGCGTGGGCCCAGCTCACTCCGCTCTCTCTCCCGCAGGCCCCGCGCTGGGCGAGGAGGCCGAGGCCAAGGCCGGGGCGCCGCCCAAGGTCTCAGGCCTGGAGCGCAGCCGGGAGCTGAGCGCGGAGCCGCCGCCCTTCCTGCCTGCCGTGCGCAGCCCCGCACCCCCCGCCGGCCCCGCGCCGGACGCCCCGGCCAGCCCGCCGGTCAAGAAGGAAGCCCCCGCCCTGCCCCGCCTCACCCCGCAGCCGCCGCCAGCGCCCCCGCAGCCCCGCGCCCCGCTCCCGACGCACGTGCCTCTGCCCCTGGGCGCCTTCGCGGGCCCCGGCCAGGCCGCGCACAACGGCCTGCACAGCCTCAGGTGGGCGGGGGCGGGGGCGGGCCGGGGGGCGGGGCCGCGCGGCCCCCGCGCGCAGCCACTGAGCCCTCGTCCCCGCAGCAGGAGCAGCAGCGCCAGCAGCAGCGCCAGCCTCGGGCTCGCGAAGCACGCGTCCCTGTCGCCTCTCGGGCCGGGCCCCCACCTGTCTACCTCACACTTGGCGCTCCGCTCGCAGGCCCAGCACCAGCACCACGCGGCGGCCATGTTCGCCGCCCCCCCGACACTGCCCCCGCCCCCGGCGCTGCCGGCCAACAGCCTGGTCATCCCAGGACACCCTGCCGGTAGGTGCTGGCTGGGGCCGGGGGTCGCTGTCCCCCTCCACTCTGATCCTGGCCTCTGGGCAGGTGGGGAGGCCTCGCCCCGGGGAACGGGTGCCGTCTCCTGAGGCCCCACCCCGCACCTGCTGAAGGACCCCATGGACAGATGGCAGGGCTCTGGGCCCCGCAGGCTGCCTTTCCCAAGGGGGCCCCACCGCCCAGTACAGACGCGGCGTCCTGCCTGCACCTGGGTCGTGCACGCGGCCACACCGGAGCCCCCGGCTCCGCCCCGAGCCCTGGCCAGGCCCGGTGAAGGGGAGGGGCGCCTGGAGCTGCTCCACTGCCAATAGAGACTTCCAGGACCTGCGCGTCCTGGAGTAGGAGGGTCTCCAGGTGAACCGCGGCCGTCTGGCCTCTCTCTCCCCGTTTGGTTCCGGCAGGGCGCCCCTTCAAGGCCGAACCTTGGGTCATTGAAGACTTCTTTTCCCATGGGTCTTGTTTCCAAGTTCTTTTTATGATTCTGAGCGGCCCAACTCAGGTCTGGGGCAGCTCCGTGCCCTGGAATGGGACCAGGATGCTGGGCTGGGGGGTGGGGGTGGGGGCGGCGGGGCAGGGCTCCCCTGTGGCCGGCTCTGGGGGCCCCCCCGGCGGCTCACGGTGTTCTTTCTTGCCTTTAGATGCCAGCCTGTTGATCTCATTCAGCCAGCCAATCATGTATTGCCAGCCTCATTCGGGGATTCTGATTGGTACTTGGTCACAGGCACCTCTCTTACCTCCACCCTGGGGCCCGCACCTAGCGAGCGGCCACCACGGCTTGGCCTGCCGAAACCGGGAGTGCCAGGTGACTATCCGCCTCGCCCCGCCGGGAGCCCGCGGCCGACGTGCCTCTCCGTCTCTCTCTCTTTTTCTCTTGTAGATCACGAGCTGCTCAGGCAAGAGCTGAACGCGCGTTTTCTGGTCCAGAGCGCTGAGCGGCCCGGCGCCCCCCTGGGCCCGGGGGCTCTGCTGCGGGCGGAGTTCCACCAGCACCAACACACACACCAGCACACACACCAGCACCAACACACATTTGCCCCCTTCCCCGCGGGGCTGCCCCCGACGCCGCTCCTGCAGCCCGCCGCACCCCCGCCGGTGCGTAGGCTCTCCCCCCCCGCGCGCGCGGGCCGGCGGGCGGGGGCGGCCCGGGCGGCGGGACACACAGCAGGCACACGCAGACGCTCTCCGCACGCACGCAGGCCGACGCCGGCCCTTGCCGTCCATCTGTCCCTCTGGCCCCTCCCTCTGGCCCCCCTCTGGGTGACGTCGTGTCATGAGGTTCCCTGTCCTGGGCTTGGGCGGGTGCCCCACATCCACACAGGTGATGTGGCCTTGGGGCCAGTTGTGCCCACACAGGGTCTGCAAGTCTCAGTTTGCAGCAGGTCCAGAGACTGAGGGCTGAGGGGCCGGGGAACCAGGATGCCCTCCCGTGGGGCCTGGGGCTTCCTCTCTTGAGCCAGCTGCTGTGTGGGGCAGAGTCTACCCCCACCAGGCTTTGCTGGGGGCCTGGGGGCGTCTCACTGCTTGACCACTGGCCCTGCCCCCCCCCCCCCCCCCCCGACCCCCGTCATGGCTGCAGCGCCTCCTGGGCTTCAGGAATAGATTCAGACTGTCCAGACCGGCCAGTTTGCAACTCCCACAGTGGGACCATTAGAACAGGGGCCCCTTACTTAGATCCACCCAGTTTGAGAAGCTGAGCCCAAGAGGCCAGTTCAAGGCCGTTGGAAATGCCCTCAGGGAGACAGCTGGCCGCAGACTACCAGCTGCAGGAGGCAGGACAGCCATCCGGGCCACTGCCTGGCCAACGGGGGCGCGGGTGCTGGGCCCCGTGGAGGGTGTGGGCAGGCTCGGGAGGCCTCACGTCCACCTCTTTCCCTTCCAGTTTGACAAATACGCGCCCAAGCTGGACAGCCCCTACTTCCGACATTCCAACGTGAGTGTCCTTCGTGGTCACTGCCCTGGTCCATGGGCTGGAGGGGGCGGGTGAAGGGTGGAGCCACGCCTACCCAGAGGCCTTGTCAGGGCACCTTCTGCCGGGTGCAGGGGGCCGGGCCCCACAGCCCCCACCCGGATGTCCGTGCTCCTAGCGGGGCCCCCGGAACGCTCCCGTCTTTCTCTTGCAGTTTTTCCCATCCTTCTCTTCTGCCATCCCCGGACTGCCCACCCTGCTCCCACACCCAGGCCCCTTTGGGTCCCTACAGGGTGCTTTTCAGCCCAAGGTACCAGCTGCTCCTGGGGTGGGACGGTTCAGGGCACAGCGGGAGGCCCCGCCACGCAGTCACGTGCTGCGATCCTAGTGTGGGGGTGAGCCAGCGTTCCGGGTGGGATGCGTCTGTGCAGCCCCGCGGCGGGACCCCCGGTCTAGACGGCAGCAGGGTGGGGCACCAGGGGACGGCGGGAGCCATGCTTCACGCATGCTTACTCCTCAGCTGGGCATGCTCAAGGTCAGGGTGAGGAGGACCGGGGCAGAGGTGAGGTCGTGTGGGGTGGCCGCTACGGGGCTGTCTGTGCCACAGGAGGCCCCGTGCAGGACTGGGCTTGCTTCTCTGACCCTCCCTGAAGCCGGGCTGTTTCAGCCCCCCAACCCAGGCATGGCTGTGTCGGGATGCCCTTCCCACCTTTGCAGAAGCCCTTGGGCTGAGGATGTAGGAACCCAGGCTTCCCCTTGTGGGGTGGGGGTGGGGGGGCAGTGTGGAAGATGGACTTGGGCACCTGGGGTCTGCAGCTGTCTCACACCCCGTTCTCTCCCTTCAGACTTCAAACCCAATCGAGGTAACGGGTCGAGCCAGTGCTGTTCACACCCTCCTCCAGAAAGCCCCCGGGGTAGGTGCGACAGTGCCCGACCCTCCCTGCGGTCACCCCAGCCGGCCGGGTGCCCCTCGCTGGGGGAGGGGGTGGCTGCTGTGGGGCATGTCCGTCCCCCACCGCCAGCCCTGGGACCCAGCCACCCCCAGAGCCTGGACCTAAGTCTTTGTTCTCTCTCAACGGTAGGTGTCTGACCCGTACCGGACAGCAGTCAGGGTGAGTGTGTGGCACACGTCTGCGTGGACGTGCACGCCTCCTTGGGAGGAAGGGGCCTCAGGGAAGCTCGCAGCTGGGGAGGATCCTGGGTTCCGCCTGCATGGCCACAGGGGTGCCTGTGCCGGCAGGACTCTGGGGGTGGGGGGGGGGGGCAGGGTGAAGAGGTCCCCGCTGTGCAGCTGAGTGTGTGGCCCGCCCCGTCACAGAAACCCGGCAAGTGGTGTGCCATGCACGTGCAGATCGCCTGGCAGATCTATCGCCATCAGCAGAAGATGAAGGTGAGCGCCAGCTGCCCCTGCTGCCGACGGGCAGAGCGCCAGGGCGTCCCTGATGCGTCCTTGTCTGGCTGGGGACCACGCAGGAGGACCCCAGGCTGCGGTTAGGGAGGGGTGGGTGGTGCCAGCTGGGGGACCCGCCCCCACCCAGGGGGGGGGGGCGGGGGGGGGAGGGTGGTGGGGCAGGGCAGCCAAGGGCCTCGCCCCATCCCCACCCCGCCTCCACACATCTCTGGTCACACACGCCACCTCCATGCACGGCTTTCAAATACCATCACATCCCGGGGGCTACGAGAAGTCGGCAGGGGCTTGCCACCAGACGCGGGTGCTGCCCTCCGCAGGTGTCCTGGTGTCACCCTGGGGGCGGGGAAGGGGCGGGGCGACCTCCACACGCAGCAGCACTGTGGGGGTGTCCCCGCCTGGGCTGGGGTTCCCTCCCCCGTCACACCGAGCGTGCCCCCGCTGCCCCGATGGGGAGCCGGAGGCTGGCAGGGCCGCAGGGGCTGCGGGACCACAGCGGAACCAGGAAGCGCTCACCCGGCCCCCGTGCCTCGTGTGGCCTTCAGCGCCGAGGCGCGGGCTTTCTCGGTTTGTTTAACTTAGACAAATTTAAATGTTACTAGTGATGCCAAATTCAGTCACAGGGGAGCTTTTAAGCATGTTTAAAACAACGTAGGTACGTTTCAGCTCAGCTTCGCAAAATCTTAACCCAGGTAAAGTATTTCCAACGAAAAGGCAACATCCAAATCGAGATCTGCTTTAGCGTAAAACACACAGCTTCCAAAGAGCAGTTCACGAAACACTTCCTGCGCCCGGCACGCGTTGTCACGGCCGCACTCCGTGCTGAGTCACGAGGCCTCACTGGGACCAGTGCCCAGGTAGCGTCGCACGCTTGGTGGTGGTCAGGGGCCGACCGGGCCACAGGCCGAGCGCACGCTCTGTCCCTTTCAGCAGGTGCAGCTGGAGCCCCACAAGCTGGAGGTGGGTGCCAAGCTGGACTTGTCCAGCAGACCCCCCGCCCCGGGCGTGTTTGCCGGATTGCAGTACCCGCAGGAGCTGGCCCGGCCCCTCTTCTCCGGCTCGGGTAAGGCGCCCCGTCCAGAGCACGAGGAAAGGGGGTGTCCGGCGGGCAGGGGCGCTTTTGCCTGTTCCCTCTGGCCGGTCTCGGAGCAGGACCCCTCTAGACGCTTCGGCAGCGTTTGTTTTCCTCACGCTGCAAGTCTGCCCCACCCTGCCGTCCGGCGGTCCCTGCCGCTTGCCCAGGCTCTCTCCCTCGTCCCTGCTGAGGCCAGGAGGGCCAGGGGTCCTCCCGGCACCCAGACTGCCCCTCCCCCAGCCCCGCCTCCCTCTCAGGAAGGGCTACCGCCTTCCTCAGAACGGCAGGACCCTGCCCCGAGAATTCTCGCGTCCGCCCCGCACTGGCCTGCTGTGCTGGGGCCCCAGGAGCACCCCTAGGTTCGAGGGTCACGAGGAGCCCTTCCACCTCAGTAGAGGTCACCCCCACAGCTAGCACGTGTCACGGGAGGGACGCAGCACGTGGGCGAAGGGGAGAGGCATGTGGGGCGAGATCAGCGGAAGCCAGGCGCAGGACTCGCTGTCCTGTGGGGTCCCGGGACAACACGTGCTTCACAGGGGAGCCCACGGACCCAGAGCCCAGGGTGTTTGTGGGCACCTTGGCCCGCACACACCCAAACCACACTCCCAGGAGGGCGGTGCTCCGTGTGAACCAGGGTCTGCACGAGTGAGCGAGGTTCAGGAGGGACTCCTGTCCGAGAAAGGAGAGAAACCTCCCTCCTGGGACCCGAGCTCCCGGCCTCACGAGCAGGCCTTTCCGAGGTCGGCTGCCTCGGCCCAGGCTGTGTGCGCTCCCACGCGGTTCTCGTGCCTCCTCAGGGACGGGCAGCCGGTCCAGAGAGCCCGCCCTGAACACCCTCCTCCACCCACCCCACCCCCCCCCGCCCCGTCTTCACGCAGGCCCACCTCCACCCGCAGCCAGGTCGCACGGACACGCGTGGACAGTGAAGGGGGGCCCGTCGGCAGGCTGGGTGGACAGGCGCGGCAGGGTCCCCCGGGCTGGCCGCACAAGCACGGTGGCTCGTCTCCGCCCCTGGCTCCAACGCACTGGCGTTCTGCAGACCCCGTCTGGGCTTCAGTCCCTGGAGCCCCCGGGACGCGAGCTGGGTGTGCTCAGGAGCCCGGGCTCCCCATTCGGCCCCGCCGCAGCCCTGCTGTGCGGTCCACACGCCCAGGACACGCGTCCCGAGGCTATGGCTGGGGGATTCCCTCTCTGTCCCTGCCCTCCCCCCGCCCCCCGCCAAACAGCATGAGCTGGAAGCCTGCCCGTTGACTTGGTGGCCTTTTCTCGCTGCCTGTGCTCTTTCCAGGCGACAGTTCGCCCCCACGCTGGTGTTCGTCTTCGTTAGCCCTGGGCCAGCCACTTCTCGTCTCCTGATTTCCTGTTTGATTTCTTTGGCCCGGGGGTCATTCAGGACTGGGTTTAGCTTTCTGGTGGGGGAGCTCCGTGCCTGCGGCAGCCCAGCAAAAACATAAACACTCCCCTGTGGGGGTCTCCCAAGACGGGGGACGCCGGAGAGACCGGTGGCCTCATCACTGGTCTTCGCCGGAAACCCACCCTCGAGAAAGAGGCCGTGTGTCCCACCCTAGCGGCAAGGCCGGGCCCCTTGACCCAGCGCCCCTTCTCGGAGCCCGCGCCCCACTTGCTGCCCTTGGGGTGGGGTCGGGGGTCTCAGGAGAGCCAGGGCAGGGCCACGGATGAGTGGCAGAGCAGACACCTGTGGGCTGTGGCGGGGGACCCCACGGGAGGGGCTGCCGTCTTCAGCCGTGACACCGGCCGCTGTGCACCAGGACGCTTGCGTGGCTACGATGACACATTAGCTTCTAGTTGGAGGTTCCCGTCTGCGTTTTCAGGGGCAGCCTTGAAGGCTCTCTGTGCCCCTTTCCCCGGGGGCTCCACCGCCACCTGCCCCCTTCGGCGTGCTTCCGGTGGGAGGTGTGCACATCCCCAGAGGAAGCTGGGGTGGCCCCGCCTTGGGAACGAGCCACAAACAGGCCCCGGTACATCAGGCTTCCACCACCCCGCCCCACAGGTGCAGCCCACCCCACCACCAACCCATTCGGACCCTCGGCCCATCCCGGCAGCTTCCTGACCTCTGGTCACCTGACAGGTAGGTGCTCTCGGGTCCCTGAAGTCGGCCTGGGTCTTTGCAGACCTCAGGGCTGGGGCGGGGGATGTCGGTGGGTGGGGAGGCGACCCTCAGGTCGTATAGGTAGCAGTTGCTGGAGTCACAGCACAGGCCCTGGTGCACGTGAGTCACGTGGGAGCTCTGGCATGAGCCACGCAGAAGCCTGAGCCCTGCTGTCCCCACAGACCCGTTCGGCAGGTCAGGCACCTTCGGGGGCCTGGGGAGCCTGGGCAGCAACGCCTTCGGAGGCCTGGGGAGCCACGCACTGAGTGAGTGACCCCCATGCTTGCTCCCCATTCACTTGCGTGCACGCCGGAGCTCCTCGTGGGTTTGGGCCACACCCTGACCCCTGGCCGACTGGTCCCCTCTGGCTGTCCCCCTGGGGTACACCTTCAGCACGTGGGAATGGAGTGCTTCCCCCCCCCCCCCCAGCAGCCCTGAGGTTCCACGGGGTGCCCTGGGCAGGGATGGGGCTCCTTGGGCAGAGGTGCAGTGCTATCCCGGCCTCACACCCCGCCCCCCTCCAGCTCAGGGCAGCGGCATCTTCGCCCCCAAGGAGAGCTCCGCACTGCACGGCCTGCCCAGCCCCCACGAGGCCTGGAACCGGCTGCACCGGGCGCCTCCCTCCTTCCCCACACCGCCCCCATGGCCTAAGCCTGTGGACCCCGATCGGGTCTCAGCCCTGACCAACCACGACCGGGAGCCAGACAAGGGCAGGGAGGAGCGGGAGCGGTGAGTGGCACCCAGCCGGCTCCTGTGGCCTCCTGCCGGCTTTGCAGGGCTCTGCCCTGACGACCCCCCTCGCTGCACCCTCAGGGCTGGGCAAGGCCGGGGGAGAGCCCCAGATGGGGCAGGAGGTGGGCAGGGGCCGTCCAGAGGGGGGAGGGTCCACCCCTGGAAGGAGCAGCCGGGACACTTGGCTTGTTGACCACAGTAGGCCCTCTGCAGGGAGCTCGGGTTAGCAGGGCCACGGAACCACCTGCATCTTCCAGGTGGGGGCCGGGTCTGGGAGGAGCACCCATGGGGGAATCCTCTGGCCGGGAGGATGCCCCTGGGCAGCAGGACTAGGCTGGGGTCCTAGTCCAGAGTCAGCAGCAGAGTCTGGAATCTGAGGGTTTTTGAGCTGTGGCCGGCTGGCCGAGGGGACAAGACCAGAGAAGCGTCCCCAGCCATGACCTCTTCCCTGTCCCCGGACTCAGCCTCGTGAAGGAGAACTAGGGTCAGCCATGGCCAAGACGGGACTCCAGGGTCCTCCCCTTCCAGTGACTTTGGTTGGGCCCGACTTCCTCACTGAGGGTCTACCTGCGGGCCTAGCGGCCTGGGTATGCGAGAAGAGCTCTGCAAAGCTGGCTTCCCAGCAGTTTATCGAGGGGAGGGAGGCGTGGGGTGTTGGGGGTCCTTCGTGAGGGTGTGGGTTTGTTACCATGTGTTGACAGGGTGCTAAAGGGACCTCCCACCCCCACACACTCACCCCGAGGGATCTTGAGGTCCTAGAGGGTGGGAACTCGGGAGCAAACAGCTTGAAAGCGCCTCCTGGGCGGAGCCTGAGTGAGGTGTCTGTCTCCTCACTCCCAGGGACCTCCTGGAGAAGACGCGCCTGCTGAGCCGGGCCTCGCCCGCAGCTCCGGTGGGCTACCCGGTCAGCAGCTTCCTGCTCCGCGGCCAGGGCGAGCCGTGCCGGCCCGGGGTCCCTGCCGAGCGCGAGGCCGAGCCCCGCGTCAAGGAGAGCCGCTCACCGGCCAGGGAGGACGGCGCCAAGCCGGCCGCGCGCCCGCCGTCTCCCTACAGCAAGGCGGCCCTGGGCGACAGCCTGCGCCTGGCCGGCCTCCTGGGCCGAGAGCCGGGGAAGCCGCCCGAGGCGCCGGCCGAGCGGCCCCAGGGCGACGTGAAAGTCAAGGAGGAACGCAGGGAAGACGGCGACGCGCCCGAGCCCCCCGGGGCCGGCCCGCACCCCGCGCCCGAGCGCCCGCGCGCCGCCCCCGCGCCCCTGCAGCTCGGCCCCGGCCCCGCGGGCCGCGAGCGCCTGGGCTTCGCGTGGGAGCCCCTGCGCGACGCCTACCGCGGCCTGGAGCTGCCCCGGCGCGCCCTGCCCGCCGCCCCCGCCCCGGCCCCGACCGCCCTGTTCGAGCCCCCCGAGCGCCCCTACCGCGACCGCGAGCCGCACGACTACAGCCCCGAGCGCCTGCGGGAGGCGCGCCGCGAGGAGCTGGAGCGCGCGCGGGCCGCGCACCTGGGCGCCGCCCCGCACCTGCCCGACGGCGCCGCGCTGCTGCCCGCGCTGGGCGCCCTGCACTACCCGCGCCTCGGGCCCGCCGCCGCCGCCGCCGCGCTGCACAACGGGCTCCTGGCGCGGACCCCGCCCGCCGCCGCCGCCGCCGCCGCGCTCGGCGCGCCGCCCCCGCTGGTGGCCGCGGGCGGGCCCCCCACGCCCCCGGGGCCGCCGCCGCGGAGCAGGACTACGCCGCTGGGGGGCCATGGGCCCGAGGCGCGCGACTACTCCCCGTCCCGCAACCCCCAGGAGGTGGAGGCGCGGTAGTCCCCGCGGGACCCCGCGCCGCCTGTACAGAGACCCTCCCACAAATGCACTGCTGTAAACTTTTCTACGTGGACGTTTCTAGAACCTAAGCACAGCGCCGTCAGTCCTGGGGTGACATTCGCTTTCCGCTCGAAGCCCGCGGAGTCGGGGAGTTTCATCCGCAGCCTTGCTGGGGGTGATCTTTCGTTTTCCGAGCTTGAGGTTAGGCCACTGGAAGAGAATTCGAGTTTGTACATCTTTTCCCACAGGTGAGAAGCGTTTTTAATAGATTTGTATTTTTTTCAATTTTGTGCTCTTTAGACACTTAAAACAAGAAACTTTTGCTTTTTTACCTTCAGTTCGGATTTGCAATGTAAAGGCCTCAGACCCCTCTCTAGAGCCCCAGGATCTTGTCTTATTTATGGAGAAAACACGGTCATTTTGTCCAGCGCACTGTGAGGCCCCCCACTCAGGGCCGGCCCTGGCCCTCCCTTGGTACTGGGAACCGAAGTTACAGATATATATTAAAATAATAATAATAATGTACAAAACTTTTTTTGCCTTATTATGCAGAAGCGTAAGAGGATTTTTTTCGGTTTTTAAAAAAAAATGAAATATGTAAATAGTCTGTTAATATAAATATATGGCGTTATTAAATTCTTAACCTGGGTAGACTTTATAAAAAGTTTCTAGAAACCTCTCTGGTTATTTGTTTAACACGGTCACAAAAAAAACCCCCTCGCTGTCAGTTGGAAACGCGCGCAAGTTTAACTGCAGCACCGACCCTTCAACTATGCAAGCGCTCTGAGGTGGGGCTGGGCCGCCATCCGGGGAACGAGGCTCGGAGCGGCCACGCCGGCCTCCCCGGTCCCCAGCCCCGGGGCCCTGCCCTCCCTGGGACTGGCCGGCTCTGGCCGCAGGACACTTCTGTGGATCCTGGTTTCGTTTGCGCAGCGTTTTCGGAATCTGTACCTGACAAGCAGACTTTTAGGAGTGAAGAGTAAAGGTTCATCACAAAACGAAACGGTAACTGGTGTTTTCTCTCCTGTGCAAAGGCCGTCAGCAAACGTTTCTCAGCGTGGCCCTGCCCCGACCGAGGCCTTGGCATGATTTCCTTTTGCTTTCGGGTTTGCTTTCATAACCTCTCGAACGCCGCCTCGCCCTGCCCTCAGCGCCCTTTTCTGTTCCCCGGCGGCCACACGTGTGTCCGCCGCACTTTTGAGCCTTGTCGGTTCGACGTCCGCAGCCATTTGCTCCGTTCTGTACTTTCAACCCGTTTCCACTGTGGACTGTGGTTGCTTTAAACATTCAGTTCTCGTGTCAATCAATGAAGATAAATACAGTCTTGATTTCGATCACGAGGTGGTTGGGTGTTTTGTGTGGCATTGGAGAAGGTAGGGGGTCTTTGCCGGGTGCGTTGGGCGGAGCCCCGGGGTTGCCGGTCACCCCTGCCTAGGGGCGGAGTGCCTCGTGGGCTTCTAGACCTTCCCATCTCCGGCTTCACCTGGACTGGCTCCCCCAGGGCCGCTCCTGCTGTGGGATGCCCTCCCGGCCTTTGCCTGGGGCCTGTCCCTTGTCCCGTCCCGCCCCTTCTGCCTGCTCAGTCTTCTCTGCGCACCGGGTGGCGGCTCACCTCCGTGGAGGGCCGGCCTTGTTCCCGCTGCCCCAGCACCATTCAGAGCCGGGTGACCCTTCTGTGGAGAAATGAGGGCTCAGGGAGGGAAGGGGGCAGAGGCAGAACTGGCCACCTCCACCCACTGGGGGAGAACAGCAGGGGGCCATTTCCCCTGCTCTGTCCATGGTCCAGAAGTCCGGAAGTGGGGGCCCGGACGGAGCCCCCTGAGTGGATTTGCCTGTTAGGTGAGAAGCCAGGACCGGAAGTGCCCTGAGCCTAAGAGGCACCCCCCCCCCCCCCCCCCCGCCATGGAGAGTCGGGGGTGCCTCGCACGGAGCCCGCTGTGCCCAGCGGCCCGGGCTAAACCACACCGCCGCCAAGGCCGAGCAGCGCAGTGAGAAGATGCACAGGGCGGCCGGCCCGCCGGCCCCCAGGGCTCTGGGGACGTACTCATGGGTGGGTCTGAGCAGAGATGCATTTCAGGCTCTTCCCTTGACTAGGACCACCTGCGGGTCCAGGGATGGCACGTAAATGCAGCATTTGCGTGAGAAGCCAAAACACAGTCTGCACTGAACCGTAGGGTGAGGGGAGTAGGCTGGTGCTCACCCCGTCCCAGGTAAGGTCCCCTGGTGGAATGGCACCCGCGGGAGAGAGTTGGTATCTGCACCGGGGCAGGATGTAACAGCCCTGAGGGATGTCATCGTCAAGGGGTCACTTTCTCTAACGGTGTGTTATCCTTGAGGGTGACTCCTGATGGAGCAAAATCCATAGTGAGGTTCTGCTCCCTGGGGAGCACTGTGGTAGATACACTCCGGGAGCATTCTGGTGAAGCATCCCCCTGGGAGCACTGGTGGTGGGTACTTCCTGGGAGCACTGTGGTGGATACCTCCTGGGAACACTCTGGTGAAGCATCCCCCTGGGAGCACCCCTGGGCAGCATCCCCCTGGGAAGCATCCCCCTGGGAGGTGGATACCTCCTGGGAGCACTCTGATGAAGCACCCCCTGGGAGCGTTGTGGTGGGTACTTCCTGGGGGGCACTCTGGTGAAGCACCCCCCTGGGAGCACTGTGGTGGGTACTTCCTGGGAGCACTCTGATTAAGCATCCCCCTGGAGCACTGGTGGGTATTTCCTGGGAGCACTCTGATGAAGCACCCCCCAGGAGCACTGTGGTGGGTACCTCCTGGGAGCATTCTGATTGAAGCACCCCCCGGGAGCACTGTGGTGGGTACTTCCTGGGAGCACTCTGGTGAAGCACCCCCCGGGAGCACTGTGGTAGGTACTTCCTGGGAACACTCTGGTGAAGCATCCCATTGGGAGCACTCTGGTGGGCACCTCTTAGGGAGTACTCTGGTGAAGCATCCCCCTGGAGCACTGGTGGGTACTTCCTGGGAGCACTCTGGTGAAGCATCCCCCTGGGAGCTCTGTGGTGAGTACCTCCTGGGAACACTCTGGTGAAGCATCCCCCTAGGAGCACTGTGGTGGGTACCTCCTGGGAACACTCTGGTGAAGTGTCCCCCTGGGAGCACTGTGGTGGGTACCTCCTGGGAGCATTCTGATTGAAGCACCCCCCGGGAGCACTGTGGTGGGTAGTTCCTGGGAACACTCTGATGAAGCACCCCCTGGGAGCACTGTGGTGGATACCTCCTGGGAACACTCTGGTGAAGCATTCCCCTGGGAGCACCTCTGGGAAGCATCCCCCTGGGAAGCATCCCCCTGGGAGGTGGATACCTCCTGGGAGCACTCTGATGAAGCACCCCCTGGGAGCATTGTGGTGGGTACTTCCTGGGAGCACTCTGGTGAAGCACCCCCCGGGAGCACTGTGGTAGGTACTTCCTGGGAACACTCTGGTGAAGCATCCCATTGGGAGCACTCTGGTGGGCACCTCTTAGGGAGCACTCTGGTGAAGCATCCCCCTGGAGCACTGGTGGGTACTTCCTGGGAGCACTCTGGTGAAGCATCCCCCTGGGAGCTCTGTGGTGAGTACCTCCTGGGAACACTCTGGTGAAGCATCCCCCTAGGAGCACTGTGGTGGGTACCTCCTGGGAACACTCTGGTGAAGTGTCCCCCTGGGAGCACTGTGGTGGGTACCTCCTGGGAGCATTCTGATTGAAGCACCCCCCGGGAGCACTGTGGTGGGTAGTTCCTGGGAACACTCTGATGAAGCACCCCCTGGGAGCACTGCGGTGGGTACTTCCTGGGAGCACTGTGGTGGATACCTCCTGGGAACACTCTGGTGAAGCATTCCCCTGGGAGCACCTCTGGGAAGCATCCCCCTGGGAAGCATCCCCCTGGGAGGGGATACCTCCTGGGAGCACTCTGATGAAGCACCCCCTGGGAGCATTGTGGTGGGTACTTCCTGGGGGGCACTCTGGTGAAGCACTCCTCTGGGAGCACTGTAGTGGGTACTTCCTGGGAGCACTCTGATGAAGCATCCCCCTGGAGCACTGGTGGGTATTTCCTGGGAGCACTCTGATGAAGCACCCCCCAGGAGCACTGTGGTGGGTACCTCCTGGGAACACTCTGGTGAAGCATCCCCCTGGAAGCACTGTGGTGGGTACTTCCTGGCGAGCACTCTGATGAAGCATCCCATTGGGAGCACTCTGGTGGGCACCTCTTGGGGAGCACTCTGGTGGGTACCTCCTGGGGGAGCACTCCCCACCAAAGGCCGTAATCCTTTGAGTGACCCACAAGGGACTGTCCTCTGTAACGCAGCACCAGACTCCAGGGACCCAGGGTCCACACTGGAGCATCACTCCCTAGGAAGTGTGTTTAAAATAAAAATAAATGTTTTCAAGATAAACATTCTCTCTAAGAGTTAAAAGAGTTTATAAAATTTGTAAAATCTCCGAGAAGGTAAAACAAAAAGACAGTGAGTTGAAAAATTGAGGAAAAATAAGACAGAGACTTTCCCGGGATGCCCATCCCCGACTCTTAGAATGTTCAGGAAAAAAGGCCTAACGACTTGGGGCATTTAAAAGAAGTGGTAGGAAGAACACCCAGCCAAATGCCAGTCAAGAACAAAGGCATCTTCAGACGTGCTGTTTATTCCCGTGCCTTTTCTTTGGAAGCTACTAGAGGAAAACTCAGGTGGGAGAAAGGCCGTAAACCGACAGAAAGGCCGTAGGTCAGGAGGGCAGCGGGGGGGGAGGGGGGGGAGACTCAGGATGACATCTGCATGGCAGGTGTGGGAGCACTCTGGCCCGGACGGTCTTGGGGGAACCTGCGTGCCGCGAGCACTTCGTCCTCCTTGCTGGCCCTTCTCCGCGTGAACTCTAGGGTTAGCTTCTCGGGGTTTTGTTCAGTTTTTTCCCTGTGAACTTTATTTTGGAATAGCACTGGATTCGTCGATTAATTTGGGGGGAGAACAGACATCTTTAAATATCGATTCCTCCCAAGCCACCACGCAACTCACTAATTTATCTGGGTTTCCTTTTCTGTTGTTTGGTAAAGGTTTTAAATCCCCAAGTTTTGCAGCTTCTTGCCACGTGTAGTCCTGTGTTCTTTAGGCTTCTAATAAAGTTGTGGGTTTGCACTGGCTTTCACGATTGCGCCGAACCGCTCCTGGCCGCATATATTTGTGGTACGCCTTGCTGTGGCGGATCAGCACTAGCTCCCCAGTCTTTTGGGCGCACGGTAGACGGTACTCCTGGCCCTTCGCAGCCAGGGGCGGGACTCACCCCGGTCAGTGCATCTGCCGTGGAAGTAGGCACCGAGCCACCGGCGTGGGTCCCCCGCCTCCGCATCCAGGGCCGTAAGGGTGGCCGCTGTGGGCGAGGGGAGCACAGCCCAGCGTTGGCTGAGCCACGCTGGGCGTGCAGCGTGGCCGGGAAGTGACCTTGGCCGTCAGGAGCCCCTGTGGCTGGGGTTTCCATTGGGGCGGCACAGCTGACCTCTCCTGACCTTTCCTGTTTACTAATCCTCCTATCGGTTCCTTACTTCCCGGGAAGAGGTCACCTTCAGACAGGGACAGCCCCGCGCCTGCTTCTCGCTGTGCTCGCCGTGCTGCCGTGTGAGCCGGGGCCTCCGGGACAGCACTGGCAGCGGGCAGTGACCTTCCTGTCCCTCGCCGGGGACCAGCTCCACGGTCAAGGGTGGTATTCGATGTTCAGATGTGGCTGGAGCTTGATACCCAATTACTAGCTTTTCTTGTCTTTTGGCTTCCTTTTAAAGGCTTAAATCAGTCACGGGCGTGTAGCCTCACGGCATTTTTGACGTCCGGGGCTGGAGCACGTTCCTCCTTCAGTCTGGGAGCACCTGAGACCCCACACGTGAGCCTTCTAACGCGGTCCATCTTGGATTCACTGGTCCACGTTTTTATGAAATGACCCACACCGGTCACAGTGACCTCGGGTGCACTTGGGCACCACGTCACTACCTTGATTCAGGCACTCTTACTTTAGAAATGGTTTTAAGGGGGGCGCCTGGGTGGCTCAGTCGGTTGAGCGTCCGACTTCGGCTCAGGTCATGGTCTCGCGGTCCGTGGGTTCGAGCCCCGCGTCGGCTCTGTGCTGACAGCTCGGAGCCTGGAGCTGCTTCGGATTCTGTGTCCCCCTCTCTCTGACCCTCCCCCGTTCATGCTCTGTCTCTGTCTCAAAAATAAATAAACGTTAAAAAAAAAAAAGAAATGGTTTTACAAGTTGTGCACGTGACCACTTTAAGCAAACAAGTTACTCCACGTCTCTGAATCCAGAGGGGGAAACTGGGACTCAGTTCTCCCGTGTCGACATGGCTACTTAACACGATGCCTGTTTGGCGACCTTTCTGAGGACCGCGTACTTTTGCCCCCGACGCTGGCGGCCAGCCTGTCTGTGCTGTTCTCCCCTGGCCTGGCCTTGACACGCGGGGACGCCCCCCTGCTTGCCGTGTGCTCTGGCGAAAGCCCAGGAGGCCGAGAGCCGAGAGCAGGGCAGGGCGAGTGCGGCCGGGCACTGGCCCTGGTTTCGACAGGAACCAGTCTCCTGGGGGTCAGGCCCTGGTCCTAGGCTCCTCTGTCGTCACCCCGTGTTCACCGCCCAGCGTCCCCTCTGCTCCGTCAGGAGCCCGGGCTGCAGAGGGAGGGGGGGGTCACTGGCGAGGGCCGGTGGGGGTCCCGCAGGACCAGGAGGTTCTGCTGAGCTCTGGTTCCCTTGTCTTTCCTGATGTGACACCCCGTGTCCGGAGCGTCCGGGCCCCCCACCACGTCATATCGAGCTGGTCCAGAGCGGACGCCTCGGGATAGCCGCGCTGGGGGACGCGAACCAGGGGGCTGATGCCTCTCGTTAATTCTTAGTAGTGGTTTATTCTGGGGGGAGAGACCGTGTGGAGTAAGATCCCGGAAGCGCCCGTGCCCCCAACCCCGCCCCGCCCGTCCTGCGCTCGCAGAGGAGGGGACACCCTGTGCCCCCCTAGCGCCAGCTTCCCAGAAGCGGGACGTCTTTCCCAAGCCGGGGTCTCGGTCTCAGCGGAGCGGTCCCTTCCTGCCCGCCCCCCACCACCATTTCTTCCATCCTGGCCTCACATCCTGCAGGAATGTCTGTTGCGGGATCCGCTTGGCTCAGGCCGGAGCTGTTGAGCACAGAAACGTGAACGTGCCAGCGCGACCTCTGTCAGCAGCACTGTGCGGAGGGCGGCCAGCTTTCCCCTTCCGCCTCTCTTCACGGGGGCCGGGGGCCGCGCCCCACCTTCCCCGCAAAGCCCCTCGCTCACACCCACACGTCCCACCCAGCGCCGCCTCCCGCTCGCGGCCGGGTCCGGGTGTCGGTGGATCCTGGCGGGTCCCCTCCTGCGAGGGGCTCTCGGTCTAAACCGAATAGGGCAGCCGGGTCCGGAGGCCAGGGCGGGGTGGCCTCAGTACTCGTGGCGCTGGCTGACATGGCCTCGGTCCCCGTGGCGGCGGCTCGTGGCCTCGGTCCCCGTGGCGGCGGCTCGTGGCCTCGGTCCGTGTTGTCGAGGTCGACGTGGCTTCGCCAGATGTGGCACATGCTCGCGTGGCTTGGCTGGTGTGGTCTTGGCCGTGCAGGCGTTTGGGTTAAGGCCTGTTTCCACGGGCGTGCGGGGTTTCCTAAGGCCACGCCAGATGACGGGGTGTGGACGGTCTGGGCAGCCGGGAGCCGGGAGAGGACGGTGTGGGGCCAGGGTCGGGAGCCAGACCCAAGCAGGTGAGGGGGGACCAGCCTCTGCCTTCTTCCGGGGCCTTAGTAGCACGGCCAGGCCCGTCACCCCCGAGGGCAGAGCAAGGGGACTTGAGTGTCCTGCTGGCTCAGCGCCTGGGCAGCCAGCCCCAGGAGACACAGGAAGCCTCGAGCTCGGTAACAGACGTCCACCCCTTCGGGCAGCCTGTGCATATGGGGGGTGACGGTCGTCGGTGGAGAGCTGCCCCCCCCCCGAAAGATGCCAGCTGCGTGTGGTCACTGCACACTTGAGGCTCTGTGGGGTGTGGGGCCGGGCCCTGGCTCCACAGGCCCGGACCGCCCAGGCTCCCCGACAGAGCCCCGCAGGGACCGGCAGACCCAGACACCCGCGAGGGGGCGGCTGCAGGGGCGCTGGACCCAGGAGGGGGCAGGTGGGTGCCGCTGGCTTCTGCCCAGCTCCAGCCTCCAACTCCACAAACGTGTGTGTCCGCCCTGAAGGCACGCCTGGAGGAATCTGGACGGCCGTGGCATGGCCCCATGGGAGGTCGGGGGTCCCCTCCGAGAAGAGACTCCCGGAGGCCTCGACCGCTGAAGAAGCGCCCAGACCCCACAGAGGGACCCAGTCCCCACAGGGACCGACAGGCCTTGGTGTCCGAGGAAGCCCAGAAGGCCGTTCGGAGTGTGGGCCCTGCATCCTGGAGGTTAAGCCAGACCCCGCTGGGCCTGGGGCCAGCTCCCAGGGTGCTGACTGTGCGGGGGCGGGCCCGGGGAGGGGGTCAGGGGAGCCAGGCCCCAGAACAGGGCGTGTCCAGCCAGGCCGGGGGACAGTGGGAACGGCCGGGGGGGTTCGTGGCAGCATCCACCTGTTTCCGAGCGTGGGCCTGCACCAAGGGAGGGCAGACTCAGTGAGGACGGCCGCGTGAGTGGGCACGCAGGCGGGGAGCTGGGCCTGGGGCAGGGCTGACGAGGCCCGGCCGGGGGGCGGGGGGGAAGAAGGGGCTGGCGGGGGGAGCCCGGAATCCTCGGTTCCCAGCGCTCAGCCCACGGGAGGACTCGGATTGCCCCGCGGACCGGGCCGGGCTGCTGCGGGCAGGCGGCGAACAGACACCCGGGAGCCCATCGGGCCTCCCGAGGAAAGGCTGAGGGCCCGCGGGCAGCTGAGGGCTGCTGCCTCAGGAAGGGGGTGCGCAGCGGGCTCCCTCCGACCTGAATTCTACCCAAGATGACAGGCCGGGAGGGAGCTGGCGGGCAGGGGCCTGCAGGGGCCACGACACCGAGGGGCCGGCTGTGTGTGCGCGGACCGCCGGCCACGGGGGAGGCGTGGACCCGAACCGGGGGACTCGCAGGGAGAGCCCGGGCCCCGACTGACCCCAACTCAGGCCGGATAGCGCTCCAGTGATCCGGGAGGCCCCGGGGTCCACCGGGCATCCAGCGTAAAGGGGACTGGCTGTCCCCCGCTTCCAGCTCTGCCTCAGACAGGATTTGGGGGTGTGACCCCTCTACAACCTGGGGGCCGACCTGAGCCCGACAGGCCGGGAGATGGGTGGGGGACACGGGAGGAGAGAGAGGGGCCCCCTGGGCACGCTCAGCCGAAGGCCCACTGGGGACCCTCTACACTTGTTCCGGCTGCCGGGAGGCGAGGGGGTCCCGGGCCCCAAAGCGGGGGCAGGAGGTGGAGCCCGGGCCCCTTCAGGCAGGCAGCCACCACCCTGGGGGCTCAGTGCCCCCTCAGAGACATGTTGTGGGGGGAGGGCTCCGGCCCTGGAAGGCCGTCCACGTGGTTCTGGTGTGGACGGAGCTCCACAGGCAGAGGGTCCCGGCTCCACACACGGGGGAGAGGGGCCTGGTGCGCATGTGCGAGCCCCGGGGGTGGTGCAGCCTGGGACCTGGAACAGGGCGGCTGTAGGAAGGGGCCAGGTCACAGGAGGAGGCTGCTTGGGGCCTGGGTCGGCCTCGTTCAGAGACTTAGTTCACACTCGGGCACATGTGCCCCCCCGAAGGCCGGTCTAGAGGCAAGTGTACTACCTTTCTAGGTCTGGGCGGGGCCAGCGGGCTGGTGAATCCTAGTGAATCCTCCCCCAAAGACCCGGGGAGGGGAGCCTTGATGGCTGGAGAGGCCGGGGAGCCCATCGCACAGACAGGCCGGAGAGGACTGACTGCTGCTGCGTTCAAGCTGCTGGCTCAGAGAGATTCTCGGGTTGGGATCTCTCCTCCTGGAAGGCTGTCCGGGTGGTTCTGGTGTGGACGGGGCTCCACAGGCAGAGGGCCCCGGCTCCACACACGCGGGAGGGGGGCCTGGTGCGCAGGTGCGAGCCCCGCGGGTGCCTAGAACGGAGCGAACGTGCGGAGAGGTCTGGGGAGGGGAGCGGGCGCCCGGCTGTCCCAGGCCTCTGCCCGATTCCGCGCCCTCCGCTCCACAGTTGTGCCTATTTCACCCCAAAGGTAAAGGCGGGGGAGCACGCTGCCTCGGTCGGAGGGGCCGGGGTGGCTGGTTTCCAGCCAGAGACGCCCGGGAGCCTCGATTCCTGGTAACCCCGGGACCCCTCAGGCAGGCAGCCAGGTGCAGGGGGCACGGACTGCAGCGTTTCGTCGCCTGAGAAAGTGTTTGGGTGGAGGGGGTGCCTGTTTTCATCGTGGAGGCTGCTGGGTGATTCCGGCTCTTCCGGATTTCCACCGGGGGCCAGGGCTCCGCTGGCTGCCGGGGTGTGTATCCCGCTTGTACGAGCTGCCCGGGTCAGGGGAGCCCAGGACAGCGGGCGCGGCGAGGGTGGGGTGTGGCCGCGTCTCCAGGCTCGGCCGCAGGGGGTGCATGTGCCCTACATACTTGCGCCCCAGGTGGGTGCAACCTGCCTAGCTGGGTGTGCTACCCTTTCAGCCGGAGCTGGAGGAACTGGGACTGTCTGGCCCGGGTGGCCCTGAGCCCCCGAACGGTGCTGTCCTTTGATAAGAGACACCTGGGAGCCTTGAGGAGGGTAAGCCCGGAGCCTCAGGCGGCCGTTCCAAGCTGGGACTGCGCTTGGCCGCTTGAGAGGGGCATCCAAGAGAGAGGTGTGGGTGGTGGCCCCTCCAGCCTGCAGGCCGTGCATGTGGCCCCAGACCCCCCCCCCCCCGCGCTCCACAGGCTGATACCCCCAGCTGCCCTCCGCGGGCCGACGGGGCGCCTACTGAGCAGGCTCCAGCCGCACAGGCGAGGGTCTGGAGAGGCCGGTTCGCAGGCGTGGCCCGGTGGGGGACGTGGCACCTGCCTGTTTGCAAGCGCCAGTCCGCACGAAGGCGTGGATCCCTTCTGCCGGAGGGCAGAGCGGAGGGATCTGGAAGCCTCGCAAGCACCGAGCCCGGCGCGCGCACCGTGGTACCCCTCCACGACAGGCACCTGGGAGCCTTGTTTGCTGCAGAGACCCGGCACTTCCGAACAGCGAGCTCACCTGGGGACTGCCTCTCACCCACTTCCGGGCCGCCTGCAAAGCGATTTCAGAGGTGGGCGGGCTCCCTCCGTGTTTGACGCAATTGACGCAATGCAGAGGTGGGGGGAGGTGGGCCCTGGCTCCCGAGGCGGCGGACGGAAGGGGTGAGTACCGTGCATGTGTGAGCCTCACGGGTGGGGGTGCGGGTAGGGGTGGGGGGAGCAGGGCCTGGAGCAGGGCCGCGTGGGGCGAGGTCGGGACACGGTAGCGGGCTTGTGTGGACCCGAATCTACCTAAAGCCAAGCCCTGACCTGCACCAGTGTCACGTGCCCCCTGAAGTCTGGTGGGTTTGGGGACAAACGGTGCTGAGACTGATTGTCTTCGCCACCAGTGCCTTTTTGTTGTTGCTGTTGTTTGATACATTTAAAATATTTTTAAATTCCAGGGGCGCCTGGGTGTCTCAGTCGGTTAAGCCTCCCACTTCGGCTCAGGTCTTGATCTCACGGTCAGTGAGTTCGAGCTCCGGGTCGGGCTCTGTGCTGACAGCTCAGGCCTGGAGCCTGCTTCGGATTCTGTGTCTCCCTCTCTCTCTGGCCCTCTCCCCTCATGCTCTGTCTCCCTCTCTCCTTCAAAAATAAACATCAAAAATGTTTTTTTTAATTTTTTTTAATCCAGAGTAGTTAACGTAGTGTTGTATTAGTTTCCGGTGTGCAATGTGGTGATTCACCTATTCCATCCATCACCCGCTGCTCATCGTAAGTGCTGTCAATTCCACTCCCCCAGTTCACTCATCCCCCACCCACGTCCCGCCCGCAACCACGAGTGTTCTCCACGGTTGAGTCTGTTTCTTGGTTTCCCTTTTTTTCCCTTTATGTTGTTTCTTAAATTCCACATGGGAGTGAAATCATATGGTATTTGTCTGTCTCTGACTTATCTTGCTTAGCATAATACACTCTAGCTCCACCCATGTCCTTGCAAGTGGCCAGACTTCGTTTTTGATTGCCGAGTAATATTCCGTTGCCCATATCCGTCTTCCTCTCGGTTCATCAGCTGATGGACACTTGGGCCGTTGCCGTATTTCGGCTGTTGTAGGTAATGCGCCTATAAAGGGCGCACGTATCCCCTTGAATTAGTGTTTTTGTATTTTGGGGGTAAATACCCAGTAGTGCGGTTACTGAGTTATAGGGGACTTCTATTTTTAACTTTTGCACGAAGCTCCACTCTGTTTTCCAGAGTGGCCGCACCTGTCTGCATTCCCAGCAACAGTGCACGAGGGTCCCCTTTCTCGCATCCTCGCCAGCACCTGTGTTTCTCGTGTTGTTACCGTTAGCCGTTCTGGCAGGTGCGAGGCGGTGTCTCGTCATGGTTTTCATCTGTGTGTCCCCGATGAGTGATACCGAGCATCTCACGTCTGTTGGCCATCTGTGTGTCTTCTTTGGAGAAATGTCTATTCATGTCTTCTGTCCAGTTTTTAAAATGTCATTCATTTTTGGGGTGTTGGGCTTGAGAAGTTCTTTATAGATTTTGGATACTAACCCTTCATCCATATGTCATTTGCAAATATCTTCTCCAATTCCTACGCTGCCTTTTAGATTTGTCGATTGTTTCTTTGCTGTGCAGAAAGTTTTTATTTTGATGTAGTTCCAGCAGTCTATTTTTGCTTTTTTTGTTTCCCTTGCCTCTGGAGACGTGTTGAGTAAGTTGCTGCAGCCCATGTGACAGAAGTTCCTGCCTCTGTTCTCCTGTAGGATTTGTATGGTTTCAGGTCTTACGTTTGAGTCTTTCAGAGTTCATTTTTCTGCCCGTCGCTGTCCAGTTTTCCCAGCACCACTTGCCGAAGAGACTCTTTTTATTCCATTGGATGTTCTTTCCCGCTTTGTCAAAGATGAGTTGGCCGTACGTTTGTGGGTCCATTTCTGGGTCCTCTATTCTGTTCCATTGATCGGAGTGTCTTTTTCTTGTGCCAGTGCCATACTGTCTTGATGATGACAGCTTTGTAATACAGCTTGAAGTCTGGGATTGTGATGCCTCCTGCTGTGGTTTTCTTTCTCAAGATTGCTTTGGCTAATTCGGGGTCTTTTCTGGTTCCGTACAAATTTTGGGATTGTCTGTCCTAGCTCTGTGAAGAATGCTGGTGGTATTTTGATAGGGATTGCATTAAATGTGTAGATGGCCTTGGGTAGTAGTGACATTTTAACAATATTTTTTTCCTGCAACTCACGAGCATGGAATGTCTTCCCTTGTGTTTCCATCATATTGAATTTCTTTCATCGGTGTTTCACGGTTTTCAGAGTACAGATCCTTCACTACGTTGGTTAAATTTATTCCTAGATGATTTATTGTTTTTGGTGCAGTTGCAAATGATATCTTTTTCTTAATTTCATTTTCTGCTTCGTTATTAGTGTATAGGAAATGAACACGTGTCTGCATATTGACTTTTATCCTGTGACTTTTTTAAAATTTTTCAATGTTTATTTGGGTGGGGGGGTGTGTGCAGAGAAAGAGGGAGACACAGAATCCGAAGCAGGCTCCAGGCTCTGAGCTGTCAGCACAGAGCCTGATGTGGGGCTCGAACTCACGAACTGCAGGATCATGACCTGAGCTGCAGTCGGACACTTAACTGAGCCACCCAGGCGCCCCCCCATCCTGCGACTGAATTCATTTATATCAGTTCTGGAGATTTTCGGTGGAGTCTAGGGGTCTGCTTTCTGTCAAAGTCTGGACGTGGTGTCCGTGGATCGATGGCTAACGACCCAATCGGGGACTGTTGTTTTCTAAGCTCCTTGGGGGCTTTCCGGGTGTCATCTGAACCCGGCCCCTGTTCTGAGGGCAGGGAGAGACCAAGGGTGGGGGCAGCCCACTCTGGGTGGGGAGGTGACAGGTTTAAGGAGTGTGGCCTGTCTGGGGCAGCAGTAAAAGCAGTGGATCTCCACACCCGCCTGCCTCCTCTGAGAGGTTCACACAGAGGCCGTGACTGAGTTCAGTCACAGATACCATCCGGGTGGTCTCAACGCCACGTGACCGTCTCCAGGCCACATGCCTGGAGCAGCGTCCGGGAGTGGGGAAGGCAGGGGAGGCCCACGTTCCGAGGGCGGGGAGGGTGAGGGCCCCCCACCGCCCGGGGCCAGGTCTCAGCCAGTGGTGGTCACAGCCTCTCGCCGACCTTCTCCGACACCCCACCCGCGTGCCCGGTGCTCGCCGACCTCTGTTCTGCGGTGAGCCCGAGCGGCCGGGAGGGGGCGGCACCGGCACGGAGGCGCCTCCTGTGGCAGCTGTGTGGCTGCGGCGGACGCGGAAGCCACAGCGGTGATGCGGCCACGTGTGAGAGAAAGCACAGACTGGGATGGTGATTCCCAAAATGAGCCACAAGTTTTCCCAAGAGGCCCGTGATCCCAGCCGCTGGTCTATGAGATCCCCAAGGCTGGGCTCAGATCGCCCAGGGCGCTCACGGTGTCCTCGTGAGCCTCGTCAGGTCCGAACACGCAGCGCTCTGTTTGGAGCGGGGCACAGGCGCCTCCTCGGAGGAAGCACAGATGTCTGCGGCCATCGTGGTTCGCAGGACGGCTGTTCTCATTGGAGACACTCGGGTGTTCGGGGAGGACAGACTTCCCGGCCGTCCCTCGGGGCTCACTGGGTGACTGCAGTCCGGGCCACAGGAAGCCAATGGAGCGAAGGGCAACCCATCAAAGGCAGGGTGCGCCCATCCGGCCTCCGGAGAGGGAGCCTGTGCACCGTAGTTCCCCGGGGCAGTTCTCCCGGGGGAGACCCAGGGGAAGGCCACGGCCAAACGTGTGCCATGGAACGACGGAGGCCCATTAGAGGCACCCAGTAAACACCCAGTGGGGGGACCAGTCTCTGCCCTTCATCTGACAGGACGGCCGTGGCCCCAGTGGTATCCATTCCGTGTTCCTAATACGGTTGGGTTGATTTTGTTGAGGGTGACTTTTCTGTTTCCAACCTAGGGGTGACAGGACACCGAAATGTCCTTAATCCAGAGTCGGCCACATCAACCCACTCCAATTCTGAGCACAGCCACCCGTGACTGTGATGGCGGTTCTAGAGCCTTCCAGGGAGCAGTTTGATGGGCTGCATTTATAGTTCGTTGGACGGAAAAGCAATACCCGTGCCCAGTGCTACGGACGTGCTACGGGTGGTGCCAGAGGAGAGTGCTGGTCCTAGCTTGCCCTCGAGGCCTTCCGACTTCTCCCCCGGAGGGCTGATACCCACCACTTTGGCCCAGGGAGGCGGGGCGTGGGTGGGACGTGGCAGACCGGGACCCCCGCCCTCCCCCCTCTCCCCTCTCCCGATGCCGTGTATCGTGCCAGGTGTAATGCGTTTCAGTAGGTCTGACTGCAGTGGGACGGCGGGGCCCCATCAGAGACGGGGTCGTTTCCCGCCACCCGGGGTGTGAAGTGACTCCTCTGTCTGGGAACTTCTCGGTGCGAATTCCAGCCCGTCCCTCCCCTCCCAGGTGTGACGGGGCAGCCGAGCTCGCCGATCCTCGGTGGAGGCCAGGCGTCGACTATGTCCTGCGGCTTCCGTGGTTATGACGCTGGGGCCCCGGTGGGGTTCTGCCTTGCTATGGACGACCGGCCATACAGGCTGACCCTGCGGAAGCATTAGAGCCTGGACGGTGTGTTAGTTCCCGGCCAAGGTGCCGTTCCCTGTAACTCAACCTGCTGCTTTCCTGTTCCGTTGCTCCTTTCTACCGGCCCCGCACTGTGGTTCTGGGCAAGATGGGCCCCGCTCACCGCCACCCGCCCCCCCAGGTCTGCACATTGTGATCTTCGAAGTGTGACCCCCCCCACCCCCGCCGATCACTGTTCAGTGAGGCGAGGCGCCCGCACGTGCCACTCAGCCTCTCTCCGACCCTAGCGGTGGCAGCCTGCTTTGCACGGTGGCAGGGAAGGCTTGGGTTAGGCCGGGCGCGGTGTCCACGCAAACCGGGCATATTTAGGACCCTCACCTGGAGGGGCTGGTGTGATCAGTCCTGTCCCGGGTGGGGACTCCACGGATGGTCCTGGAACCATGTGGCAGCTGCCTTGGGTCCCGCTGAGAACACACAGGACGTGGTGGCGTGGCACTGACGCAACCACTGGCGCCCAGCGTGGTCGGCATGTGTGGCAACGCCCCCCCCCCCCCCCCGGGCGCCGAGCGGCCGGATCTCCTGGGGGGTCACTTGCCGGGGCGTCTGTGGCCCGACTGCCAGGACTCGTGAGCCGGGGCAGCAACCAGGGACGGCCACGCCAGGCTCTCGCGGACGGGCCGGCCCTCCCCCGTTCCCGACCCCACGAGGGCTCCCCCCTCGGGAACAGCCCACGGCTGGTGCGGTGACCACGGCCCAGCTCTGAGTCCGGCGCTGGCTGCCTGGCTGCCGCGGGTTTTCCTGCTTCTATCCAGACGGAGTCCCCGTTGGCTGCGTGGGGACCGCGGTCCGGGTGGTACACTGCACCGACGAGACCCACTGCGTGCCAGGAGTCAGCTGGCAGCTCCCCACTCCCGGTCCGCAGACCCAGGGATGCCCCAGGCAGAGGGGCCGGGATATCTGGAGGGTCTCCTCGTGCCCACCGTTCTAGAGGCCGCGGGCCGGGGGACAGAGCGCCCCTGCCCAGCGCTAGGCGTGACCCTTCATCCCACGGGGGGTTTCAGCCCCAGCAGAGATGAGTCGAGGGGACGTACGCTCACCCCAGCCCTGACATGCGGCGCAGCTGGCCACAACTGGGGGATGCGCCCGAGTCGTCACCTTGACCGCGTGACCCGGGGCCGGAGGTGTCCTGGGAACGGCACTGCAGATCCGGCCGAGCACGGTCCTGGGGCCGCGGCAGAGCGGCTACCACGGTGTCGTTGGGCGTGGCCTCGTGGATGGGGCGCTTGCTCCCCGCCCACCGTCACCCCCACCAGCGGTCAGGCTCTAGCAGCCGGGCTGTTGAAACCACTGTGGGGACGTGCGCGGCGGCCCCGCGGTCGGTTTCAGGGCGGCTTCCCCGGTCCCCTCGTGGCCCCGAGCAGCTTCTGCCATTTAAGGGTGACCGGCCTTCAGGGAACGCAGGCCTCCCAGTTCCCACGTCCCCCCTGCACGGCTTCGAGGACGCCACCCGGAGGTGGAATCCAGACAGAAACACGGTGTGTCCTCAGGGTCGGGGGAGCCCACGGCGTCCGTGTCAGGGACCCCCCCCCCCCGACCATAACTGCTTGTGCCCTGTGACCCTCGGAGCTCTGTGGGGGCGACCCTGTGTTCCGGTCCATCCGGCTGCGGGACCCACTGACGGCCCCCGTGAGCATCTCCAGAGGACCGACGAGCAGCGAGCCCACTGTGAGGCCTCTGCTGGCCCCCCGTGGCCCTCACCTGGTGGCAACCCGGGCCGGCGTCCCGCACCCGGAAAGGGAGGCCCCCAGCCTGTGGAGGACGGTGTCCCTGAGGGCGTTTCTGGAGGAGGTGAGGCATCCCGGGTGGCAGGGCTGATGGGGCGAATCTGAACTGCTCGCCTCCAGTGAGCGCTGGGGCTGCCTACTGACCTCCGCTGTCCCCGTGCTCATGCGGTGGACGCCACGTACCTGATGTGTGGGCCACCTGTCCCCCATGGGCTCCTCCCCAGGCCTGTCCCTCCCATCCCATCCATGGCTTCCCGGGTGTCAAGTGTCCAGCAGCCCGAGAGCTTCTAGGGCTCATCTGAGGCCCGTCCCTGTGCCAAGAACGGGGAGGGACTGAAGACAGGTGCAGGCCAGCCCAGACTGGCGGCGGGTGGGTGGGTCGTCAGCAAGGGACGGCCTGGGGCAGCAGGGAGATGAGCGCGTGTCTGGCTGCCACATCTGGAAGGTTGGACAGACGCGTCAGGTGGGTTCAGCACGTCAGTGTCTGTTGGCCGTGGCCTGGGCACAGCATCTGGGAGCAGGGAGGCGAGCAGACCCCGCAGTGGGGGAAGGGAGCGGGCGGGAGGGGCCCGCGATCACCGGGTCCAGCTCACGGTGAAGCAGTCGTCACACCACGCGGACAGCCTCCTCCATGGTGACTTTGCATTAAAAAGTGTGATGGGGAATCTAGAAAACCATCAATGTAAGTCTGAGATTAAGCTGTGGTTATTTTTACAAATTTCTGCTGTGTCCAGACCGCCCTTGTCAGAAGCTACGGGAGCAGCACAGAGGCGAGGACACGGCTGTCCCGGTGTATTTGCTGGGTTATCCTGCCAAGATCCAGTGAGGAGCTCAGACCAGAATCCATCACCCAAGTCCGTGAGCAGGACGTACGTGGTGTCCCTCAGCAGCCCCCCGACCCTCATGCCGAGAGACCTGGGGTTTCCACTCCGGATCAGCCTCCCTGCACCTCCCGGGGAGCAGGCGGGGCCGACAGCAGAGGGCGGAGGGGGTGGGCTCACCACGCCGGGGACGGGGACGGTGGGGCCGCTGGTGCATCCTCGGGGGCGAAAAGGGGTCCAGGATGGCGACCAACCAACTGCGGAGCGGGCAGAGGCTGTCGCAGACAGCGGGGCTGTATCCGGACCGGGAGGCCGCCTTCCAGCCCCGGACGGCGGGTGCCGCAAGGCCTCTCGCTGGGGCCGAGGGGAGGGTGTCGGCGGGGCGGTGAGGGTGCCGTCCCACAGTGAGCAGGGACGGACGTGCGGGCCGCGGCCACGTCTGCACCCGCCCGCTTCGGAGTCTCGGTGGAGGCTGGAGATGCGAAGCGGTCCTGCCCGTGGTCGTGAGGACCGCGTCCTGCGAACGTTGCATCCTTCTCGTTCTCGCCCCTCGAGGGACGCCGGACTCCTCAGGGCCGTCGGTGCGGGTCCCGCCCCGGGCACAACCGCCCCGCATCACCCGAGCCTGAATATTCGGCATTGGAGCTGACGCGGCGAAAGCTGGTGGTGGTCCTCCTACCTGACGTGTTTATAGACCCGTCACACGATTGGCTTTAATTTCACGGGCTGTGCCTTTTGCTCAGTCCCCTGCCTTTGCTTCTCACCTGTCTTTATCCGAGAGCGGAGAGTGGCGGCGTTCGGTCGGCCGCACCTGTTCCCGTCCTCGCCGCGTTCTGCTGCGTGCGTGTCTGCGTGAGCTGCGGGGGAGGTGCCCGTGCCGCGTTCCGGGTTGTCGTCCAGGTGCGCGGGGACACGTGTGACGGAGCTGGAGACGGCGTCGGCCCGCGCCGGTTCCCGCGCCGTGTTCCGTGCGGGGAGCTCCGCCATCAGCTCCCGCCCGCGGGTCCGAGAGCGCACCCACGGCCTGGTCGTTCCCCGGGAGCAGCGGCCCGGTAACCGGTGCGGCCGGTGTCACGGAGGCCGATCTGTCTGGAAAGCGCGCGCTGTGCGCCGGGGCCCGGGGCGTCCCCGTGACCAGCGGCCCGAGCGCGGAAGCGCTCGCTGCGGGGAGGTTGCGGCCGGTCTGCCGTGGGCACCGTGGGGCTTCCCCGGCTGGTGCAGGGGGCCGGCCTCCCGCGTGCGCGCCCTGCTCGGAAACAGTCCGCTTCCCGGTCGGGACCCGTGGTGGGGTCGCTCCCCTCCGTTTGCCGGGGTCCGCTTTGCCGGCTGCGGAACGGACGCTGCGGTTGACCCGCCGTCGCTTTAGTCTGTGTTAGTGGCTCTGCCGTCCGTAGGGCCCCAGAGAGCGCGCAGGGGAGCCTTTCAGCCGCTGGTCCCTGTCCTCAGGACGCGGGGACTCGTTCGCGCAAAACCCACTCGGGTGAAACCGGGGCCTGCGGCGTTTCGGTCCCCAGTGACCGTGCCGCAAACCCTTGGGAGTGACGTCGGTCGCTCGGGTGTGCGCTCAGAGTCCTCCTCAGTGGGCGCCAGGGTCTTCCGGGTCCTGACTGTGCTCCTCCAGTCAAGGCTGCGTCTTGAGTCTGTGTCCACGTATGTTCCCTACTCTCCTAGTTACTTCGTAAATGAGTTGCTCTGTTCTCCCCACACCCAGTCCGTGCTGTCTCCCATCAGTCCTGTGTCGCCTTTGTAGTTGGGGCTGGTCTGTAACCTATGCTGTGTGCAAGGTGGGCGATGTGGTATTTTTCTGCCTTAGGAGGAAATGCCTAGAAATTTTACTGTAGTGTGAGACATGTGGCTCTTGGTTGGGTCGATTGTCCACCCCCTGAAGGTAGGAATTCGATTAACTCCATACGGACGTTAATCTCTTCTCCACGTTGTCACCAGAAGTAAGGATGTCAGCAGTATAGGAAGCAATGGTGTGTGTTTCTACCAAAGGCCTGGATGTCTGTGGGCTTCTAGTCCACATCCCAAGTCACAGGTAAGTGTTCTAACTTTGTTATTCGATTAGAGCTTCCCTGTTTTCCATGGAGATGCTTGGAGGATGACCTGTTAGTTGTGGGCCAGGTTGCTGCTACCCAGGCAAACGGAGATGTTGGTAAGTCGAGCACGTGCAGAACATGATTCTAAGGCTTGATGAAATTCAAGCCACACCATCTCTGCTCCTGGAGGGTTGGACATTTCCCCCCTTTGGTCCATGACTCTAACTGCCGTTGGATTTCTGTGTTCAGATCAGTTTGCTGGAATTCTAATTTTTGTCATTTGTTGTGTGTTTTAATTTTTTATGTTTGCTTATTTTTGAGAGAGAACATCAGCAGGAGAGGGGCAGAGAGAGAGGCAGAGAGACACAATGCAAAGCAGGCTCCAGGCTCTGAGCTGTCAGCACAGAGCCAATATGGGGCTCGATCCCACGAACTGTGAGATCATGACCTGAGCCGAAGTCGGACGTTTAACCAACTGAGCCACCGAGGCACCCCCCCCATTCCTTTTTTTTAACGTTTATTTTTGAGGGAGACAGAGAGAGCAGGGGATGGGCAGAGAGAGAGGGAGACACAGAATCCGAAGCAGGCTCCAGGCTCGGAGCCATTAGCACAGAGCCCGACGCGGGGCTCGAACCCACAAACTGAGATCGTGACCTGAGCCGAAGTCGGACGCTTAACTGACAAAGCCACCCAGGAGCCCCTGTTCATATTTTAATTTAAAAATATTTCAGGGGCGCCTGGGTGGTGCAGTCGGTTAAGCATCCGACTTCAGCCAGGTCACGATCTCGCGGTCCGTGAGTTCGAGCCCCAAGTCAGGCCGTCAGGCTCTGGGCTGATGGCTCAGAGCCTGGAGCCTGTTTCCGATTCTGTGTCTCCCTCTCTCTCTGCCCCTCCCCCGTTCATGCTCTGTCTCTCTCTGTCCCAAAAATAAATAAACGTTGAAAAAAAAAAAACATTTAAAAAAAAAATAAAAAATAAAAATATTTCACTGCTGGAGCACCTGGGTGACTCAGTCCATTGAATGTCTGAGTTTTGATTTCGGTTTAGGTCACCATCCTACGGTCATGGGATTGAGCTCCACATTGGGCTCTGCATGAAGTATGGAGCCTGCTTGGGAGTCTCTAAAAGTTAAAAAAAATACTCCATCATTAAAACATGCTCTGGGGTGCCTCGGTGGCTCAGCCTTGGCTGGCTTCAGCTCAGGTCATGATCTCGCGGTTCGTGGGTTCGAGCCCCACATGGGGCTCTGTGCTGATAGCTCGGAGCCTGGAACCTGCTTCGGATTCTGCGTCTCCCTCTCTCTCTGCCCCTCCCCGCTCCCACTCTCTCAAAAAAAAAAAAAAAAATGCTAAGCATCATCCAAGTTTTCATTGGCTGTAACGTGTTTCTGGCGGAGGGTCATCCCTCGATGCCCATGTCTGCCGGCCTGTCAGCGTGGTGCCCATGGCAGGCCAGGGTGGCCGTGGCAATTTCTTCAAACGAGAATGAAGTTGGCCGTGTGGATAGACTCTTCTTCCTTTCACAAATGATTTCTCTGCGGCAGGCGGTGCTGTTTGCTGGCCTCTCACCCACAGGAGAAGCTTCTTTCCAAACACATGCTCTCCAACCTGCCACGGGGTCTCTGATATTCTGTCCTTGTCACGTCCGCAATCATCCCAGCACCCTCACCAGGAGGAGACTCCTTCTCAAGGAACCAGGCTCTTCGCACCTCCCCAGGAAGCGCCTCCTCGTCCGTTCCCGTTTGGTCCTGGGACGGCAGCGATTCAGTCCTACCTTCAGGCTCCACTCCTCACTCTGGTTCTCCTGTTTCCACCCCACCTGTGGGGACGGCCTCCCCCGGTCTCGACCCCTCACAGTCATCCATCGGGGTTGGAATCAACTCCTTCCAATTCCTGGTAATGTTGATGTTCTGACTTCTTCCCACGATATTCACGACCGTTCTGTGGCATCTAGGAGGGTGACTCCTTTCCGGTTCACTCTGCCCCAGTCCCTCAGAGGAATCACCATCTATGGCAGCTGTCGCTTCACGAAATGTAGTTCCTAAAAAGACGTGAAAGTTGAAGACTTATCGCTCCACGGGCTGCAGAACAGGCGGACGTTGTGTTGGCTGCCGTGGAAACACTCATCTCGTTGTTCGTCGTCAGAGCTCATGGGTGACCCGGTGAGGGGTCAATGAGCAGTAACAGTTTGAATCTTTTTTTTCTGAGCGGTAGTCCCAACAGTGGGCTTAAAACATTCAGTCACGTTGTAAAGACACGGGCTGTCATCCAGGCTTTGTCGTTCCACTGACAGAGCACAGGCAGAGGGCAGGGGGCATAATTCTCCAGGGCCCCAATTCTCCAGGGCCCGGGATGGCCACTGAGCACTGGCTGCCCCGTGAAGTCACTAGCTGCATCAGCCCCTAACAAGAGAGTCAGCCCGTCCCTAGAAGCTTTGAGGCCAGGCACTGACTTCTCTCTGGCCACGAAAGTCCTAAATGGCCTCTTCTTCCAACAGAAGGCTGTTCATTTACACTGAAAATCTGCTGTTCAATGGGGCCACCTCCAGTCACCTCAGCTACATCTTCTGACACCTGCTGCCGTCACCTGCACTTGAGGTTATGGAGATGCCTTCTTTCCTCAGACCTCATGACCCAACCTCGGCTGGCTTCAGACTGGTCAGCTTCCTCGCCTCCCTCAGCCTTTGCGGAACTGAAGAGAGCCAAGGCCTCGCTCTGGGTGAGGCTTGGGCTTAAGGGAAGGTTTGTGGCTGGTCTGATCTTTCCGTCCCGACCGCTCAAACTTTGTCCACATCGGATGTAAATCTGCTTCGCCTTCGATTCATCCACTCACCGGAGTAGCCCTTTTCAGTTCCTTCTAGAACATTACTTTCTATTCACAGCTGGTCTGCTTGGCACAAGAGACCTAGCTTTTGCCCTCTCTCGGTGTTCAACATGCCTTCCTCACAGAGCTAACCATTTCTACCTTTTGATTTGCAGTGAGAGACGTGTGACTCTCTCACTTGAACCCTAGAGACCATCGTAGGGTTGTTAGTTGCCCTGGTTTTAATACTGTTTTGTCTCCAGGACAAGGGACACGGCACGGTGGGTCCACGAAGCAGGCACAGCATGCACAGTGCGTATTGATGAAGTTCGCCATCGTACGTCCTGGTTTCCCAGTTACAACGGTAACATCAAGGGTCCCCACGACAACGAGAGAAACAATGGAAACATTTAGAATACTGCAAGCAGGACACACAGACGTGAAGTGAGCAGATGCTGTAGGAAAATGGTGCCTGTAGCCTTGGCACCACAAACCTCCACTGTGTAGAAAACACAGTATCTGCAAAGCACAACACAGTGAGGTATGCCTGCCATTCTGTGTTTTATATTGAGGTCTACGTTCCAGTTTGAATTCTGTAACGGGTGTAAGGTCTCTGTGTCCATGGGTCGTTTCCTGCACATGGATGTCCTGTTGTCCCGGCATGATTTACGGGACACCCTCTCTGTTCTGTTGTCTTTACTCCTTTGTCAGCATCAGTGGACTGTGTTGATGTGGGCCACCTTCCAGACTCTCTATTCTGTCCTGTTGATCTGCTCTTTCAGCAGGACCACCCTGTCCCCATCTCCGTGGCTCCCCAGTGAGTCGTGACATTGGGTAGCATCATAGGGTCAGCTCTCCAACCTCATTCTTCTTCAGAATTGAGCTGGCTAGTCTGGATCTCTTGCCTCTTCGTACACACTTTAGAATCCATTTGTTGATATCTGCACAATAACTGGCTGGGAACGTGGAATTTTTTTCGTCTGGTTGGATTAGCTAGGGCTTTCTCTCTAGTTGTCATCACCTGCCCCCTTTCCCTCTCCCAAAATGTCGTTGTCTCTCATTATGATGTTGAAAAGCAGTGGTGAGGGGACATTTTTGCCTTGTTCCTGATTGTAGGGAGAAAATGTTGAGCTTCTCACCATTAAGTATAATGTTAGCTGCATGTTTCTGGTAGATGTTCTTTATTAAGTTGAGGGAGCTCCCCTCATTCCTAGATTGCTGAGGAATCTACAAGTTAGTTAACATAGAGTGTAATACAACTTAATACAAGTTAGTTCACATAGAGTGTAATAGTGATTTCAGGAATAGAATTTAGTGATTTATCACTTACATAGAACACCCAGTGCTCATCCCATGTGTCGTCTTTGATGCCCTTCGCCCATCTAGCCCATCCCCCCACCCAACACGCCTACAGCAACCCTCAGTTTGTTCTCTGTACTTAAGAGTCTCTTATGGTTGGTCTCCCTCTCTGTTTTGTATTATTTTTGCTTCTCTTCCCTTATGTTCATCTGTTTTGTATCTTAAATTCCACACACGAGTGAAGTCATGTGATACATGTCTTTCTCGGACTAATTTCGCTTAGCATAATACCCTCTAGTTCCATCCATGTAGTTGCAAGTGGCAAGATTTCATCCTTTTTTATCACTGAGTAATATTCCATTGGGTATATATATCACATCTTTATCCATTCATCCACCGATGGACATTTGGGCTCTTTCCATAACTTGGCTATTGTCCACAGCTATACACGTTTAGCTATAAACATTGGGGTGCATGTCCCTATGCATCACCACACCTGTATCCTCTGGATAAATACCTAGTAGTGCAATTGTTGGGTCATGGGGTAATTCTATTTGTAACTTTTTGAGGAACCTCCACACTGTTTTCCAGAGCGGCTGCACCAGTTTGCATTCCCACCAGCAGTGCATCTTCGCCAACATCTGTTGTTGCCTGAGTTGTTAACGTTAGCCATTCTGACAGGTGTAAGGTGGTATTTCATGGTGGTTTTGATTTGTATTTCCCTGATGATGAGTGAAGTAGAGCATTTTTTCATGTGTCGGTTGGCCATCTGGATGTTTTCTTTGGAGAAGTGTCTATTCATGTCTTTTGCCCATTTCTTCACTAGATTATTTGGTTTTTGGGTGTTGAGTTTGATAAGTTCTTTATAGAGATTTTGGATACTAACCCTTTATCTAATGTGTCACTTGCAAATATCTTCTCCCATTCTGTCGGTTGCCCTTTAGTTTTGCTGATTGTTTCCTTCGCTGTGCAGAAGCTTTTTATCTTGATGAGGTCCCAGTAGTTCATTTGTGCTTTTATTTCCCTTGCCTCTGGAGACGTGTTGAGTAAGAAGTTGCTGCAGCCGAGGTGAAAGAGGTTTTTGCCTGCTTTCTTCTCTAGGATTTTGATGGCTTCCTGTCTTACACTGAGGTCTTTCAACCATTTTGAGTTTATTTTTGTGTCTGGTGTAAGCAAGTGGTCCAGGTTCATTCTTGTGAATGTCGCTGTCCAGTTTTCCCAGCACCATTTGAAGAGACTATCTTTATTCCATTGGACGTTCTTTCCTGCTTTGTCAGAGATTAGTTGGCCATACGTTTGGGGGTCCATTTCTGGGTTTTCTACTCTGTTCCATTGATCTGAGCATCTCTTCTTGTGCCCGTACCATACTGTCTTGATGATGACAGCGTTGTAATACAGCTTGAAGTCTGGGATTGTGATGCCTCCTGCTGTGGTTTTCTTTTTCAAGATCGCTTTGGCTATTCGGGGTCTTGTCTGGTTTCATACAAATTTTGGGATTGTCTGTTATAGCTCTGTGAAGAATGCTGGTGTTCTTTTGATAGGGATTGCTATATTGCTTAGTTTTTATCATGAATTGGTGTTGAATTTTGTTGCATGTTTTATCTGTCTCTACTACCCTGGAACAGAGCCGGGGTCTGGCTGCTGGGGTTCCCCTCATGAAGAGACACCTGCAGCCTTAATGTGAAGCCCAAGACCTCATCGAATAGCGTCTCGAAAGGGTGACCGACCTTTCCTAGTTGAAAGCGAACAACTCAGAAAGATCTGAGAGGCCGTGTTCCCTCCGCCCTGGAGCCATGCAGGTAGGTGAGGACTAGTCAGAGCGGTGCATGTCGGCCTTGTCCCGGTCGCCTGAGACTGGCTGACTGGGTACATTTTTCACTTACTTGCATCGATACTCCGGGTGGCCAGGGACCCTGCTGCAGAAGCCACCTGGCCTCGGGAGCAGACAGCTCACGGCACATGCCTACTCCTGGCCCTCAGCTACACAAATGTGCTTACTCCCTGTGAAGGCCAAGCTGAAGACCCGGTTCTGCCAGGCTGGCCTCCAAAAACACACCTGGGGACCTTGTTCACTGGAGAAGCCAGGACCCCATCAGGCAGCAGGTCCAAATGGGGAAGGCACGTTGCCAGTTTAAAGCTGACATTTCAGGGGCGCCTGGGTGGCGCAGTCGGTTAAGCGTCCGACTTCAGCCAGGTCACGATCTCGCGGTCCGTGAGTTCGAGCCCCGCGTCAGGCTCTGGGCTGATGGCTCAGAGCCTGGACCCTGTTTCCCATTCTGTGTCTCCCTCTCTCTCTGCCCCTCCCCCGTTCATGCTCTGTCTCTCTCTGTCCCAAAAATAAATAAACGTTGAAAAAAAAATTAAAAAAAAAAATCTGACATTTCAGAAAGATTTTCCAGGTGTTTCCCTCCACCTTGGAGGCTGTGCGGTTGATGGGAATGGGCCTGAGCTCCACGGGCCAGGGGTGTACAGGCCCCCAGGGTTGAAGCTGGAGTGTGCCCGGCCCCAGTGCAGGCCTCTCTGATTCACTTATCCCGGGCCTGAGAGAGGGCCCCTGCCAGGAGGGACTGGGAACGGAAGGGGAAATTGTGGGTCCGAGGAATCTGGAAAATTCCAAGCCCTAGCCTACACAAATGCCTGTGAGGAGACAGGACACCCTAAAATGCGCCACGCTGGCAGGCTGATGACTTTGAAGTAAGCAGCCAGCACACGAGCCCTTCCCATGTCAGCGTCCGGGTCAAGTAGAGACAAGAGTGGGAGAACCCCTTCCCACAGCTGGAGAAAATACTTGCAGAACTCGTTCCTGGTAAGTGGTGCCAACCCTTCTGAGATTGTGTCTGTAGAAACCTATGTGAAATTTAGCATCGTGGAAACCGTACAAAATTCCTAAAGATCTGATCGGTCCTGGTGTGTTATCACCTGTAATTCTGTCATTTGAAGTGCTCTGAGCCACAGAAGTCCCCAGATCTCCTTGTCAGCTGCATGACAGGAACTAAGCAGGATTTAAACATGGCCCTTTTAAGTCCTTCCTCATTTACAGCGGTTGTGCCTTGACTCCGATGCTTCTGCAAGGGTGCTTCCTTCTCAAGCAGATGGGGTGAGCACAGACCCAGGTGCTAGAATGGGCTGTTAATTTCAGATGGTACCATTGACCCAGGGTCAGATTTACAGACTCTGCAGGGGGACCCGACAGCCCCACAAAACCATAACAAAGATCGATGATTCATTACATGGAAGTGAATACTGGGAGGGCATTTGTAACTGTCAGGACTTCGTTCACGATCACCTGTCGTGTTCCCGATAGAAGAACGTCTACTTACAGCAGTTCTGTAAATGAGACCTTTGTAAACAGGATGGAGGCTTGTGCCCAACATGATGCCCCGAGATCAGCAACCTCTGTTACATCCCTGTTTTCACATCCATCCTGGCGTACGCTCAGCGGGAATCTGATCTCGGAATGGGGCATGGTTGGGAACACTGCCAAGATTACCAAGGTTTGACCGGAACCATATTTGAGAAAGACCTTGTTGACTCCAAACTGGCCAGCTTTTAGGAACTGAGGTTGACTTTATGGAGCCACTAAAGCCCCTTGGAAATGTCCCCTTGATGGCTTGCTTGCAGGGCCCCTGCAGCCTTCCCAGGGGATCAAAGGTCACTTCCTCACAGGAGCAAGAACTTCCGGAGATTTGGGGGCCTCGAGAAGAGAGGAAGTAACCTCCAGCTACAGGCATTACAAAGACGGTGAGGTAGCAGGACCCTGATTCACCTCCTCCCTGGTCGGTAGTTCCTCCTGCAGCACTGAGGGAATGACTGGACAGACCACGCAGGGAAGGGCAGGAGAGTAACACTGTGACCTGCGGGGGGGTGGAGGGACCAGGAACGGATTCATCCGGCCAGGACACACAGAGCCACGGTGTGAAAGGGCAACTAGAATACAAAGGAAATATTGCCAGAGCACCTACCAAAAGGTGGGGGTTTGGAGGTGCTGGCCAGACCGTGACTTCCCTCCCCCCTTCGCCTGGCCAGTGCAGATGAAGCCAGCCTGCTGCTTCAGCGAGGCTGGGGCCCCAGTCAGCCCGCCAAGGCGACCCCAGCGCAGCACCCAGTGCAGCTCCAGCCCTCTCTGCAAGGTGACGCAGGCGCAAAGCACCCTGGGACGTGCCAGGCCTGCTCCTGTGTCAGCTCCACGTGACTGGCCAGGGAACCCCCAGTGTGGAGTACCCCAGAACCACCTGGTCCACATGCCCTTGGCTCATGCCATCCAGCCCATCCTGGGGCCTCGGTGGAGCACCCTGGGTCCCCTGCTTCAGCTCCAGTGATCCCATCAGGTGTCCCCTGCACTGAATGCCCTGGGACCTCCTGGCCTGTACCAACCTTACCTCTGCCTGTTCCCGCAGGGCACCCTCTGCACGGAGTACCCTGGGGTCCCCGTGCCCACACCTGCTTCAGCTCTAGCTGTCCGATCAGGATGGCCCTGGGACCCCCACCTGCACCCACCATAGTGCCAGCCAGCCAGCCAAAGCCCCAGGCATATGCAGTTTGCACAGGGCATGTTCCTGAATAAGGCCTTTCCTCCAAGATTGGAGACAGCTGTTCCACCTAACTCACAAACACACACAGAAAGTCAAAATGAGGAGACAGGAACATGCTCCAAATGGAAGAAAAAGACAAAGCTTCAGAAAAACAACCACGTGAAACAGAGATCAGCAATCTACCTGAGAAAGACTTCAAAGCAGAGGTCATAGCAGTGCTCGCTGGACTCGAGAGAAGAGTGGATGGGCTCAGTGAGAACTTCCCCAGAGAGACAGCAAATATAAGAATCAGAGAATATGGTAACTGAAATGAACACACAGGAGGGAAGCAGCAGATCACAGGACGCAGAGGGACGGATCCGCAACCTGAAAGACAGGGTCATGGTCCACGTTGAGCCGCAGGGAAGGAAGGAAGACATGAATAAATAAAAAGGCCAAGTTCAGAAAGCTCCAGGACAACACAAAGCCTGTGAATGCTCACATTAGAGGGATCCCAGAAGGAGGAGAGAGAGAAAGGGAAAGCACTTAAATAATAACCGAAAACCTCCCTAACCTGAAGAACAGGAAGGGAGGAAATAGATATTCAGGACCAAGAAACACAGACAACCCCACAGAAGATGAGGCCCGGGAGGTCCTCCCACAATAGATGATAATCCAGTGGTCAACGATTAAAGAGAGAGAGAGAATCTTAAAAACAACGGTAGAAAAGCAACCAGTTGCCCACAAGGGAAACCCCAAAGGGCAATCAGCTGACTTTTCAACAGAAACTTTGCAGGCCGGAGGGAGTGGCATGAGGTATGCAAAGTGCTGAACGGGAAGACACATCCAAGTTCACTGCACTGTTCAGAACTAAAGAAATGGGAGAGTGTCCCACACAAGCAGAAGTTGAAGGCATTCATCACCACTGTACTAGCCTTACAAGAAAGGTCTACAGAACTTCTTGAAGTAGCGAAGAAAAGGCTCTAGTTGGAAGAAAACTGAAAGGAAAATTGTGAGCACAAACATACACTACAGGTAGTAGATCAATCACTTTTAAAGGCGGTATGAAGGTGAAAAGACAAACGTAGGAAAATCAGTCACAGTTAAGGGACTCCTAAAAGATGTGAGATGACATCACAGGCGTGACACACAGAAGGGGGAGTGAGAACGTAGGGCTTTCAGAATGTGTTTGAACTTAAGTGACCATGAACTTCATACAGGCTGTGGTATAGTGAGGATGGAAGCCACAAACCAAAAACCTGTAATCAATACACCAAAAAAGAGAAAGGACCCAAGCATGAAACTGAAGAAAGTCATCAGTTCTAAAGGAAGAGAAGGGACACAGAAGAACCACAAACCCGAGAGGAAATGTGACAAAATGGCAGGAAGCATATACATGTCGATAATTACCTTAAATGCAAATGGCCTAAACACTCCAATCAAAAGACAGAGGGTGAATGAATGGATAAAACAAGCAAGACCCACCTTATGTGCTGTTTACAAGAGACTCGCTTCAGACCTAAAGACACCTGCAGACCGATAGTAAAGGTATGGAAAAGAGATCTGTGCAAACAGAAGGAAAAAAATTCAGGGTAACAATCCTTCTATCAGAAAAAATAGTCAAAGTTTGTAACCAGAGACACAGAGAGGCATTACCTAGTAATAAAGGAACCAGCCCAACAAGAGGATAGGGCAGTTGTAAGTATCTGTGCACCCAGCATAGGAAGACCCAAATACGTACGTCATTCACAGGTATTACCACACATAAAGGGAGAGGTCGACAGTGATACAATAGAGAGGGACTGTGACATGTCACCTACCTCCGAGGATAGATCATCCTGACAGAAGATCAAGGCACAAACACTGGCCTTGAACAACACAAGTCCAGATGGACTTAGCAGACACACACGGACCAATCTGTCCCAAACAGCGGACTACACGTGCATCTCGAGTACACATGGAACATTCTCTGGAATGGATCACATGTTGGGCCACAAACCAGGCCTCAGAAAACTGAAGAAGATCTAAACTTCATCATCTTTCCAAATCACAAGAAAAACATGGAAAAACTAACACATGGAGGCCAAACAATACACTACTCAACAATAAATGTGTCATCGAAGAAATCAAAGAGAAAACATTTTTAAATACCCAGAGACAAATGAAAATGGAAACAGCAGTGCAAAATCTTGGGGAAACAGCAAAGCTCTAAGAGGGAAGTGTACAGTGATACAGGCCTACCTCTAGCCACAAGAAAAGTCTCAATCTAACTTCACACCTCAAGGAACTAGAAGAAGAACAAATAAAGCCCAAAGTTGGTGGAAGGAAGGAAATGGTAAAGATCAGAGTGGGAAGAAATAAAATGGAGACTAAAGAAATCAGAAAAGCCCAATAAAACTAAGAGCTGGTTCTTTGAAAAGAAACAAAACTAATAAACATTTAGCTAGACTCATTATGAAAACAAGATAATTCAAATAGAAATGAGAAAACACTGACAAAGAAATACAAAGGATTATGAGAACATTATGAAAAATTATATGCCAACAAATTGGACAACCAGAAGTAGATAAATTCCTAGAAACAATCTTCCAAAACTGAATCAGGAACAAGTAGAAGATCAGTTTCATTATTGGTAATTGGTCTGTTCAGAATCAGTAATCTATAAGCTCCCAACAAAGTCAAGAACCAGATGGTTTCACAGGTAATTTCTACCAAACATTTAAATAGCAGTTAATAACTATTCTTCTCAAGCCAATTCAAAAATAGAAAGGAAGGAAAACTTCCAGATTCATTCTATGTGGCTGGCATTCCCTGACACCGCAACCCGAAAAAGACACCACAAAAAAGGAGAACTACAGACCAATATCCCTGATGAACATGGATGCAAAAATACCCCGCAACGAACTATTCACAAACCAAGTTCAACAATACATTAAAAGGACCATATGCCAGAGTGAAGTGGGGTTTATTCCAGACATGAAAGCGTGGTTCAGTACCGAAATCAATCACAGTGACACATCACATTAATGACACGAAGGATAAAAACCATATGGTCGTCTCAACAGATGCAGAAAAAGCATTTGACGACATCCATTCATGATAAAACTCCAACGGAGTGGCATTAGAGGAAATCTATGGCAAATGATAAAGGCCACGTGTGGCAAACGCCGAGCATACATCAAAGTCAACGGTGATAAACCGAGAGCTTTTCCTCCAAGACAAGGATGCCCCCTGTTGCCACCTTTGTTCAACATGGTACTGGAAGACCAAACCCCAGCAACCGGACAGGAAAGAGAGAGAAAAGGCATCCCAATTGCTAAGGAAGAAGTAAAACTGTCACTATTTGCAGATGGCGGGATACTACATCTAGAACAGCCCGAAGACTCCACCAAGATTCTACTGCAACTAATAGACGCATTCAATAGAGTTGTAGGATACCAAGTCAATACACAGAAATGTGTTGCATTTCTACACACTGATATCAAAGCAGCATAAAGAGAAGTTAAGGAAACAGTTCGGTTTACAACTGCACCAAAAGGAGTAAAATACCTGGGAATAAATTTAACCAGGGAAGTGAAACACTTGGACTCTGAAAACTATAAAATATGATGAAGCAACTGAAGATGACACAAACAAGTGGAAACGTACGCTAAGCTCATGGAGCGGAAGAAGGGATGTTGTTAAAATAGCCTGCCTACCCAGAGGAATCTCCACAGTCAATGGGATCCCTATCAAAATACCAGTAGTGTTTTTAACGGAGCAAGAACAAGAATCTTAAAATGTGTATTGAACCACAGAGACCCCAAATAACCAAAGCAATCTTGAGGAGGGAGAATAGAGCTGGGGGTATCGCAATCCCAGATATCGAGGCACACCACAGAGTTGCAGTAATCAAAGCGGTACGGGAATGGCCCGACAGAGGTCAATGGAGGACAGACAGCCCGAAACAAATCTCCACTTTTCTGGTCAATTCATCTGAACAGAGGGGGCAAGAATACGAAACGAGGGAAGAGTCTCTTCAGTACACGGCGCTGGGAAAATGGAACAGCGTGTGGGAAAGACTGAAATGGGACCCCATGCTTATGCCACCCACGGAAATGGACTCAAAAGGGATTAAAGACCGAAGTGTGAGACCTGAAACCATAAGACTCCCGAGAGAAAACAGAAGCAAACCTTTGCACATCAGCCGTAGCAACTTTCTGCTCGTGTCTCACTTCAGGTAAAACAAACAAAATCAATAGTAGGCTGTTGGGACTACACCAAACTGGAAAGCTTTGCTCAGCGAAGGAAACCATCAACAAAACGAAAATTCAGTGAAAATGAATAGAAGATATTTGCTAATGCTATATCCAGTAAGGTGTTAATATCCAAATATATAAGAACTCCAACAACACACATGCACACACACACAGCAATCCCACCAAACAGTCTAATTTTTAAAAGGGCAGAGGCCCTGAGTAGACGTTTTTCCAAAGACGACACGGAGATGGCCAACGGCTACATGCGACAATACTCAACATCGCTAATCGTCAGGGAAACTCGAATCAAAACCACAGTGAGATATCACCTCACACCTGTCAGAATGGCCGATGCCAGACAAGAAATGACAAGTATTGGGGACGATGTGGAGAAATAGGAACGCTCGTGCACTGTTGTCTGGGATGCAGACTGGTGCAGCCCCTGAGGAAAACGGTATGGCGGGGCCTCAGAAACTTAAAAACACCACACGATCCAGTAATCCTACCATGGGGTATTTGCCCAAAGAAAATTAGAGCACTAACTCAAAATGATATGTGCACCCCCCTATGTTGATTGCAGCACTATTTACAACAGGCAAGATATAGAAGTGACCTGCATGTCCAATGACCGATGGATAAAGACATAACAGACACACAATGAAATACTACTCAGTCATGAAGAAAGAAACCTTGCCGTTTGTAAGAACACAGACAGACCTAGGGGGTTTTGTGCTGAAAGAAGTCGGAGACGGGGGAAAACCCAGATTTCCTTATATGTGGTATCTAAAACAAACGAACAAAAACCCAAACCAGAAACAGAGAACAAACTCGCTTGCAGAAGGAAGGGGGTGGGGGGTGGGCCAAGCAGGTGAAGGGGCTGAAGAGTTAGAGTCCCCGTTTTGAAAGAAGTCGCAGGGAGGAAGACTGCGGGATGGAGAATACAGTCAGCAACGGCAAATGACAGAGGACACTTTGCACGGTATTGCATACTGTGTAGACTTGTCGGATCACTATATTGCACAAAAAGTATAAATTAATATTGTAATATTGTGTGTCAACCATGTTTCAAAAATAAAATTTTCAAAAACGTCAATCTGAGATTCCTTATGAAAAGCTGTAGCAAAGCATATTTAAAATAGCCCATAGTGACCCATCGCTAATTCTAGTGTACTGAAACCATCTAATTGGCAAATTAGTCTTACGATGGTTACTGTTGATAGAAATGGGGGTAATTGTTGAGAGGAAAATTTCACTTCCATTGGAACTATAATGTGTGCTTTTGGATATCAGATTCTAGTTCTGTTGTTTTGAGGTTCTGATTTCTATCTGTAAAAACTCTGGATCCTGAATTCTTCCAGATTCTCGCAATGTCAGACTACAACTCTCCAAACTAACATTCCAATTTCCTTCCGTCTGTTTGACTTGAAACCCTTGAACGCTGCAACTGCCCTATTTCCCGAAGCCTTGCAAACTGAAATGAACGGCTCGAGGCGTGCTTCAGAGAGATGGCCGCAGTAGCTCACACACGGGCTCTAGGCCTGTGGCCGTGTGGGCCACTCCAAGGGGTCACCGGAGACATTCCAACAGCAGACCAGGAATGTCTTTCTGATTGCTGCCATCTGCTTTCACCCCATCTAAAGATGCTTCGACCCTGACGTCTAGAAATCTTGACTGGCCACACTCAGAACTCAAAAATTGGTGTATCATTTGCTCCACTCCACTGTTTTTCTTTTGTTTCCATAGAAATGCCCCTTATTTAATACCAGATTACTCGATTGATTGTCCTGCAAATTCCTCACAGATTTGCGCCTCTTTGTCTAAAATGTACAAACGCTGCCTGCCTTGGTCATTCTTTCTGTCTCATCATTGGGCCTCCATGTGCACGTGATAAAACCTTGTTTCTTTCTCCTGTTAACCATGTCAATTTTTTTAAATGTTTATTTTTGAGAGAGCGTGCCTGTGTGCACGAGTGGGGGAGAGGCGGAGAGAGGTGAGATCATGACCTGAGCCGAGGTCAGACGCTTAACTGACAGAGCCACCCACGAGCCCCATTCATGTCAACTTAATTCTTGAACCAGCTAGAAGAACCTCGAAAGACAGAGGAAAAGTTTTCCTTCCCAAAACCAGTAGTCAAGGATCCTAGGTTTCCCTGAATCAAGGTAACCCAGGAAGACACTGTAGGTGCCTCCAGCTTTGTGCTCAGGAGGAATAAAAGTGTACCTGTGCAGGAGAGGATGAGTCGGGGCAGATACCGTGGACCCCCGAGACGTCACCCTGGGCACCTGGCCTCTCAGACACATGCCCCGGCGAGGGCGTTGGCTTCCTGACCTGCACGGCAAACACACGCACAGGACACAGCCCGTCAACTGCCCGTGAGCGTCGGGGGCCTCCAGGACAGGAGGGCTCCAGTCAGTCCCCGTCAACCTGCAAAGCCTCCGCGCGCAGGAAGCCCGCCCCGAATATCTTTCTGAGTGACGGCTAACTGAACAACTACGAGGAAAATTGAGCCCAGGGACATGGGTCCTAGATCCATAACAATTGGTGACAGACCAGCCATTAGCACTAAGTACCTTAAATGTCCCCATTTGGAAAACATCCTTGGAATGGACATAATAGCACATACTCGGGGGAAAAAATTCCATAAACTCCTAAAAGAGCAAATTATTGTGTGGACTATCTCATATAACAGACCAATGCGGTAGGTTAAAAACAACACGAGTCCTGTAGATTTATAATAGATAACAGGAATTTAATACTGCAAAAATGGAGGGAATACTCTCAGATACAAGTGTTACCATAAACCATATCACCACTGGATCTGAAACCTAATACATGCTGATTGACACAGCCTTGACTGGAGGAGCACAGGCAGGACCCGGAAGACCCTGGCGCCCGCTGAGGAGGACTCTGAGCGCACACCCGAGCGACCGACGTCACTCCCAAGGGTTTGCGGCACGGTCACTGGGGACCGAAACGCCGCAGGCCCCGGTTTCACCCGAGTGGGTTTTGGGCGAACGAGTCCCCGCGTCCTGAGGACAGGGACCAGCGGCTGAAAGGCTCCCCTGCGCGCTCTCTGGGGCCCTACGGACGGCAGAGCCACTAACACAGACTAAAGCGACGGCGGGTCAACCGCAGCGTCCGTTCCGCAGCCGGCAAAGCGGACCCCGGCAAACGGAGGGGAGCGACCCCACCACGGGTCCCGACCGGGAAGCGGACCGTTTCCGAGCAGGGCGCGCACGCGGGAGGCCGGCCCCCTGCACCAGCCGGGGAAGCCCCACGGTGCCCACGGCAGACCGGCCGCAACCTCCCCGCAGCGAGCGCTTCCGCCCTCGGGCCGCTGGTCACGGGGACGCCCCGGGCCCCGGCGCACAGCGCGCGCTTTCCAGACAGATCGGCCTCCGTGACACCGGCCGCACCGGTTACCGGGCCGCTGCTCCCGGGGAACGACCAGGCCGTGGGTGCGCTCTCGGACCCGCGGGCGGGAGCTGATGGCGGAGCTCCCCGCACGGAACACGGCGCGGGAACCGGCGCGGGCCGACGCCGTCTCCAGCTCCGTCACACGTGTCCCCGCGCACCCGGACGACAACCCGGAACGCGTCACGGGCACCTCCCCCGCAGCTCACGCAGACACGCACGGCAGCAGAACGCGGCGAGGACGGGAACAGGTGCGGCCGACCGAACGCCGCCACTCTCCGCTCTCGGATAAAGACAGGTGAGAAGCAAAGGCAGGGGACTGAGCAAAAGGCACAGCCCATGAAATTAAAGCCAATCGTGTGACGGGTCTATAAACACGTCAGGTAGGAGGACCACCACCAGCTTTCGCCGCGTCAGCTCTGGATGCCGAATATTCAGGCTCGGGTGATGCGGGGCGGTTGTGCCCGGGGCGGGACCCGCACCGACGGCCCTGAGGAGTCCGGCGTCCCTCGAGGGGCGAGAACGAGAAGGATGCAACGTTCGCGGGACGCGGTCCTCACGACCACGGGCAGGACCGCTTCGCGTCTCCAGCCTCCACCGAGACCCCGAAGCCGGCGGGTGCAGACGCGGCCGCGGCCCGCACGTCCGTCCCTGCTCACTGTGGGACGGCACCCTCACCGCCCCGCCGACACCCTTCCCTCGGCCCCAGCGAGAGGCCTTGCGGCACCCGCCGTCCGGGGCTGGAAGGTGGCCTCCCGGTCCGGATACAGCCCCGCTGTCTGCGACAGCCTCTGCCCGCTCCGCGGTTGGTTGGTCGCCATCCCGGACCCCTTGTCGCCCCCGAGGACGCACCAGCGGCCCCACCGTCCCCGTCCCCGGCATGGTGAGCCCACCCCATCCGCCCTCTGCTGTCGCCCCGCCTGCTCCCCGGGAGATGCAGGGAGGCTGATCCGGAGTGGAAACCCCAGGTCTCTGGGCACGAGGTTCAGGGGGGCTGCTGAGCGGCCCCCTCACATGCACGTGACTTGGAGGAAGACTGGCCTGAACTGTTGTAAATGGCACTTGGCAGGATAACCCAGCAAATACACCGAGACAACCAGGTACGGTCTCCCGTACTTGCGCACAAATCCTACCTAACGGAATGTAGCTCGGGGCACAAGGCAGAGACTGTGAAAACAGCCCCACTTTAACTCCTGGTTGACTCTGTGTGCGAGCGTTTTATTTCCAGAGCAGGTGCCGAAGGTGCGTAATGGGCAATTAGATCTTTAAACAGAACAGGCAAAAAAAAAAAAAACAAAAACGGATCACTTACTACACTCCCAACTTGCGACATTTAATCCAGAGTCACCAATCACAAAATTAACAACAGATCCACGGACACTACTATATCCAGGCTTCAAAAGAACAGGGACACCTTTAAGGTGCATAGAGGGCACACGAAAACTTAGCCTACAATACACCGTCACCTCAGAACAGGTTTCACTCTCACACCACAGATTTCCACCCCAACGATACGGGAGCCTATGTTAGGAAAGCTCCTCACAGAACAGACTGAGGGTGCTGGGGGGAGGGGGGATGGGTGTTAAGGAGGGCACTTGGGAGGATCACTGGGTGTTGTGTGTCAGTGATGAGTCACTAAATTCTCCACCTGAAACAAACACTATGCCGTATGGTAACCAACTAGAATTTAAATTAAAGAAACAAAAAGGAGCAAAGCCTCTCACATATATCGGAACCTACACCGTAGGCCATGCCTAGGAATTTAACACACAGGACTTTGAGACCAGATGCAGGTCCCCCGATGTGCTGAGTGTTCGTCTTTCTCTGTGCCAAACGTATAACCTGTATCAAAAAGAGATTTGCCAAAAGGGAGGAAACCAATCTGTGCTGACTGCTAGGAGTTTCCACTGGGAACTTGGACAACTGCTTTTCCTCTATACCTGAGCGTTCAAAGCGCACCGTAAAAGGGTGTGAAACCAAATCATTTCCATTTAGCACACAGACCACGGCAGCTTTGTCATCACTGGGCACACAGATGGACAAGACCAGCAGTGGATTACAAAACACAGAGGAATTTCACACAGAAATAAAGCGATGAAAATTCGCCATGAAGCAGGTGGAGAAATCACGAGGAATCACGACAGGGATTTCTCTAGTGTAGACAATTGCTTCCGTGAGCTGGGCAGATAGGGGAATGCTCTTAGGACAGCTACGATGTTGGGGGTGATCCTGGCTCGCTGAGATGCCAGAAAACCCGGTCAGAGTAAGGCGGCCACCACACAGCCTCGTGGCTGTGATTCCTCGGGAAACAGACTATTGGCACTTCTAGGCGGAAACAGGACCACACCTCTGGGGACCCCCAGTATGAAAAGAGAGTGGAGCGGGCCGACAGGCCACAGAGAGCCCCATAGTGATAGAGGGAAACCTGTTCCTAAGGAGACGTTGGTGGAATGGCACGAAAATATCCTCCAACCCTTAGGCCTTTGGCTTACCTAGGACACGAGTGCCGGGGGGTATGGCCTCGATGCCTCCTCCACCAGGTATACACGACACAGGAACCGGATAGTGTGGGCCCGGCTAGTACGCTCAGAGCCAAGGCTCAGCCTGACCTACCGGAGTCAAAGCAGAAAAAAGGACACAACGCGATGGGCTGCGTACAGCCGGGTCTTGTGTGTGACATCGGAAGGAAGCGATATTCCTCAAGGTCAGAGAAGACGAAGGAAGCCGGAGACTCTCACACTGAACTTCCAGAAATTAGCCTCATGGATGGAAGCTGTGCGCTAGACAATAGGGCACACCTGGAAGTCGAGACTAATCAAGGAAGAGAACTTCGCAGGAGCTGAAAAGGGAGCAGTGCATCCTCTAAAATCACGAGAGCCCCGCTGCTCACGGCCTGGCCGGCGAACGTGTGCCTGACAGTGCTCTGCAAGCACCCCAGCCTCTGGCACTGACCTGTACAGGAAGGTGTCGGGAAGTCAGGGACTGGTTTCAGAAGCTGAGCTGTGGATCGTCCGACGATTGGATATGGCTCCACGTTCAGGTTTCTAGCTGTGCTCATACTGATCACATCGGGGTCCAGTTGCTTACACGGGTCGTGAAAGTGTGGGGTGAAAAGCGTGCAAAGGAAAAACGCTCACAACATACGAGTGTCTGCGACGAATGTAGACGTGATGTAGAATCGTGCACAGGGTGGACGGAGACTTCTGTGAACTTGAATGCGTACGGGGCGTTAGGTCCCACTATGAAGTCGCGGGTGAGGGATGTGGAATCACAGGGTGGGTGGCTGTGTGTTGGTCCGATAGGATTTCACACCCACTTCTCTGTGGCAAAGAACGAGTCTGCTCTCGGCAGCAAAGCTGTTTTGACACAAGAGCCTGGGAAGTCCTGTCGGGACGGCAGCGTCTCGTCTGCTCTCGCCCAGAAGAGCTCAGCAATTGGCGGCCCGGGGCCCCTCCGGGGGCTCATCGTGCAGACACGGGAAGGAGCAGAGAGGACAAGGGGATGCGCAGACCGTGGACACCCAAGCGCGGAGGACTGCCCAGCAGTGCTCCCCCTGGGCAAGCTACAGTTGCTGCCGTGAAGTGTCCTGCTGGGGAGGAACAGCCCCTCTTACAGGCAGCGGGGAAAGCCAGGCTAAGGCCCCTCAGGGAGGTACTTCTGGGCCATCAGCACCCGAACCATGCTTCCCTGGAAACGAGCTCTAACACCAAACTCTGACTCGGGCAGCTGGAGGTCAGATCTGTCGACAAGTGGGGGGGGGGGGGGGTTCTCTCCAAGTGTCGGTGGCTGTAAAAACACACCTCTGCTACATTTGAACTTTATTCCTTTCATTTCCCCTTGCCTGGAAACAGTGTGATTAATCTAGCATGAGCGTGAGTTTGCTATTTCCTTGATGGTAAATTAAAAACCATTAATTGGCTGGAGATACTTGCTCAGTGAACCAGCATTAAAGGCACTGGTGGCGAAGACAATCAGTCTCAGCACCGTTTGTCCCCAAACCCACCAGACTTCAGGGGGCACGTGGCACTGGTGCAGGTCAGGGCTTGGCTTTAGGTAGATTCGGGTCCACACAAGCCCGCTACCGTGTCCCGACCTCGCCCCACGCGGCCCTGCTCCAGGCCCTGCTCCCCCCACCCCTACCCGCACCCCCACCCGTGAGGCTCACACATGCACGGTACTCACCCCTTCCGTCCGCCGCCTCGGGAGCCAGGGCCCACCTCCCCCCACCTCTGCATTGCGTCAATTGCGTCAAACACGGAGGGAGCCCGCCCACCTCTGAAATCGCTTTGCAGGCGGCCCGGAAGTGGGTGAGAGGCAGTCCCCAGGTGAGCTCGCTGTTCGGAAGTGCCGGGTCTCTGCAGCAAACAAGGCTCCCAGGTGCCTGTCGTGGAGGGGTACCACGGTGCGCGCGCCGGGCTCGGTGCTTGCGAGGCTTCCAGATCCCTCCGCTCTGCCCTCCGGCAGAAGGGATCCACGCCTTCGTGCGGACTGGCGCTTGCAAACAGGCAGGTGCCACGTCCCCCACCGGGCCACGCCTGCGAACCGGCCTCTCCAGACCCTCGCCTGTGCGGCTGGAGCCTGCTCAGTAGGCGCCCCGTCGGCCCGCGGAGGGCAGCTGGGGGTATCAGCCTGTGGAGCGCGGGGGGGGGGGGGGGGGTCTGGGGCCACATGCACGGCCTGCAGGCTGGAGGGGCCACCACCCACACCTCTCTCTTGGATGCCCCTCTCAAGCGGCCAAGCGCAGTCCCAGCTTGGAACGGCCGCCTGAGGCTCCGGGCTTACCCTCCTCAAGGCTCCCAGGTGTCTCTTATCAAAGGACAGCACCGTCCGGGGGCTCAGGGCCACCCGGGCCAGACAGTCCCAGTTCCTCCAGCTCCGGCTGAAAGGGTAGCACACCCAGCTAGGCAGGTTGCACCCACCTGGGGCGCCAGTATGTAGGGCACATGCACCCCCTGCGGCCGAGCCTGGAGACGCGGCCACACCCCACCCTCGCCGCGCCCGCTGTCCTGGGCTCCCCTGACCCGGGCAGCTCGTACAAGCGGGATACACACCCCGGCAGCCAGCGGAGCCCTGGCCCCCGGTGGAAATCCGGAAGAGCCGGAATCACCCAGCAGCCTCCACGATGAAAACAGGCACCCCCTCCACCCAAACACTTTCTCAGGCGACGAAACGCTGCAGTCCGTGCCCCCTGCACCTGGCTGCCTGCCTGAGGGGTCCCGGGGTTACCAGGAATCGAGGCTCCCGGGCGTCTCTGGCTGGAAACCAGCCACCCCGGCCCCTCCGACCGAGGCAGCGTGCTCCCCCGCCTTTACCTTTGGGGTGAAACAGGCACAACTGTGGAGCGGAGGGCGCGGAATCGGGCAGAGGCCTGGGACAGCCGGGCGCCCGCTCCCCTCCCCAGACCTCTCCGCACGTTCGCTCCGTTCTAGGCACCCGCGGGGCTCGCACCTGCGCACCAGGCCCCCCTCCCGCGTGTGTGGAGCCGGGGCCCTCTGCCTGTGGAGCCCCGTCCACACCAGAACCACCCGGACAGCCTTCCAGGAGGAGAGATCCCAACCCGAGAATCTCTCTGAGCCAGCAGCTTGAACGCAGCAGCAGTCAGTCCTCTCCGGCCTGTCTGTGCGATGGGCTCCCCGGCCTCTCCAGCCATCAAGGCTCCCCTCCCCGGGTCTTTGGGGGAGGATTCACTAGGATTCACCAGCCCGCTGGCCCCGCCCAGACCTAGAAAGGTAGTACACTTGCCTCTAGACCGGCCTTCGGGGGGGCACATGTGCCCGAGTGTGAACTAAGTCTCTGAACGAGGCCGACCCTGGCCCCAAGCAGCCTCCTCCTGTGACCTGGCCCCTTCCTACAGCTGCCCTGTTCCGGGCCCCGGGCTGTGCCACCTGCGTGGCCTGCACATGTGCCGTCCGCCCCTTCGGCCCCGGGGACACCCCAGCCCCGTGGAGATCCCGACCCACCCTAGGATGCCCACACCAGGACCGTCTTTCTGATGCGGCACGTTGTACCTGGCACCAGTCAGTCCCCAGGTGGTCCACTTGCCCGGTGGGTGCCCCGGCCTCTCCAGCAAGGGAGGCTTCTGACCCTCCCTCTGGAGGGCAACCCGACCGTCCCCCTCGACCCCCGCCCAGGCACGCAACCTGCTCTGGACTCGGGGCGAAATGTGCCGTTGTGGGGGATCCTGCTTGGATCGAACAGATGCCGAGTGGCTCTGGGAGCAGCTCCGGGGCCCAGGTTCTGCAGTTGGCCGCGCTTTTGAGGTCAAGACCTCCCCCCCCCCCGGCCTGCACCGCCTGCGCATGCGCCCTTGGCCTGCGGCGCCTGCACATGCGCCCTTGGCCTGCACCGCCTGCGCATGCGCCCTTGGCCTGCGGCGCCTGCACTGAGCTCAGGCCTCCACCGTCTGCACGTGCGCTGTTGGCTCACTGTCTGTGGGCCTCCAGCTGTACGCGCACCCAAGTGGCTGCCAGATCCCCTTGCCTGTGGTCCCTGGGGGGATGCTGTTCAGAGGCCCGGCTGTACTACGCCTCCCTGTTTCAGGTCCAGGCTTCCCTCGGCCGAGCGGCTCACTCGTTCTCAGCCAGGCACTGGGTACACCTGTGCCGTCAAATGGAACTTGGATGTTACCTATCTTTTCACACACGGGCCTCCAAATGCAAGCCTTCCTCTGGTGCTCAGTTAGAGAAATCTCTTCCAAACCTTCAAGAAAAGGGAACTTGGCTTTTGGATGATAGGAGCTGTGTTCAGCTGCTAGAAATACAGGCGTGGAAAACAGTGACTTTGGTCACGAACTTTGGTCACAGGGGTCTCCCTGTGAATCTGGCACAAGCAGTGGGGACAGTCAGGACTGTCACTCCGCCGTCTGTCCTGACGGCCAACGCGTTGTATGCCCTTCTCTGCCTCCTGTGGATCTCTTTGGCGAAATGCCCGCGCAAGTCTTTGGTCTACTTTTCAATTGGGTTGTTTAGTAACTGTTAAGTCCCAAGAGTTTTTTTTAATATACCCTGGATATAAGCCCTTTGTTAGGTTAACAGTTTCCCTTAACGGTTTCTGTCCTAGGGGCACCTGCCGGCTCAGGTGGAGGGGCACGAAACTCTTGATCTCAGGGTCTTGAGTTCCAGCCCCATGTTGGGCATAGAGATTACAATAAAATGAAATAATTAAATTAAATATAAAGTAAAATATAAAATAATAAGATAAAAAATAGCGGTGCCTGGGTGACTGTTGGTTAAGCATCCGACTCTTGATTTCGGCTCAGGTCATGATTTTGTGGCATGTGAGTTTGAGCCGCACATCGGGCTCTGCACTGACAGTGCTGAGCCTGCTTGGGATTCTCTCTCCCTCTCTGCCTCTTTCTCTCTCTCAAAAATAAATAAACATTTTTTAAAAGCACGTGGTTTCTGCAAGTTTTAATAAAACCTATAAAGTGGTATGTATCATAGAATGAAAGTTCTTAATTTTAGGGGTTTATCTACCTTTTCTCTTATGAGTGACATTTGGTCACATCTAAGAACTCTTTGTTGAATCCGAAGTCAAGAAAATATCCTATTTTTCTTCTAAATGCTTTGTATGTTATGTTTTACACTTACATCTGTTCTTTCCTTTTTTTTTTTTTTTTTTGCTATACTTTATGGCTTACCTCACCTGCTCTCATTATTAGCATAGAAGCAATGGCTTCTCCTAACTTTCTCTGCAACAATCATCTTAGCTCAGGCTAAGGAGGAGGGAGGAGAGGAGAGGAAGGAAGGAGGGAGAGGAAGAGGGAAGGAAGGAGGGAGAGGAAGGGGAAAGGAAGAGAAGAAGGGGGAGAAGGAGGAGGAGGTGGGAAAGAAGGGATAGAAAGGGGAGGAAGGGAAGAGGCAGAGGAAGGGGAGGAGGAAGGGAGGAGGGAGAGGAAGGGGGAGGGGAGGAGAGGAAGGGGAGGAGGAGGGGGAAAAGGAGGGGAGGAGGAAGGGAGGAGGGAGAGGAAGGGGGAGGGGAGGAAGGGAAGAGGGAGAGGAAGGGGGGGAGGAGGAGGGGGAAAAGGACGGGAGGAGGAAGGGAGGAGGGAGAGGAAGGGGGAGGGGAGGAAGGGAAGAGGGAGAGGAAGGGGAGGAGGAGGGGGAAAAGGAGGGGAGGAGGAAGGGAGGAAGGAGAGGAAGGGGGAGGGGAGGAGAGGAAGGGGAGGAGGAGGGGGAAAAGGACGGGAGGAGGAAGGGAGGAAGGAGAGGAAGGGGGAGGGGAGGAGGAGTGGAAGAAGGAGGGGGGAGGGGAAGAGGGGGAGGAGGAGGAGGGGCAGAAGGGACGAGGTGGGGAGGGAGGAGGCGAAATATTTTTAAGGCGCCCAGAGAAGCAGCCCGGTGTCAGCATGGGTGACGGGAGCCCCAGAAGGCAGTTGTCCGGGTGCTTCGTCCGAGGCCCTGCACTCTGGGAACGCCAAGAGGGCCCTGGCGGGAACGGGCTCTGAGTTAGCCAGCGCGTCTGCTCGCAGGGAAGCGGCAGGACCTGGGGCCCGTCCGGGGAGTCCTGGCTCCGCTCTGCTCCCGTGCTTGTGTTTCCTGTCGGGCAGCAACGCTCAGGGGAGGCTTTTCGGTTTGGGACAGTGGGCGGATGATTTCTACCTGCCAGGACAAAACGCCCCGTGGGGAGGGCACGCCCCTGCTCTGCCCCTTTCCCTCCAGGTCAGGCTCGTCTCTGCTGGACGCACATTCCTAGGCAGGCAACCTGAGCAGGCTCCACCTCTCCACGGTCTCCACGTCTTCTACAGATTTGTATTACTTTATTGTCTGAAAAAAAATAGAAGTGACGAAGTGTCTTGACTCGGTCAGCGGGGCTCACTGATGTGAGGCCATCAAGCTGCAGGTTCCCCGGAGCTCCGTTCGTCCTCACGGAGCGGTCTCCGGAGCTCGCTGCTACGACAGGACGGGGCGCGTCTGACACCTGCAGGTTTTCACAGCCCAGAACGAGGGGCGGGAACCGCAAGCTGAGCTCCCAGCTAAACGCAGGCACGAGATCCAGGCTGAGCTTCTCCCCGGTCCGGACTGGTTCTTCCCCGAGGATGAGTTTCCCCGTCACTAACGGGGCAAAGTTAGAAAATGCACAGGGAGATACGGGGCCCGCCAGGCACCCAACACCGCCCCCACCCTCACCCTCACTGGCGAAACCAGCTCCAGCTCGTCTGGGGCAAGGACCACACAGGGAATCCAGCATTTACACACTGCGGTGAACACCCGCTGTGCCCAGTGCTCCCCTGGGAGCTGATGGTGCTGCAGCTCCAAAGAGGTCGTATGTGCTCAAAAATGTGCTCCTTAACCCCGGGAGCAGAGACCCCGGAAAGAAGTTTTGGATTCCGGCATCAGACCACGTACTTAAGCACCCACACATCACTGCACCCGTGCGTTCTCTCAGCAACCCCCCAAGGCCCATCTCCAGCTGCTGTGGCCCCCTCCCCATCTCCGACCCTCCCCACCTCTGCCCACCCCCTCCCCATCTCTCACCCCCTCATCTCCGAAGTCCCTTCTTCCACCCCCTCCTTCTGTCCCCAACCCCCCGCCCTCAGCCCCATGTTGGGAATCCTGGCACCCGGTGAGGTGGGTTCACCACCCAGCCACGCATCAGATGGCCCTTTCCCAGGCGGGGGCACCTGTTCCCTGCCGAGACCCCGAGGGACCTGCCTGTGACCTGTTTCCTTTTCGGAGGTCTCATCCGGGCCTTCCTGCTCAAGGAAGCAGACGTGGAGGCCAGTGTCCAGATGGCAGAGGACAGCCTCTCCTGGAAGGGGACGCTCCGTGGGCTCGGAGAATCCCGTTCACTCAGCGCAGGCCCTAGGGCCAGTCCAGGGCTCCGGGCAGCCCCTCCACCCGGGCATCGGGGGCACTCACCAAGATCAGGCATTGAACCAGGATCCCCCTCTGGGGGACGCAGCGGCGGTGGCTGACCTCGGTCGGAGCGAGGCAACACCTGCTCTGGCACTCGTCGTCGTTGGTGCAGTGGCTCCCGTTGGGCTGGGGACACAGAGCCGGAGCCTGGCGCCCGCCTCCCACCCTGGCCCCGGCCCTCCCTGCCGCGGCCCGGCCGCCGGCTCACCTTGCGCCAAGGCTGACACTGCAGGAAGATGGTCATGGGTCTGCAGGTCAGCTCGGAGCCGGAGATGCTGAGCACACAGCAGCGGCTCCGGCATTCGGAGTGCTTGGAGCAGGCGTGGCCGTTCGGCTGCCCGCCGCCGGAGGGGAGACCCCGTTCTCTCCGCCGGCCCCCTGCCCCCTCGGCGGCCAGCTCTGGGAGGCGGGACCCTCCTCCTCCTGGTGCCGGCCAGCCCGCTCCGGCGCCTTCTGCCGGGCCCGGCCCTGGAGGGAGCCGGTCTGGGTGGTGCAGAGCTTCTGTGACTCCAGGCTGCTGGGGACACAGCAGTGGCTCGGGCCCTCCAGGCGATCCTCACGGGCCTCGCATCCCCTGCAGACCCAGCGCCCAGTAGGGCTTCTTGATTTAGGAACACCCTCCCCTCCTTTCTGCTTCCCTTCCAAGTTCCCGAACGTCCCAGACCTGGTGGGGCTGATGGCGGGGGGAGCCAGCGGAAAGGGAGGGGAAGAGAACTAACGTGGTCTGTGTGTGGTGAGCCACGTGGACGGGAGGTAAACCAAGGCACAGAGGACGAGAGGAGGAGCAGCGGAGCGGGGAGGGGAAGAGCTGCCACGGACTCTCACGGCTTCTACGGGCCCAGGAGGGCGGGGCGGGGTCACGTGCGGGCAGGAGCCGTGGCTGGCCCTCACCCAGGTCCTGGCCCGGCCGCTAGAGGCCCCCGGCTCCTGAGGCCTTTGATGGAAGTTCTCAAGCTTCGGGTCGCAACACCCCTTTGCAAACTCAGCAAACTACTGAGGCCCCAGAGCTGTTGTTGGTGTGGGTCCCTCGTAACGACTTTCCCCGCGGTGGGTACTCAGAGTTTTACCTACTTATGTGTAAACTTAGTTAAAAATAGGAACTCCAGCCCGTGTTCACCTACAGAACAGCTTCTTATGAAACACAAGTCTATTTTCCAAGGCAAAGCAGAACGTGCTGAACACGGAGTGGCCCCACCGGGCACCTGGCACAGCGCTACCTGCCTGGCTCCCCAGCCTGTGACCGTCATCGTCGGGGACCCTGCGGCCTGGGGGAGCCAGCGTCAGCTGTCCTGGGGGCCCAAACGCCTGGGGGCCTTCTTTTCCAGGGAGCCCAGACAGGATTCGTGGGGGCAGGCACCTGCGGAGAGGAGCCGGGAACCCCCGGGAGCCCGAGTGGGGGCCACCTCCGCTGGGGGGGGGGGTGCTTACCTTATGCAAATGGAACACGGTCTTGGGCCTCCAGGCCAAGGACACAGGCAGCAGGTAGAGCAGCAGCAGCAGACGCCTGGCGCACGCCATGGGGCTCCGGGCCTGTCAATGCCCCAGATGGCTCTCCCTGTCCCCCCCGGCACCTGCGTGGGCACCCGCTTCCTTCCCCCCTTCCCAGTCTTTCTCTCGCAAAACAGGTTTTTTACAGTAACATTTTCTGGAGCAGTTTTAGGACTACAGAAATTGAGCAGAAAGTACAAAGACTTCCCATACAGCCCCCTTCCCCCTGTTTCCCTAGTGTTCCGTCAGCGGATCATCGGCTACAGTTGGTCAGGTGATACAGATACATTATTACGAGTTCCCGGGTTCACTGCCAGTGCAGGACGTTCTGCCGGTTGGACGAAGCCACCACATTAACACACAGTATTTTCACTGCCCTAAACCCTCTGTGCTCTGCCTGCTCAGCCTTGCCCATGAAACCCCGGCAACCATGGATCTTTTGGGGGTTCTTTTTTGGTCTCGTAGTTGTGCCTTGTGCCTTTTCCCCAGTATCCTAGAGCTGGAACCGTACAAGATGCAGCCTTTGCAGACTGGCTTCCTTCACTCACTTGATAGCAAATCCCTGTTTATCGCTGAGTGGAGAATGAATTTTCAACACCCCTTTCTCCTGGGAAGGATCGTGCCCTCTCTGAGTTGAACAGGAACCTCTCTGCTTGGCATCAGAGAGCACCCACGGGCTGTGCAACCCTCCTGTGAGTCCAGCTCCTATGCCTTTCCCCCTCCCCCCCCCCCCCCCCCCCCGCGGAGGCAGGCAGGTTGAGCCGTGAGCCCACGCCCTGCAGTTGGGGGAGCAGGCGCGGCAGCCCCCAGGCACGGGTGAGTCTCCCACCCCGGATGGGGGAAGATGGCCAGGAGTCCCAAGTCAGCCTCAGATCCAAGCCTCAGCCGCCCTGCCCACGCGCAGGGTATTTGGCCGATTGTCTGGCTATTCATAAAGCTGATGGTTTGGCCTCCAACTTTGCCCCTAGTTCTTTTATCTTTTTTTTTCTCAATATTTATTTATTTTGAGAGGTGGGGGAAGCGGCAAAGAGGGAGAGAGAGAGAGAATCCCAAACAGCTTCTGCATCATCAGCACAGAGCCTGATGCAGGGCTTGAATCCACGAACCGCAAGATCATAACCTGAGCCGAAATCAAGGGGCATAACTGACAGGACCCCCTCCCCCCCCCCCCCCCCCCCGCAAGATGCCTCTCTTTTATCTTTTAAATTAAGTGATGGAGTACCTGGGTGGTTCAGTCCATTGAGCATCCAACTCTTTTCTTTTTTTTCTTTTTGAGAGAGAGAGCGGGTAGAGAGAGAGGGAGAGAGAGAATCCCAAGGAGGCTCCACACCATCAGTGCAGAGCCTGATGTGAGCCTTGGACTCACAAACTGTGAGGTCATGACCTGAGCCAAAATCAAGAGTTGGATGCCTGAAAGATGAGCCACCCAGGCGCCCCCGAGCATCCAACTCTTGATTTCGGCTCAGGTCATGACCCCGGGAGTTAGGGGATTGAGCCCTGAGTCGGGCTCTGTGCTGGGCATGGAACCTGCTTCCGATCGTCTCTCTCCCTCAAAGTAAATAAATAAATAAATAAACAGATAAATAAAATAAAACTGAAGTGATATTCACAGAACATAAAGCTAACCATTTTTAAATTTTTATAAATTAAAAAAGAATTTTCAAATGTTTATTTTTGGGAGAGAGATAGAGACAGAGAGACAGAGCATGAGCGGAGGAAGGGGAGAGAGAGAGGGAGACACAGAATCCGAAGCAGGCTCCAGGCTCTTAGCTGTCAGCCCAGAGCCCGACGTGGGGCTCAAACCCATGAACGGTGAGATCATGACCTCAGCTGAGGTCCGAGGCTTAACCGATTGAGTCACCCAGGCGCCTCCATAATTTTTTGTAAAGTAAACAATTCAGAGGCCTTTAGTGCATTCTTAACAGTGTGCAAGCACCACCTCTATCTGGTTCTAGAACATTCCATCATCCCACAGTCCAAGCTAGACTCCAGTTCTAGAACCCTCCTCAAGTCTGTCTTCCCGCCCCGTGGCCGTGCTCCCCTCAGGACCACTAGCTCCCAGTCCAGGGCCCACGAGCCTCAGACTCCATCCTGCCTTTGGTTTCCGTCCCAGGTGCTGCAGGCCCTTGGGGGTGGGGTGGGGGGTGGGGGGAACGGCTGAGCCTTTCCAGGACCTTGCTGCCCATCTATGAGGTCAGTGGTGGCCTCTTGTCCCATGTCGTGTCCCCTGAGCCTCTGGTTTCCAGATGATTCCATTGAAGATGTGCTCATCTTGCCCCTTTGTTCTTTACTGGGGTCACTTGCCCCGCAAAGCACAGTGGAAACCTGTTTGTCGTCTCCTGATCTGTTCAGGTCCCCAGGCCAGGAGCACCTCTGACCACAAGACAAGTCCTCCTGGGGCTGGAACTGAGAAACGCAGAAGGTCCCCAGGGAGAAAGGCAGACACACCGTGTCCTCGCGCGTGGGGTGACGCAGACGGACGAGGGGAGCCCAGGAGCTGGACAAAACAGTGGAGCCACACGGGACGGCCCAGGGACAGCCATTTCTGGGCAGGCTCCCGTGGGGAAGCTTGTGAGGAGGTGGGAGCCAGAGCCCATGGCAGGGTTGGGGTCAGGGAGCCAGCACGGGGGCCCCCGAGGACTCTGTGTACCTCCTGCTCAAGTCACATCAACAGGAGTGCTAGCAGAACCGGTGAGGCTGGTATTTTCCAGAGCGCCTCCACACTTACAGTCATTTGGCCTCCACAAAAATCTCCGGAAACGACCCATGCCCATGCGACACGTGAATCCCCGTGAAGACACGTTCAGCAACTCGGGACATCTCATGCCAAAGGAGGCTATCATCGTCTATCGGGTTTTTGTTTGGTTTTGTTTTTGGAAAAAATAGCAAATCACGGCACACATCAGCCGAGTTTCGGGCTTTCTGCAATTTTATACTTAAATTTATCTGCACTCCGTTTGAGATAGCTCAGAAGTCACAAAAGCATTGCTAGGCCATTTTGTTCCTGAGTTTTGCTAATTCGTCTCAAAAGAGATACAACAGCGTGAACGCGGAGCCCTATTCTGATCTGCAGCCACCAAAGAATGACAAAGACACAGGAGAGGAGAGCAGAGGGAGGCTGCCGGGCGCAGCACGAGCAGGGCCAAAGCTCTTTCACTTCTTACCTTCGGAAAAGCACTTCCAAGTCTATTTCAGCGTGCACGTGCTACCGGTGTTTAAACGTTTTCCCCTCAAGAGCAGCAGCTGGCAGTCAGGACATACGTGTGCCGCGTGTGGCCCCAGATGCCGGCAGGTGTGATGTGTGAACTTGTGGGTTCCCTGCACGGCCCGCACGGCGGATGGGGAGTGCGGGCGAAGCCTTCTGGGGTGGCCTCCGTGCGTTCCGGGGGCCGCTGAGGCCGCCCGCCTGGCAGCTCCTGCCAGCACCTCCCAGACCCCCAGGCCCTGGAGGCCACCGAACTTACGGAACATTCAGAAACAGCTCTTACGAGGTCGCCAAGTATCTCCCTGATGCAACCCAAGACCCACCTTTTAGTCCTAGAAGACTGAACACACAGACGGACAATGGCCGGACCGTCTTTGAAAGTGGGACTCGGGGGCGCCTGGGTGGCGCAGTCGGTTAAGCGTCCGACTTCAGCCAGGTCACTATCTCGCGTTCCGTGAGTTCGAGCCCCGCGTCGGGCTCTGGGCTGACGGCTCGGAGCCTGGAGCCTGTTTCCGATTCTGTGTCTCCCTCTCTCTCTGCCCCTCCCCCGTTCATGCTCTGTCTCTCTCTCTGTCCCAAAAATAAAAAAAAAAAAAAAAAAAAAAGAAAGTGGGACTCAGCCCCCGGGTCGCAGCAGCCAACCCGGAAGCCAACTGCCATCTCTCAGCTGGCCCTCAGGGACCAGCACTGGGCCAGCGGCTGCAGTGTCCTCAAGTCAGGACCAGCCCGCGAAGCCAACGATGCCCCCTGAGCAACCATGGGAAACCGGTACCGGTCCGCTACGGCTGCATAACAAACACCGTGAGCGGGGTGGGTTCAACCACGGTCTGTTCCTCACGGTCCTGGAGCCTGGAGGTCCAGATCCGGGTGTGGGTGGGGCTGTCCCTTCCGGGGCCCTTCTCCTGGGGTGTGGACACATCTCCCTGCGCCATGCTTACACACCGGGCCGCGTTCCATTCTGCTGACCCCTGGGCCTCTGTTCTCCTGATCCGTAAGCTCCATGAGCCAGCGCTCGAGGGGCAGTGGAAGGGCTGTGGGAACTCTTTTATATTTATATATATAAAGATCTTTGAGAGAGAGAGAGAGAGACAGTGCAAGCAGGGGAGGGGCAAGAGAGAGGGGGACAGAGGATCTGAAGTGGGCTCTGTGCCGACAGCAGTCTGACACGGGGCTCGAACTCGCGAGCCACAAGATCATGACCTGAGCTAAAGTCAACTGACTGAACCACCCAGGCGCCCCTGTGGGAACTCTTTCTGTCCCCTCACTGCAGGTCAAGGCTCTCAGATGCCCCTAAGCACATGTTCCAGACAAATGACACTAGACAACGGAGTCGGATAAACATTCCCGAAAATAAATGGGCAAACCTGCAGCCACGGTATCAGTCTTGAAAGTCTTGCCTCCATATTACATCATATGTAAAGAATATGAGTAATACAACTATATGAAAGCTGGATTTAAATCACAACTTGAATATTTAAGAATTTAAAACTTGCCATGTTTGTTTGTACTTTGAACGGGGCAAAAAAACCCTTTATGGTCTCTGATTTCTCATGGGCCCTTGAAAAGTTCGCAGGCCGTTTATAAAACTGGGCCTGATGTGCCTGGTCAAACAGCCATGCCCCACAGACACCCACTGTCCCCACGGAGCGGCTCCAGCCCATGTCGTCCACGGCAGCAACAAGGCCAGCAGCCAAGAGGTGAGCGCGGCCCAGGTGTCCAGGATGAAGGATAAACAGAACGTAGTCCACCCATACAATGACATGGAATTCACCTGAAAAAGGAGGGAAATCCTGACACGTGTCACAACCTGGCTGGGCGCTGAGGACGTGACGCTGAGTGAAATGAGCCGGTCCCAGAAGGACAGACACTGCAGACTTCCGCTTGTAGGAAGGCCTTAGAGCAGCCAGATTCGTAGAAGCAGAGGGTAGAGGTGGGTGCCGGGCGCTGGGCCGCCGTCAGCGTGGAGCGGGACAGAGCGTCAGTCTCGGAGGGCGAGAGAGTGCTGGACGTGGACGGCGGCCCCGGCAGGGCGGTGCGGGGGTACCTGGTGCCCCTGAACGGTGCCCGTTACGGTGTTTACGATGGGAAAATTTTTTTTTTTCAACGTTTATTTATTTTTGGGACAGAGAGAGACAGAGCATGGACGGGGGGGGGCAGAGAGAGAGGGAGACACAGAATCGGAAACAGGCTCCAGGCTCCGAGCCATCAGCCCAGAGCCCGACGCGGGGCTCGAACTCCCGGACCGCGAGATCGTGACCTGGCTGAAGTCGGACGCTTAACCGACTGCGCCACCCAGGCGCCCCTACGATGGGAAAATTTTTATGTGTATCTCACTGCCGTAAATCAAAGGCTACCGGCACTGCTCAGAGGCCCGGGAGGCCCTGAGGCGTAGCTGTTCCTGAACTTGGAAGAACAGGGCATTCACAGCCCCCGCTTATTCTTAAATATTCTTTTATTTATTTATTTATTTATTTTTAAAATTTTTTAATATTTTATTTATTTTTGATAGAGACAGAGCACAAGTGGGGAAGGGGCAGAGGGAGAAGGAGACACAGAATCCGAAGCAGGCTCCAGGCTCCGAGCCGTCGGCACAGAGCCTGACATGGGGCTCGAACTCACAAACCGTGAGATCATGACCTGAGTCGAAGTCGGATGCTCAACTGACTGAGCCACCCAGGCGCCCCTTAAATATTCTTTTATTAATGCAGTCTCTTTCCTTGGATATTTGTGTATAAATCTCTCAGAGCAGACATCTTTTCACAGTCTTTCCTTCCAAACCTCAACACCAAAATATGGTTCCATAGTATCTCAATCTGGCAAATAAAAGCTTGATGCCAGGGGTGCCCGGGGGGCTCGGTCAGTTGTGTCCGACTTCAGCTCAGGTCAAGATCTCACGGTTCGTGAGTTCGAGCCCCGCGTCAGGCTCTGTGCCGACAGCTCAGAGCCTGGAGCCTGCTTCGGATTCTGTGTCTCCCTTTCTCTCTCTGCCCCTCCCCCTCCCCCACTGTGATCTCTCTCTCTCTCTCTCTCTGTGTCAAAAATAAACTTATTTTAAAAAAGCTTGATGCCAAATCTTGCCAGAAATCACAGACGCCATTAAATTATTCCCTGAACTGTGACTCCCATATTTCGAGCACGAACCCCTCACACTGGGGCCTTACCCGCCCTGCCTCCTTTGCCACCTCCAAGGAAAGGCAGTGTGGCCCGGACCGGGGCAGTCGGCCCAGGGCAGCAGCCTCCGCACGCTTACACACAGGGAAGCAGACCACACGGCCAAATGCGTGAGGCTGGACAGTGCTCGCAGAAAATCTCTCCCTGGCCGCTGATAACTGCTCAAGTGTTCAGTGCTCCTACCTTTCTATTGTGGGCTCCACCTGCCCCTCTGTAAGGGAGACCGGCCAAGCCATAACTCCAGAACAGACTCCAGCCCCCAAGGGAGAATCCACAGGACCAAGGCCAAGGGAGTCCCGGGCAAAGCGCCACGGACTCACCAGGGCGAGGCCCACCCTCCTCTCCTACCTCCTTCCTGGCCCCACCTTCCAGCTGACCAGAGTCTCCCCCCTCTGCAGGAAGGACCGGATGGAAGCAGACAAGGCCCGGCCACACAGGAGCCCAGGAAGCTGACCACAGCTGCTGCAGGCCAACCGGCCAGACAGCCAGCACTGGGTCAGTGGCTGTGGCTTCCCCTCTTCCGACTCAGGACCAGTCAAATATCCCCTTAACCGATCTAGCGGGATGCTCCCACCCCCCCCCCCAAGTCCCCTGGGGGCACCTGCACCAGCCTCGCACCACCAGCATCCCCACACACCTGCCTGTGGGTGGCCGGATGCCAAGCAGGGGTTTGTTCTCATCGGGGGTGGTCTTCGTTTCTCTCTGCGGAGGTCGTTCATTCAGTAAACATGTATTTACTCACTGTTGACTATATGCGAGGCTCTGCCCAGGGAAAGATTGCGTGTGCCCGCCCCTCCTTGCCCCCAAGAGTGCTTGGTCTAGTTTGGGAAATGGTCGTGTCAACAAAGAGATCAGGCAGAAGGAGGTGGGTGGATTAAGAGCGAGGAGGGGGTGTCGGGAGCTGGGACGGTTAGCGGTTAGCGAGCGGCCCCTGGCGGCGGGTGGGCAGCCGCGTCTGGACCTGCAGCCGGCGGGAAGCGCTTCAGGACGCGGGGCGGGGTCGGGGCTGGCGCAGGAATGAGGGACAGGCGGGGGCTGGGGGGGCTGGGCGAGAACCCAGAGCGACCCGGGCCCGTCGCGACTGGGGTGTCGGGGATCCGCGTTCGCGCAGCGTTAACAACGCGCGCCAGAGCTCGGTGGCCTGAAAGGGCAGTTGGTCACATCATCTCTCGGGGCGTGTGGGTTGGCCGGGCGCACGGCAGGGGCCCTGCGGAGTCTGAGCGGCTCTGCGACCCAGCCCGGGAATCGGGCCACGAGCAGGAGGGAGCCCCGGAGGCAGTGGGGGGAGACGCAGGCGTGGCCGGGGTTCCTCTGGGGGCAGCTGCGGGGTCGAGGGGAGCAGAGTGGGGGGCTGGTAATGGGTCTGGGGTTTCCTTTAGAAGCGGTGAGTGTTCTAAAATTAGATTGTGATGTTTGTACCACCGTGTGAATATACTAGAAACAATGAATTCCGTACTCCAAATGGGTAAATTGTATGGCGTGTGAATTTTATCTCAATAAAGCTGTTTAGAAAAGGAAATCTAATTTTATTTTTACTTGGGACTTTTACTTATAACTAGGCTGCTTTTACATTGTTATTTACAGATATGTTTATACTATTCTTGCCGTAGAGTAATATTTCCGGTTAACCAAACGTCTTAAAATTCAGTTGAATAACTTTATTTTTTCACTTGTAAAAGGCCTTTTTAAGTAAAAAAACAACCACAAAAAAAAAAACTATTATGAGACTCACTCCTCCTGACTAATTTCTTTAACGTATTTGAAAGTTTCATGCAAATTATAAATTTAAAAAATATTTTTTAATTCTTTTTAATGTTTATTTTTGAGAGAGAGAGAGAGACAGAGACAGAACATGAGTGGGGGAGGAGCAGAGAGGGAGACAGAATCCGAAGCAGGCTCCAGGCTCTGAGCTGTCAGCACAGACCCCGACGCGGGGCTCGAACTCGTGAACCACAAGATCATGACCTGAGCCGAAGTCCGAGGCTTAATCAAGTGAGCCACCCAGATGCCCCTCAAATTATAAATTTTAATGGACACCGTGGCTGTCCTTACAAATTCCGTGGTTAGGGTCTACACTGGTTTTCTCCCAGCCTGGAGAGTTTGCCTGGTGTTTTCATTTGATTTTTTTTAATGTTTATTTTTGAGAGGGAGAGAGAATCCCAAGTAGGCTCCACACTGTCGGTGCAGAGCCTGATGTGGGGGCTCGAACCCACAAGCCGCGAGATCATGACCTGAACTGAAATCAAGAGTCCCACACTTGGGGCACCTGGGTGGCTCAGTCTGCTATGCGTGCAAGTTCACCTCTGGCCATGATCTTGGGGTTTGCGGGTTTGAGCCCCGCATCCGGCTCTCAGCTGTCAACGCAGAGCCTGCTTCCGATCCTCTGTCTGCGCCCCCGCCCACTCTTCCTCTCTCCCGCTTGTTCTCTCTCAAAATAAATAAACTGTTAAAAAAAAAAAAAGTTAATTAGATGCTAAATGAATTTCACCTAAATAAAGCTGTAAGAAACGTGTCATTTTGTGAAATACCAAAATAACGAAATGGGGTGAAGATATAAAAGGGTTCAAAAAAACCCACAACCACTTCGGTTTGCAAAGAAAGCGGAAATGGACGGAAGCGGGTAAAAGCAGTTAGGGGCCTCAGCCGAAGTCCAGGACAGACGCGAGGGCTGGGCGGCTGGGTGGAGGAGGGGCGAGAACTGACGGCTCAGAGCGCGCCCCTGACTCAAGCAAAGGGGCCGTCTGGGCAAAGGAAAGGACCCAGGTTTGTGCGAGCCTGGCGGGGGCGGGGGGCCGGGGGTCTCTGCCGAGCTGCGGAGAATCCAGGACTGCCCTTCGGAAATCCCCTCCTGAGACACCTAACCCCCCACGGTGTTCGAAGTCAGGGCACTGGACACAGGGACGGCCCCTCGGGGTCAGGGCGCGCGGCTGTCAGACGCCGCCGGAGACGCCAGGAGGCCTGCGGAGCCTCGCCAGGTCTTCCTCCCGCGTCTCAACAATGTCCCCGCGGCTCCGTGTCCCACCCCAGGGACGTGCGGGCCCCCGGGGCGGGTGGGGCGAAGGCCGCCGCCCGCGCTATGCCCGGGCCGCGCCCACCTGGAGACACCTGCCAGGTGCGCCCCCGCGCGCCCCAGGCCGCGCGGCCCGGCAGGGGTGAGGGGCGGGGCGCGCGAGGCCACGCCCCGGGGCGGTGCCGCGGGGCTCCCCTGCCAGCGCCCCGAGCCCGCAGGGTGCGCCCGCGTCGCGCGCCCCGGGCGGAGCTCCGGGCCATGGCGGCCGCCGAGCCCAAGCCCCCCGCGGGGGCGGCCGCGGCCGGGCGCCTGGCCCGAGGCTGCTGGTCCGCGTTCTGGGACTACGAGACGCCCAAGGTGATCGTGGTGAAGAACCGGCGCCTGGGCGTCGTGTACCGCTCGGTGCAGCTCCTCATCCTGCTCTACTTCGTGTGGTGGGTGCGGCGCGGCCGGGGGGCGTGGGGCCTCGGGGCCCCGGGAGGCGGCGGCCGGCGGGGGGAGGGTCCCGGGTCGCCTCCAGCGCGGCCCTGCCCGTCCCGCAGGTACGTGTTCATCGTGCAGAAGAGCTACCAGGACAGCGAGACGGGCCCCGAGAGCTCCGTCATTACCAAGGTCAAGGGCATCACCTTCTCCGAGCGCAAAGTGTGGGACGTGGAGGAGTACGTGAAGCCCCCCGAGGTGCGCCTGCCCGCCCCGCCCGCGGCCGCGCACCCCGGGACGGGACCGACCACCCCCTCTCTCTGAGCCTCGGCCGACCATCCCCTCTTTCTGAGCCCAGGGAGGCAGCGTGTTCAGCATCATCACCAGGATCGAGGTCACACCCTCGCAGACCCTCGGAGCCTGCCCGGAGGTGAGGCCTGGTGGAGGGCAGAGCTGGGGCAGAGGGAGGGGCCCTGCCTGCCTGGTCAGCTTGCCCCAGAAGGCTCGGAGCCCCTGACCCAGGCGGCTCCTCCCTAGAGCGTGAGGGTTAGCAACGCCTCCTGTGACACGGACGAGGACTGCGTGGCGGAACAGCTGGACATGCTGGGAAGCGGTCAGTGCGCGCCGGCTGGGGGTGGGACGGGGCGGGGCCCCTCGCCCCCTGAGCGTCCATCTGCCCGCAGGCCTGCGGACTGGGCGCTGCGTACCCTACTACCAAGGGTCGGCCAAGACCTGCGAGGTGTGGGGCTGGTGCCCGGTGGAAGACGGGGCGTCGGTCAGGTGCGCACGCCCAGTGACCCCACCTAGCTGGGACGCAGCTGACACCCCAGCACGACTCTATTTTGCTCCTTTCTCTCCTCACTGGCCAGGACTGGGGATGTGCTGGGGAGGGGTTCGGGGTGGGGGAGACTAAACACACCCAGTCTGTGCCTCCTCAGCCAATTTCTCGGCAAGATGGCTCCGAATTTCACCATCCTCATCAAGAACAGCATCCACTACCCTAAATTCCAGTTCTCCAAGTAAGAGCCACCAGGCTGTGGTGACCACGGGTCGGGATGGGAGCTACGTCCTGGGAATGTGGCGTTTGTGGGTTACAGAGCTTCTGCCCCCTCCCCACCTGATGTGGCTGGGCCCTGTCCTCAGAGGCAACATCGAGCACCGGAAGGACGGCTACCTGAAACGCTGCACATTCGATGAGGTCTCCGACCCCTACTGTCCCATTTTCAAGCTGGGCTTCATTGTGGAACAGGCAGGGGAAAACTTCACGGAGCTTGCACACACGGTGAGGCGGGCAGCCGAGGGAGTGGGCGGGCCAGCTCTCCTCCAGGTGCTGGCTCCTAGCTGCAAACGGAGGGTCTCCATTACAGCCAGCCCCCTTTGCGGTCTTGGCCAACCCTGGCCCTGTTCGGGCAAAGGAAACAGAAACACAATCGGCCGACCGGTCTGGGCATGCATGGCTGCTGCTAAATTATTGACTCCTGGTCACACAGCTGGCCACCAGCATACCCTTGTGCTTCAGAAGCGGGCGGGGCGCTCGCCAGGCACTCCTGGCTCTCGGCCCTGAGCGGCCCGAGGTGCCCCAAGATGAGCGCCCCGTGCACAGTCTCAGGGCAGGACCCATGGCCCTTGGGGGTCCTCTGTGCGGCCTCCCTGACACCCACCCCTGTGCCCACTTCTGGGCAGGGTGGTGTCATCGGGGTCATTATCAACTGGGACTGTGACCTGGACCTGTCAGCGTCAAAGTGCAACCCCAAGTATTCTTTCCGGAGGCTTGACCCCAAGCACGTCCCAGCCTCGTCTGGCTACAACTTCAGGTACCTTGGCCTTGGGACACCTGGGTCCTCATCTGCCCTGGCTGTGGTGGCTCTAAAAGAACAGGGCAGGTGCTCCAAGGTCCAGGGGAGCTTCCCATCTTGGGTGATGGGTGGGCGCCCGCCACCGTGCTCCTCAGGGTCATGCTGTCCCAGGTTTGCCAAGTATTACAAGGTAAACGGCAGCGCCACCCGCACGCTCATCAAGGCCTATGGGATCCGCATCGACGTCATTGTGCATGGACAGGTAGGCCAGCCTGCTTTGCCCAGGGCCCAGCTGGCACGGCCTCATCTCCCCCACCCTCCCTTGAGCCCCACCTGCCCCGGACCCAACAACCATCTAAGGCAGCCTCCTCTCCCAAGGCAGGGAAGTTCAGCCTGATTCCCACCATCATTAATCTGGCCACAGCACTGACCTCCATCGGGGTGGTAAGGAAATGCATGCTGGGCATGGGGGGCTTGGGTGGGGGGGTCTCCTGGGCCCTCACGTGTCGGTCTTGCTGGCCCAGGGCTCCTTCCTGTGTGACTGGATCTTGCTGACGTTCATGAACAAAAACAAGGTGTACAGCCATAAGAAATTCGACAAGGTGTGCACACCCAGGCGCTCCTCTGGTAGCTGGCCTGTGACTCTGGCTCTTGTTTTGGGCCAGGCTCCTCCCCCACCCTGTCCCTGCTCTGCAGACCCAGGCCAGTCCCTGGCCGCCCCGCCCCCATGGCCTTGCCCTGCCTCTGCCCCTTCTGAGCAGATGGCCGACACCCCTGAGCAGACTGTGGGACCAGAGTTGTGTGCTTCCGAGCCTTCCCGGCAGGACTCCACACTCACGGACCCCCGAGGTTTGGCCCAGCTCTGAGCCCACCACATGCCTTCCATCATGCTGTGTCCAAGGCGGGCCTGATGGGGTCCTGAAGTCTGGTCCCGAGACCAAGCCGCCAGCTCCCCTGGGCCCTGCCCATGCACCTCAACACACTCTGAGAAGCTGGGAACGAAAAGACCCCCCGCGCAACCGGGCAGTGGGCGGCACCGGATCCTGGCTGGCCCCCCAATGTCCCCGGGGCCTGGAGGAAGGGGTAAACTCCTGCCTCCTCCTCCTCCCTAGCTGACCTCCTCACAAACTTCTCACCCCTCCCCACCCAGACCCTTTGCTTGCTTCATAGCCAAGAAGTCACATACCCAGAGTCCAATAAACCTGTGTCCAGAACCTCTGGCCTCATTTTTTGGGAGAAGCATCTTGAGGTCCTGAAGACATAGGCAGTAGAGGGTCCTCGCGCATGGGAGCTGTGGGCGCCTCTGGTCTGGTCTGTCCTCTAACCAGCCTGGGTGCAGACTGCATGTTGTGTCCAAGCAGGGGGACAGGGGGGCAGGCAGAGACTGGGTGCATGAGGAACCCAGCACCTGCCCTTCAGTCAGCTTGCTTACCAACCTCCTGGGGTGGGGGGGTGATCCCAGACCCACCCTCAAAACATGTGCAAGGATGGGGACTCTGGAGGGAGGAAGACAAGGGGTAGGTGAGGGAACTTGAAACAAGGACCCAGGCGGGGCAAGAAGTTGGTGCTGGGGGAGGGGGATGGTCATGGTGAGGTTGAGGGGGAGCACAAGCCAGCAGATAACTAGTTACCACACCCTCAGATGCCACAATGGTCATTATATTCAGTGGCGCTGCCTGGTGCCTGTCTGGCCGGGCCCCCCTCCCCCAGGGGCCGCCAGAACTTGGCTGGGTGGCGGTTCCCCTAGCAACACGGATGGTGAGCACACAGGTCTATGGCAGCACATGCTGTGCTTTGCACAGACTCCCTCAGCCAGGATCCCTCTTCCGAGGTTGAGCGATAGCTCAGGGGGTCCCCATGTCCAAATCATGCTGGCAGGTGGCCAGAGCTGGCCATCTCACCTGCCCACACCCAACAGGGGGGCCAGCAACAGCACACACTTGAGAAGCCCCCTCCCCTCCCCCCCCCCCCCCCCCGGCCACCTTGAGGTGAGGATTCCTCAGTCACCCAAATGCCTCCAATACCCTGTGTCTGGCTCCCTGATGTCCAGTTTTGGAGAAACTGGCTTTTCCAGTTGGGCCTGGGCTGCAGCTCAAGAACCATGGCCAGGGGTTCAGGTTTCCCATTCCCAAGCACGAGAGTGACCCCAGGACCCTTTGCTGTCCCAAATGCTCCAATCCCTAAGCTGGCCTCTGAGGGACCCACCCGGCACCCTCTGGCCCTGTTGTAAGGACAGGGAGTGGTATGCAGGCCCCCAGCCCCTCCCCTCTCCTCTCCGGGGACATCTCTGCTCTCTGCTGCACTTCCAGGAAGCCTAGTTAGCTCCCCTCCCCATCCCAGCCCTAATTTGATTTGATCTCCATCTGGGGGCTGATGCAAGCTCTGTCCACCTTCCAGCCAGTGTCAGGTTTCTTGTGGCCACAGGGCCTGGGCACACCCGGAGCACAGGACCCAGGAGCCAATGCACCCAGTTGCAACAGAGGTCAGTCTTCTTTCTGTCCTCGCACAAACACATGTAAAAATTTTCAGGAATGCAAAATCCAAAGAGTAAAACTGAAGTTAAAGTGTAAAATACTAGGAGATACTTGGAGAAGTCAGGCAGCAATGATGAACTCGAGCCGGGCCCCAGAGCGGACGCTGGCCCACGGCTTCCGTACAGCCTCCCTGGAGGCTGCCCATTTGGGGTCTGAGTTTATGATTCAGTTAGCCTGTGTGTTGCCTTGCCAACCTGGCCATTCTTCTTTTTCCACTTCCAGTCTCATTTAGTTAAAAATGAAGCGTGAGGCGCCTGGTGGCTCGACTCTTGATTTTGGCTCAGGTCATGATTCCAGGGTTGTGGGGTCGAGTTCCGTCAGCGGGGAGCATGGAGCCTGCTTAAAATTCTTTCATCCTCTGCCCCTCCCCCACCCCGCTCATGCTTCCCCTCTAAAATAAAGAAATAAAACCTAACTACTAAAATGAAGTGTGGAGTTGGGTCTTTTGTGCCGGGGCAGGTGACGACAGAGGGACCAGCTCAGCAAACTCTTCCTGAGGTCACTGGGACGCAGACTCCCCTGTCTGGGCCTCCCCCCCCTTTTCCAGCCCCACCACAGGGTCAGCAAAGAGTGAGGTCCCACATCTCCGCGCTGCACCGGCTCTCTGAAGAAACTGGTGGCAAGTGTCCAGGTTTAAAGGGGCCATGGTCCCGACTGACCCTCCCTGCAGGTGAGGGCCGCTGACCCTGGGCGTGCATGCCCCGAGTGGCCCCTGGAGGACGGGCAGGCCCGCAAGGGTCGGAGGTCTTGGACTCTGAACTAAAAAGCCAGAGCAGATCCGCTAGAAGCCCAACAAAACTGCTGCTGCCGTTTTATTCCCGTCTCTTCCCCCGACCAGATCCCTCAAAGCGGAAGGAAAAAACCGACTGTCTTGCATGTGAAGGATTTCCCTATAAACCCAAGTGCTAACAGATAACGTTAAAGCCTGTGACAAACACGTGCATCCTCCCACCCATGTGCGGCAGTCTGAGCCCGGTGCTCGTGTCTGTCCCCACCCCCACCTGCAGGTTCAGAGGGCAAGGGTGCCACACCCGATTCCAGATCTTGCTGCTGCAGACAAGGTGACTGCCATGATGCAGGCCCCACCCCTGCAGACCCTACACTGACCAGGAAGTCTCCAGACAAGAAGCCTAAGTCCTGGGAACTCATTGTGGGAAAGATGTCCAGGTCCCCTCAGGGTTTGGCTCCGGATTCCCTGGAACAAGCCCACATCCTGCTGGCATCCAGCTATGAGACCGTCTCCGTGGTCACAAGTGATGAGAAGCAAGGGCTGCAAACCCCACTAGTCATCACCAGACAGAAGACCCCCTCAACAGCAGAGGAGAGAGTGACAGAGCGGGACCGCAGGGAGGGCTGTCCACTCAGCAGGAACCGCCCTGGAGACCCCTCTCAGGCCAACAGTGGGCTGCCCTGACCACAGCTGGCGGCCTAGGCAGCCCCAGGTGGAGCCACTTCCTGCTCTGGCTGGCTCGTGCTTCTCTATGTGACCTGCTCCTTTTCCTCGGTGCTCCGTCCTGGCCAGGGTCACAAGTCTGGAAGTCAGGGCAGGGAATGGGGTCGCTGCTCGACTCGCTAATGGCCCAGCTGAAGGTTCTTCTGCAGCAGCCACTCCAGGGTCTCCATGAGGTACGACATGCCATAGTGCTGGGCGATGTTCTGGAAGATTCTAATCTGGTCCATGAAGACCTGCAGAAATGACCAGAGGAGGCACAGGGATGCAAGGCACAGGCTCGGGCGTGTAGGGAGAGAGGCAGATGGCAGAGACCAGAAAGGGCAAACGGGAGGGGGGGGCAGCCAGGCCAGCCGTGGGACCCCCACCTTGGTGCGGATGGTGAGGGCGAAGTCCCCGGCACAGCTGCAGTACACAGGCATGTTGGTCTCCTTCACACCCCGGCACTTGAGGCAGATCTGCAAGGAGGAGCAGCCCCGGTCACCAGTGTCCCCTTCTGGGCCTGTGGTGGCCAGTGGTAGCCAAGAGCTCGGCATGCCCACCCACCCCATGGCCTTCAACTCAACCAGGAAAGACCAATACTTTGTAACGGGATTTATCCAAACATGCCAGCTGCTTCCTAACACCTTCCCGGGAGGGCGGGCGGCACTGCACCCTTGCCTCTGAGTCCCAGGGACCTCACCCCTGTGCCTTCCTTGGGTCTCCCTATTCCATCAGAGCAGATGTGGGCTGTTCCCTGCCCGGGCCCCGACACCCCTTCACATCCTCTCGTCAAGAACACCCCTCTATCTAATGCTGACAACGTCCCTGTTTCTCTCTCTCTTCCGTTTGTTGTCTTTACACTTGCCATGACTCTCACACTCCATCCTGCTCACCAGCTACCCTCTTCCATTACAACAAAAGGTGCATGGAGCCAGCACCCGCCCCTGCAGGGGCCCCAGAGATGTGTGACAAGGAGTCAAGAGGAGCCCTGATCCAAGGGCTGGCCACCTCAGAGCACTGAGTCGGGACTTGAGAACTGTGCACACCTGTGGCTTCTCGGGGTGCAAATCGCTCATCAGGAAGCCCTCTGCCCGCTGGAGAGGGGGCTGGGGTGGAGTCCCCCACGCCAGGCCTGCCACTCACCAGGTCCTGCAGAGTGAAGGCCATCAGTTTCTTCTGCACGGCTTCCACCAGGGCCATCTCGATGACTGATGAGTCATAGGCAACCAGGCAGTTGGAGCAGAGCCACTGAGGCAGCACAGCCCCGTCCTAGGCAGGGGAGGAGGAGGCCGGGTCAGCGGTCCGCCCAGCCTTCCTCAGCAGCCAGGGCTTCCCAGGGGCTGGGCAGGGACCGTGCAGAGCCAGCTGGGGAGCCGGGGGGGAGGGGGCTGCCGGCCCGCACGCACCACCGTCACCGCCACCGTCTATCAGGACACCGCACCGGCACACAGGAAAGGTGTCTGAGAGCCTCCCGGCCCCGCCCACCTGAGAGAAGGAGGGCTCTTTGCACAGGTCCAGGTCCCGGCAGAAGTTACAGCTGCGGCAGATGACCTCAGGGAGCACGTAGGAACGGCAGGGGTCTCGGAACTGGGCCTCCTCTGAGAACTCGCCAACGTCCACCAGGCGCAGCAGGTCCCGGTTCAGCTTGTTCACCTGGTTCGTGATGTTCGTGTCCAGAGACAGAACCTACAAAGAACAGAGCATCAGTGATGGCCTCGCGGGCCGGTCTCTATCGGGAGCGGAAAAGCCTGCAGCGGACTCTTCAGGCTGCAGCTTCTCAGCACCGCGCCCTCCTTCTCCCGCTGGAAGTGAGGGGGGCTTCCTCAGTGCGGCCCTGCGAGCAGGTTCCGTCAGCTCCGGGGGACGGGGGCACTACGTGCTCTTCCTGTCGTCCTTCCTGGCTCCCTCCTCCTCAAGGACAGGAAGTCCTAAATCTGCGGGGCCGCACGGTCTCATCGGCAGAGTGCGTGCTCTCAGCCCCGACAGTGGGGGTTCCCGTGCCAGCCCGGAGCCCGCTGGGAAGCCTGGCTCTCGTGGTGGTGCCTGCAGAACCACAGGTGAGGTGTCTCTTCCTTTTGTCCATAATGGAGAGGACAGGACAGGACAGACCTCTTTAGAGATCCCTCCCACCACTAAAACTCTACTGTCCCAGCTCAACACCAAGAACACCACAGAACCAAAGCCCTCTTAGAAGACATTTTTGGGAGAACTATTTATGGTCAGATTCGAAGCCCGCCACCCCATTCAGTGAGACAAGTAGATTTCAGCAAGCAGGTAAATTTGCAAGTATGTACAATGAGGAGCGACAGCCTGTTAGTATGAAGCTGTTTGCTTAAAGCATATAGTTTATCTCCATTATAAAAAAAAAAAACTGGATTGAATTAAAGAGGAAAACAAAAAGATTTCACTGGTAAATTTACCAAACATGAAGCAAAAAAAAAAGTATTCTACACAGTATCTTCCAGGAAGCCCAAAAGGGAAAACACTTCTAGCTCGTTTATGAGGCTATCATCATCCTGATACCAAAGACAGCACAAGAAAACAGCAGACCAACCACCATCATGTGCACTCAAAAATCCTCAACAATACCAGCAAATTGAACCCACCAATGTATAAAAAGGATGATATGTCACAACCAAGTGCGATTTACTCCAAGAATACAAGCAAGGCTGGATTAATACTTAAAAATCAGTGTCATGTCCAGATGGCCATCAGACATATGAAAGATGCTCAACGTCACTCATCATTAGGGAAATACAAACCAAAATCACAATGACGTATCCCCTCACAGCTGCCCGAATGGGCAAAATAAAAAAAACACAAGACGTAACAATGTTGGTGAGGATGCGAAGAAAAGGGACGCTCTTACACTATCACTGGGAATGCAAACTGGTGTAGCCACTCTGGAGAATAGTATGGAGTTCCTCAAAAAGTTAAAAATAAAATCACGCTATGATCCAATAATTCCACTACTGAGTATTTACTCAAAGAATAAGCAAACACTGATTCAAAAAGATATACGCACCCCTGTGTTTACTGCAGCATTTTTTACAATAGCCAACTTATGGAAGCAACCCAAATGTCCACCGATAAACGAATGGCCAAAAAAGATGTGACACAAGATACAAATATCCACGTATCTCCATATATTAGCAGTGAACAACCGGAAACTGAAGTTTTAAAAAGTCAGTGCTATTACGATGGCACCAAACAGCCTGAAAACCTTAGGTGCAAATACTGAAAACCCCAAACACTGATGAAGAAAATCAGAGGCGACCTAAATAAATGGAAAGAGATAGTGGTTCATGAATCAGGAGTCTCAACACTAAGATGTTGTGGGTGCCCAGGTGGCTCAGTCAGTTAAGCGTTCATTGGACTCCTGATTTCAGCTCAGGTCATGATCGCATGTTCGTGAGTTTGAGTCCCACGTCGGGCTCTGCACTGACAGTGCAGAGCCTGCTTGGGATTCTCTCTCATCTGCCCCTCCCCTCCTTGTGCTTCTGCGCTCTCTCTCAAAATAAATAAATAAACATTAAAAAAACCCCAAGATGTTAATTCTCCCTAAGTTAATCTATAGATTAAAATGATTCTAGGGATACCTAGGCGGTTCAGTTGGTTGAGTGTCCAACTTCAGCACAAGTCATGATATCATGGTTTGTGGGTTCCAATCCACACAGAGCCCGCTTTATTTCTTCTGTGCCCCTCCTCTCCCTCTGTCCCCCTCTCCCTCTCTGCACCTCCCCAACTTGCCACCGCGTGGAGGACCGCATGTCCACTCTGTGTGTGCCGTGAAAGGAGCCAGACCTAACCGGCCACATAATCCACAACGTGGGATTCTGGAAGAGGTGGCCGTGCAAGGGCAGATCAGTGGTTCGGGGGGAGTTAGCTCAGGTGGAGACCGTTTGAACCTGCCCGCAGCACAGCCCCATCGCTCTGTGAAAGCTTGAACAACTCACTGCACAGACTGAATGTGACTGGGTCAACTTTAGAGAGTGCACGGACATCAGACAGACAGATCAGCGCGTGGCAGGGGTGGGTGCGATGTTTGCGGAACGGTGAAATGCCCTGCATCCTGCCTCTGCCACAACTCACAGAACACACACTCACAATGGTGAAATCTCACCGTACGTAAGCTATACCTGAGTAAAAATAAATTTTAAAAACCCTGGAGCCTAACAGAAGAATAAGATGGCAAACTAAACTATTTCTGCACCACAACCAGAAGTCACCTGATCCTGGAGCATCCTGTAACTGAATGCCCAGGAAAGTGCTCTCTGAGGGGTGACACCTGCACAGTCGCTATCTGGTAATATTATCCCATCGCTGACTCCGCCCACCTTTCCCAGAAAGCATTTAGCATCCGAGCAAGCTCTCCTCTGTGATTTCACCACAGCCTGCTCATTGTGGGAGACTGTTCCTGGTCCCGGCCCTTGGCCCCACCAGATCCACAAGCACCGCCATTTCACAACTCGCCCACTCAGCAGGTGCCTCTCACCAGCACCCCCAGACCATCCTACCCCAGGGCCTTTGCACCCTCAGGTTCTTCTTCAGGTCCGCACACGGCTGGACCCTCCTGCTCAATGTGGTCTCAGGCCCCAACTTCCTCATCTACCCTGCCCTTCTGAGGCCACCTCAGCCCGCCTCCCCTCTCTGGGCTCACCTGTCCCTGACTGACTTGTCCTCGCCCTCACTGGAGCACAGGCTCCGTGAGGACAGTGGGGGCTCTGGTCTCCTCCCACTTCTAGCCCCAAATGCCTCACACAGCAGATGCAAGGAATGAGCAGTTAGAGTTCGTGGAATCAACAAGATTGTACTCCTGGCACCCTCGCTTCCCACACACACTGACACTCTTGTGAGTGCTCGCATTAGCGTTAAGCATCTCTGCCCCGCACACGTGTCGCGGCCTCACCTTGCACACGTATTTGATGAACTCCAGCGCAGGGTTATTGAGCAGCAAGTGAGAACCAGGGAGGACAGGGAACATTTTTGAGAGCTCAGTGGCGTTCCGGGAACCCGTGACTTTCTTCTGAATCTTCTGAGTGATGGTGAAGAAGTTCTGAGTGAGTTCATTTGCCACGTAATCTTGAGAGAAGGTGATCACTCCTGGGAAGGAAAGGGATGCGGCACATGCTCCCCATTTTGCAGTGATAAGGACACTAAGGGAAGGACACGGGGACCCCCAGAGCAGAGGGCTCAGGTTCTAGGGACAGAGGGGTGGCCTCAGGCAGCAAGGGGGTGCTCACCAGGAAGGGCTCCGGCCACCGCCTGGGCCTCTTGGGAGAGCTGGCTGGGCCCCCTCCTCCGCAGGGGGGTGCTCCCCGGGACACTGCGCCTCAGCTCCTCCTTCATGCTGTGATACACGGCCACAATGTATGCTGCAGAGACAGGCCACAGGCCTTGAGAGTCAGGACCCAGGGGGCCCTGTGGCCGGTCAGACCTCCAGCCAGCCTGGGCTGAAATATCATTACTAGTTGTGACTCTTGGCTGCATTTGGACGAGCCAAAATCAATTGGAAAAATGGGAATAAACAGGGCACTTACTGAGGCCCAAGTCCAAGTGCACCTTAGTAGGGAGAGTGCCGTGTAAGCCACACTCACCAACCTTCCTGCCGCACAGTGACACAGTGACAAAACATGGCTCATAACAAACACAAGTCTAGGCTCCTGGTGTCGGCACGCCTTCTGAGGTAGCCCCCCAGGAGTTCCAAAAGAGAAGTAGAGAGAGACTCAAGGGCGAGCACACATGCGGTTATAAACGAAACCACCGCTGTGGCTGCACATCGCTAGGTCTGAGTGGTGTTCCCGGCCCTCGCCACCTGCTCTCCCCTAATGACGAGCTCTGTGTGACACAGTGTAATGTATACACTTTGTGTGCATGTGATCTCAGACACCCTGGTTTGTAAACACCGAACCTTTATTAACACTGCACCTCTAGACCCAAGTCAGATACAGAAGATTCTGACACAGAAGTTGAGCCTCAAAGACCAGCCAGTGGGCAACTGATTCAGGAAGTTTCCAACCTTCTGTACTTGGTGTTTACTTTTACTTGCTCTGTGTGCACACGCAAGTCCTAGGACCTGCGGACACGCCCCAGGGCAGAGGACAGGGGTCCAGCCCCGCAAGGCCGGTGCAGCCAGTGCACGCCCACCAGACTTGACTTCCCCTTTACCTCCTTGCTATGCAAACACGCCAGAGCCACATTACTCCCACCGCCAGACTCCGACGCAAGCTAGCGGGCCGGCTCACCCGAAACGATCATGAGGAAGTAGCTCTGGCAGGAGGCTGCCTGTGGCAGGAACTGCACGATGTTCCAGTTGTTTTCTAGCATGTCCTCCACGTCGGGCTCCTGGGCACCTTCCTCCTCCTCCTCCTCCTCCTCCTCCTCCCCACCTTCCTCCTCCTCCTCCTCCTCCTCCTCTTCTCTGCCTTCTTTTCGGGAGTCTTGCTGTAACACAGACGCAACACACCTGAGTCATTCTACACCTGGGTCTACTGACCCCTTGTGCCTCGTGAGATGCTCATCGAGTCGTTCCACATCCCTGAGCCTGAGTCAAAGTCCCGCAGGATGGCTCTAAGGACGAGGCCACTTAGGAGATGAAGCTGCTTAGGTAACGCACCCGGTGTGTACTCAGCAAACGCTGATCGTGATTCTCACTTTGTTCTTCCAGTGAATTCACTTCAGAATTCTTTAACTCCCACCTCCCAGGTAGGGAAGATTCACGAGTGGGTGACCTTGGGTGACTAGATCTCTTGTCTGAATCCCACACGTCCTGGGACGGTGACAATCCTACCCGAGGGGCCCTACTGCAGATATCTCCCGCATGACCAAATTCCCCTCTCAGTGGCGCCTTCCACGTCAACGTGTGAACTCCGGCATCCCCCACACCCTTCAAGCAGCATCCACTGCCTTCTCCTGATTCAGCTACGATACCTGCACTTCCCTCCCATCGAGGTCTCCACAGACCTCCTGTCCCAGCACTGAGGACGGCCGGACCTTGTGCACACGCCACACACCCTGGCCAGGCTTGGCTCCTCTCACCCTACACGTGCTCTCCTGCCCCATCCATCTTATCGTAGACGCGTGGCTCCACACCCCGGGGTGCACCCACACCCCCAGGTGTCACCTCCATCCATTCCATTGGCTTGTACACTCCACCTTCAAAACCCACCCAAGTCCTTCTCCCAGACTCCACCCTGCCCCCCACCCTCCCCTGGGCTGATGCTAACTGGGCTCCTACTGAAGCCTTGATCTCCTACGCTGTTGTCGACAACACGGGGCCCTAGTGGGGGCCCTGACGTGCTCCTGCTCAGAGTCTCTTTGTCACTAAAAGCCAAGACTCCAACTCGGCCTTTGGGCCCAAGGAGGCTGCCTGTGGCAGGAACCGTACGATGTTCCAGTTCTTTTCCTGGCTGCTCTGTGGTACCCGTGACCCCCGCCCAGCCCTGCTCTGTTGTCGTGGCTACGCTGACACTGCACCCCCGGCCCAGTTCTTCATTCCCTGCTTGCCTGTCCCCTCTTTAGAGGCCTCTGTGACGGTCCCACCTAAGTCAGCCCCCTGCCCCACAGCCCGCTCTCTGCCCTCCCTCAGCCCCTACCGTTGCCAGTGCTGCACGTTCCCCATCTGCCCATTTGCTCACCTCTTCCCTCACAGATCCCCCCGGGGGCAGCACGCTCTTGCGGGAACGGCTGCGGGATGGGGCCCAGAACTGGGCCAGGCGCTGGACCCATGAGCACCAAACATGTGCAAAGAGACAAAGACGGGCCCCAAAGCTGTCTCAGACCCCAGCCTGGGCTCTCCAGACTGTGACATCTTACCTGTCCACAGTGAATACTAGATGGGACGTTTCCTTTGATTCCACCATAGTTAGAGGGATCCATCCAGAGAAGAAACTCCCAGCACCGAGAGAAAGAAATCGTCAAGGAATGGAAGATCTCTTTAGAATGGACGCTGAAAAGAAGCCAAATAGAAACTGCTTACATGAAATCATTTTTTTCTCCACTCTCCTCCTTTTATTTTCGTACCTGCTTACCCTTCACTTCTTAACAAAAACTTACGGTGGATTCAAACTATATCAGCCCTCCAACTTTCCAGAGGACGTGATAAACCCGACGCTAAGGCGACTTCTGCACCAAGCAAGAGGGAGCGGCAGGGACCCGTGCTGAGGGACCAGAGAAGCAAGAGCCCCTCTGTGTGCAAGGAGACTACACAGAGCAGGCACAAGGACCGCTGAGTGCCCGCTCCCACCGCTGTCCGAGAGCCTCAGGACTCACAAGGTGCCCAGGGCTGCACTCACAGCAATCTTGCTTCCCCAGTGAGCAACAGTGAGCTCTAGACTAAACATGGCTCCGGCCCAGCCTACCTATAAATCACAAAAAATGCTCAAAAGGCCAATGTGTTTCCAAGTTAGAAAGCTCTAGAACATCTACAGAAGAATGAAACGCCAAGGTATCCATGAGACAAGGCATTCACGTGTGTTCACAACTGCCGACATCCATTGCGGTATCACCAGGCTCCCAGGCAATGCGGAATCGGGAGAAAAACCTACCACTGAATACAAATCAGAACTGACACAAGTGTTTTACTGAGCAAAGCAGGACACTGAAATGGTTATTGACCCCGGATTCTAGTCGTAAAGCTAGAGGAAAGACAGAGCAGGCTCAGCAGACTCTAGGAATACTAAGACCCAGCTAGGCTTACAGACACGTGAGAGGAAAACCACCCTGGACGGGATGAACGGCAGACTAAACACTGCAGGAAAGGATTAGCAACTTTAAGGACACAACAAAGGAAATTACCCAAAAAGAAACACAGAGAGAAATAAAACTTTCAAAACAGATCTAACTATAATTCTATACCAGCAACGAGATCTCCCAAAAATAAAGGTAAAATAAAGGCTTCTTTGGACATCCAGTGGCAGAAAGAATTCATTACGAACAGATCCATGCTACGAGTGATTTACAGGAAGTCCCTCCGCAGAAGGGAAAGGACACCAGATCAGAACACAAAGGAAGGCAGAATTCTAGAAATGTAAACACCTGTTGGTGATGTACTCCACGTAGGCAATGGCGTCTGCGACCCGCCGCTTCTTCGTGCAGAGGATGATGCGGTTGAAGTTGGCATAGACGACAGAGGACCCCAAGCGCTTGAACTCAGCGATGAGCCTGTAGACCAAGGTCACAATCACCAGTCGCGATGCCACAGAGGACACCACAAGACATCATGGGAAAACAAGCTAAGGATCCTAAACGAAAAAGCTATTCTAAATATGCCTGAAATCCAGACGCAACGGAGTGAAGATTTCTCAGGACAAAACAAATACTTGTTTCTTTCATAAACAAAGCCAAAGAGAATCAAAAACAGGAGAAAACATGCTATCACATCACACAAAAATGGCTAATTTTTACGTAGAAACAACTCCTATAAATCAATGAGGAAAGAAACCAACAAAACTACAGAAAAACGGACAAAGGATATAAAAAGAAAGTTCAAATTCATTTATGAGTACTGCAGAGCAAGAGTACACTGGATTAGCACTTCACCACACGAGGCTGGCCCCAGTGTCTGCCGTGCTGGTGGGGCTGCGGACACACATTCTCAGTCTCTGTTGGACACACAAACAACTGTACAACTTCCACGGAGAGCCCTTTGTCGCTAAGAATCAAATTAGCGTTTTCCTATCCAGTCAAGAGATCTATCAAACCTGCACCAGTGCTTTTGCTAGAGATTATTCCAGAGATGTGTTCCCGTGACCTTGGGCACACGGCCATTCTTGCTTGGTGATCTGTAACAGCCTGAGTTCTGGAAGCAGCCCGAGTGCCCATTAGGATGATACATCCACACATGGGTCTCCAATATCTGCTCTTAACTACAGGTGCAGAACACACACACAGGGCATGAAGACTTGTGCCAACAGGACGCAGAAAGACCCCAGCACACGGCACACCTGTGCAGGATGCTGAGCAGGCTGGGACAGCAGCTAAGCACTCCCTGGGACCTTTACCACCATGGACCACTAGCCCGGGGCGTCGGCCGGCCATTCCTGTGGATTTGGGGACGGGGTGGGGGGGGGCTGGGGTCAGCAGGGCCTAGAGCAAGCCGCTGGCAGCACTCACTGCAGGAAGAGCTTCTTCATCATGTTGTGGAGCGTGCGGTGCAGGGCGGGGTCGTGCAGCAGCGAGGATGGGGACCGGAGCCAGCGGTAGAAGTGCATCACCTGGTTGTCAGCGTAGATATTGCGGTACTGTGTGATCTCCTTCACCCAGCCCACCACCATGCTCTTCAGGATCCTGGAAGAAAGGCATGGAGGGTGGCCCTTCGTCCCTGATACCAGCTTCCCCCTGTTGTGCTGTCACCTCTGCCCCCTCTCCTCACTGTCCAAACCCTATCACTGGGCCCTCATGTGCGCCCTCAGGCCTCACTCTGCACTCAACGCCTACAACACACCAGTGGCCACAGGAAGGGGCCAGAATGGTGCCCGGAGGGCAGCAAAGCCCAGCGACTAGAGGAAAGAGCTTGGCCCCATATGGGGTGCTGGTTCTGCCGCCCTGGGGGAGAAGCCCCAGTGACAACGTCTTAGCTCTTAGTTTTCCAAAACGAGGGCAGAGGATAAATAGGTTTCTAATGTTCCTTCTAAATCCCAAGCCCAGCCATCCTGCCTAGGGAGAGGACTGGGCACACGAACAAAAGACCAGGCTGTGCTCTCAGGGCACCTGAACGTGCTGGAGCAGAGGGCTGTCTCATCGTAGCTGGCCGGGGTGCCGGCGGCCTGATTGCCGGTGATCATGTCCTCCAGGGAGGCCTGCTGGATCACGTCGAAGCTGATGCCCACGCTGTCAGCCCCCTCCATGTCATTGATGTGGTGGGACTGCAAGATGGTGTTGACGGCCAGGTTCTGGATGTCCAGCTCCACGCACACTGCACACAGAGACACCCCTGTGGTGCCCATGGGCCGACTGCAGCAAGTGCTACCTCAGGAAACACACCGCTCCCGGGGCAGCCGGGCTGGCTGACAAGCCTGTCACTGAGCGACTAAAGAGCCCAGCCCCGCTCGTCCCACACCCACGGATGCTGCTGCAGGCTCAGTGCCCACACTGTCACGGCCGAGCGCGGAGCATCCGCCACTGGGCGTTCCCGCCACCACAGAATGGCAATGCGTGGCGGAAACGCCAGCAGCCGGGGACCCCCGGTGCCTCAAGCACCTACGCGTGGAGTAGCAGCCCGGACAGTTGATCTCCACGCTGGCCTGGTCGTCGAACTCCATGACGAGGCGATTGTCGTCGGCCTCCTTGCCGCCCAGGTCAGGGCGCGCCGTGGGGGACAGCCAGAGCAGGTGGTTGTGGCGCTGCAGGTGGCGGGCAAAGAAGAGGTCGGAGCCGAAGGTGGAGATGTCTTCGGGCAGGTTCCCAATGGGGATGTGGAAGTACCTGCAGAGGGCACGGGGTCAGCCCCAGGGAAGGGATGGACGAACCGGGAACAGCCAGAGCCCAGAAACGGAGAAATGCCCTCCGCCCCCCTCACCTGCTCATCTCGAAGGCCTGGGACAGGCAGGTGTCCAGGTTGAGGTAGTGGCGGATCATGCGCCGGGCACCGAGGCGCTGCCAGTCCAGGACTCCATAGCTGACCCTATCAGCCACGCGGACCGGCACCAGCGGGAAGTCCTCCAGGATGGGCACCTCGCCAGCCAGCCTCTTCAGCTCCCAGTTGGACTGAACAGCGATGAGTGTGGGCCCACGGCGCTCCTCCTGGACGTAAGGGAAGCAAGCGGCTGGCGGGGAGGGGGCGTTGGGGGGAGGGGCTCACACACAGAAGCCCCACCCCACTCACCTTGTAGGCCAGCAGGAAGCGCTGGATGGCTCTGCAGATGGTTTTCAAGTCGGTTTCAGCCCGAACTTCAAAAGTGTGTTTGGGGGGAGGCAGGAGCTCGGGGCCCACCTTCTCCATCAGGAGGCTGTGCTCGGCGGTGTACAGGGCGCTGAGGCTGGGCATCTGGTTGCTTCGCACCTGGACAGTGGGGGCCGTGTCAGCCCTCTCCCCACGCAGGTGCTGCCGCAGGGACCCCTTTGTGGCTCCACTTCAAAAGCCATCACCACAGGCACCGGGGGCAGAGGCCCGTCCCGCCCAGGGGCCTGTCCCTCCCCGAGCCCCTCGCCAGGAACTCACGGTGTCCAGCACGAACACAGACGCCCTGCGCTGGGAGGGCACAAACAGGCCAAAGAGCGCCTTGTGGCCTTGCGCGTGGTGGTACAGGTAGAGGTGGCGGATGCTCCCTGCAGGGCAACACGGCCGTCACCCCAACGTGCGTGGGAGGCCGGGCCGGGCAAAGGCAGCGGGCACACGTCCTACCTGGTTCCAAGTAGCTGAACTGGGCCAGAGAGCGCATCTCCAAGTGCTCGAGAGCAAAGGTTTCTGCTTCTCGGCCTGAAAGGTGTCTCACCAGCTGTTTATTGACCACACACACACAGCCCAGCTGCACCAGGGCCCGGAACAATAACGGAACCTGGGAGAGGGGTGGACAGGACAGGGTGAGGCCACTGCCCGCGTGTCCTCAGCAGACACGCTGCCGGAGTTCACCGGGAAGGCGGCCCAGAGCCGGGCTGCTAGCCCGTCCACACCATACGCAATTTTGCTTCCTCCATTCCATCCAGCTGGGAAGATGATCACCTGTGTCTCGTACACGCCCTCGATGTCTGGGGCCGACAATTCAGTATTGATCTCGTTGACGTGTTCCTGATACATGTCCTCGGGCACCGAGTACTCGTAGAGGTTGTAGACCACGTTGGAGCGAGGAAGCACTCGACTGACCTGGTGAAACAGGGCGCCAGCCTGGTCACAAGGCTCACCGGTGACGTCTGTTGAACTCGCATACTCCGTGCATCCCTTAAATAGTCCTAGGGCTTGTGTAGCCGCAGCCACACGTGAGCCCCTCAGAGCCCGTCTCTCCTCACAGGTAAAACTAAACCTGGAAGCTGGGGCTGTAGGCTCAAAAAGCAGCCTGGGGCTTATGAAAAGCAGAGGAGCTTTGGGGCAGTGAGGGGAGCAGGTGTCCCCAGGTTATTTTCCTGTTGTCTGCCAGTCAGAGGACGGGTGTGGGGGAGCCAGAGAGCGGAGCAGAGCAGGGCACCCAAAGGGAAAACCTCCCCACAGAAAAAAGTGTTCTCTGAGGTTACAATGCGGCATCGCATCCAGAAAAGCGACAGGAATCCCAGACCATCTGTTCTCCGCCTTCACGCGCCCTGCCCTTTCCAGGGCCGCACGCCCCTGAATCCTGGTGGGGGCAGAGTCCCACCTTCTCCAGAAAGCCTCTGCAGTCTAGTCTCAGTTACAAACTCCCACATCTCGTCGCAACTAGACGTCAGCGCATTCCGCGTGTCCCAGCACCCACTGAGAAATGCGCACGACAGCCTCAGTAAACGAGCTTCAGGCAGAACTAAACTAGCCGGACTCCACGACAGGCTAACCTACAGGCAGAACCCAGGTGTCGAGGGAACGGTGGTGAGCCAGGGCCGGGGGAGGGGACGATCTGCAAAGGGTCCCAGTTTGTTCTGAGGGAGATAAAACGCTCGAGGACTGGCTGTGGCAGAGGCTGCAGGACGGGACGCACGGAAAGCCACTGAACCGCACGCTTTCACCAAGGGAACCCTGAGGCGTGAGAAGTCTGTCCAGGGAGGCTGCTGACATGAGAAGCGCCTATGGAAACAGACTCCAGCCACTGACACTCGTCCCCCTCGTCCCTCCCCTGCTACACAGACATCGGATGTAAGAGGATGGCACCCCCAGGACACCGGCAACTGCAGCCCCTGAGCGTTCGCTCTGAGCCCGGTGCTCCACAGACACCGTTTCACTCCTCACAGCACCCCAAGAAAGTGCTCCAGCACACCCGGCTCAGCGTCACAGCTCACCAGGCTTTTGCGTCCACAAAGCCCCATCCTTTATGTGGCTCCCTCATCGCTGGGGACACCACCTCAGAGGCGGAGCAGACAGCTGACCACAGTGACCAGCAGTATCTGCTGCCCCGTACCTTGCGGTATGAAGGCCCCTCCTCGGCTTTAGCCACCCGCTGGTTAACATAGAACTGGCGGGGGATGTTCAGCCTGATGCAGTACAAGTCACTGCTGATGACGGCCCACAGCCTGAACAAGCCGGCCTGGCTGGTCTCACTGATCTGGAACGGAGAGAGCAGACCACGTGTCACCTCAACACAAACCGTGTTCACACTCCTGAGTGCTCTCCGGCACCAGCCCCAATCACAGGGCACAAAAGTAACGGAGGGTCCCCAGGATCGTGAGCCGGCCAGACACCCCTTCCCATCGGCTGTGATGCTGCCCTTGGGGGGCATCCCACCCCCCAAACTGATGGCAGTCTGCACCTGCACAATCTGCCACGGAAGGTCCAAAATGCTGCGGGCGGCTCTTTGCAAGAAGCCCCCCAGCCCGGTGGCAGGCCTGTCGCGGACAGCCCCAGGCCGAGGGTCACCCTCTGCCACCTCCAGACGCCGCCTCTTCTTGCGACCCAGGCGCTGCCGGGCCTGCAGCTGCCACTTCTTCTTGTGGAATCGGAGCCAGACCAGCCACTCTTCCTAGGGCAGACGGTGAAGCAAGTCAGGAAGAGGGGGCAGTCAACACAACCCAGGGGCACGCGGTAAAGCAGAAACAGCCTTGCACAGCAACTGCATTAAACAGCTTCCCAGCGCAGGTGTCTCTGGTGAGGACGCCTCTCACCCATGCAGGACCCCGGAGCTACGTAGCAGACTCCACGGGAGACCTCAAGCTACAGCTCGGGCCAGGCTGCTGCCCCCGCCCCCTCCCACCGGCCACGTCGACGTGTCACCTGCGTGGTCCCGAGGGCCGGAGGCGGCCCCAAGATCTCCTGCCAGGGCACCGTCAGCTCCAGGTCCTGCGACTCCCCCTGGCTCTCCCAGAGGACGCGCTTCCTCCTGGTGGCAACAGGAACCACTGAGCGCGGTGGCTTTGCCAGGCCGAGGTCTTCCATGTCCGGAGCACCAAGGCTCTGTGTGCCTTCTGGAGCCTGGGCCACGCCCACCTGCAAAGACCCAGGAGACTGAAAACACCACGATTTCTCAGGAAACTCCACCTCTAGAAATACACATGTGGGATCAAATGAATAGGCTAAGATACTTGTACACAAAGATGTGCATCTACTGACTGATCTGGTTCCGATTTCTAATAGCGAAAAGGTCAAATAGAAAATATCAGTCGAGTACGACTATTTTTCCCTTGTTTGCTCTGGGATTCGCTCCTTTTCGTAAGACAGAATAAAATACTGCAGAGAACAGGTCCTCTCTTTTCCTTCCCAGCCCCCAGTGCTCTAGTTTACAGTGTGCTTTTGGGGGGGGTGGGGAAAAAAACAATAGTGAAAATAAAGTTCACTTTGCATTTCCAGCAGCTGAGAATTTCCTTTTGGCTCCCCTGACTTCAGCTAAGCCCTTCGTTACACTGTCTTTAGTACTGTCTAGTGTTTCTATAGGTTTTTACTTCACAGTTTAGAAAACAGGAGTCCCAAGGCACACTGACGCACTGAGTCCCTGAGCCCAGTTACTGCTCTATTCATACAGAAAACAGTCCTTATCCCTGACAGAAGGCCCAAGGCTTCCTATGCCAGAAGACCCCCTCCCCCCCAGGTGGAAAGAGTTGTCTGTCAGGTACACAGTTCTAGAAAGAAAGAAAAGAAAAGAAACACTCTAGACACTTGAATGGGAGCATCCAAGCCTGGGTCGCATGGGGCCCCCACGAGGCCCGACAGGCACGGCTCGGCGGCCCTGGGCCCGCTACCTGTCTCCGGCCTTCGAGGACAAAAAGCTCACTGATCTTCTTCTGCTTGCAGATGTCATTCTTCTCCAGAAGTTTCTTGTGCAGCCAGTCAGGGTGCTTGACGCGTGGCACCGGGTTCTTCACCTACAAGCAGGTGACACCGATCCCTTACCGATCACTTGTCTGACTGCTGGTAGGGGCCAGGCCCAGGCTTCCATGGCTTCTGAGCCACATCAGGCCCTGTCTGCATGGGCGGGGCCTCACCTGCTGCAGGGCCGCAGGGATTGTGATGATCTTCTGTATGGCACTGCCTAGCCGCTCAATGTAGTAGTCCCAGTCCAGGATCTGGGTGCGCACAAGGAGAAACGTAAGAGGAAAGCAGCAGCAGCCCCGTGCTCCACTCTATACTGAGCACCACACTGAATGCTTCCTGTGTCATACTTATCCCAGCTAGAAATTCTGGGGCAAGAGGTACCCATTTCACAGAGAAGGAAACTGAGGCAGAACACTTAAAGAAAGGACTCCCAGGATGACAGTTAGTAGCTGGCTGAGCCAGCACAAGAACCCTGCACCAGAATCTAAGCGCTGCCCGGCACTAGTTTTTCTGGTTTTGTCCTTAAGTGGAACTACTTCCTCACCCACTGTGTACAGAGAGGAGGACGTCGAGGGTGGAGACTCAGACAGAACGATGACCCGAGTCAGGGATACTGTGCTGTCGACTCCTCCTCCCAAACTTCTCAGTACAGAAGTCAGCACTCACTGTCCGAATATCGAAGTCTTGGAGGGAAGAACTCTTAAGCCATTTCCGGAGAAAATGCTTCCTCACCATGGGCTCTGCCTGGAAAATGGCGAGTGGGATGGCCCTGGGTGAAAAGAGGCACAAAACTCACAAACACGGAAATCTCTCCAACTCTGTACAGCGTTGACCACGTACATGTATTTCACATGGAAATAAGGACTTAGAACCTAGATTGTAACCTCTTTTATTTAATGTCATTGTTTTGTATAAACTACAGCTAATATCTAATGTTTATCATATTCAATAACCAAATAATCCTTCACTGTATTAAAATACCACGGATTAATGCACGATCCCCCCCACTGGTGGCCGTTTGGTCTGTGTTGTTTGACCACTGTTCACAGAGCTATTGCCAAAGCCCTCCCCTAAATTACATATCCGTGTGCGTGCATGTAATTAGACATTTCTAAAATGTTACTCATTGAGTAAGATACAGAAAGGTCTATCTGCTTTCCTGAAAGAATGCGCCAGTTTTCATGGTACTAACAAGGCTACAGGGCAACTGTTAATACCTTTCCTTTCACTGGAGGAAACAGTTGTTTCTGTGATTTTTATAAACACAAAGAAACTTAGAACACAACAAACCCCTGTGCACCTATCACCTAGTCGTATCAAACTTCATGCCTTGCCATTTTACTTCACATTTGAGAAAACAGATACAAGGAAGAGGCCCTGTGCAGCAATCCTGACTGTCCTCACAGAGATAAACATGGTCCCTGTCTTGGCGTTTACCGATCCTACGCCTGCTCCCATACTACTCTCGTCCGTACGTAAGTGTAAACAAGAGCGTTGTCCATGTCTGTAAATTTTATACAGATGGAAGTAGACTGCCTGTGCCAGCCCGCGCATTTACCATGCAGCTGCGATTCAATCGTTCCAATGCCCGCATAGCATTTCACTGCATTAAAAACACATTTGCCCATTTTCTGATTGAGGGACACTACGGCATTCCCAACGTTTGCTATTAAACACAATGTAAACCACAGGGGCAATCATCCAGGACACATCCCCAGACGTGCTCAATTGTGAGGGGAATCAGGCACCATCTAATGCATCGTGCACTGCTGGCTTCTCCAAAGTGACTGTCACAATGCTGTGTACATGTGGGACGACTGGTATTAACACACTTGTTTCCCAATTACAGTGAATTTGCACATCTTTACATGCACTGACCATCAACTTCACTTGCAAATTGCCTGTTCACAGAAGTTGCCTACTTTCTGTGTTGCCATTTTCTTTTTTTATTTAAGAATTTTTTTTATTTAAAAAAATTTTTTTTTATTAAAAAATTTTTTTTTCAACGTTTATTTTTGGGACAGAGAGAGACAGAGCATGAACAGGGGAGGGGCAGAGAGAGAGGGAGACACAGAATCGGAAACAGGCTCCAGGCTCTGAGCCATCAGCCCAGAGCCCGACGCGGGGCTCGAACTCACGGACCGTGAGATCGTGACCTGGCTGAAGTCGGACGCTTAACCGACTGCGCCACCCAGGCGCCCCTGTGTTGCCATTTTCTTAATGATACACAGCAATCCTGCATTTTACTCTCCATGTAATCTGTTTTAGCCTTACACCAAATTCCTTCTTTTGTTAGAACTCTGGGAATTTCTTTTTAAGGAAATATTTGCTGTGTTTCATTCATTTGCTCCCCACCCCCTCCACTCCAGACCTTCCCAGTGTAGGTGAAAACGCGGATTACTGACGTGTCTAGCTTTATCAGTTACCTACTGCTATATTACAAACCACCTCAAACTCCATGGATCGAAACAGTAACTGTTTTGGCTTATGAGCCTATGATTGAGGTGGTTCTGCCCGGGGTCACTTGTGTGGCCACTGTGGCTCCCCTGCAGGTGTGGCAGCTACTGCAGTTACCTGGTGCTGCCTCTGCAAGGGGCCTCCAGCAGGCTGACCAGGCAGCCAAAGGGCAAGAGCAGAAGCATGAGGCCTCCTGCAACCAGGGTTCACTCCTGCCACATTGCACAGGCCGCAGCAAGTCACGACTGCCCAGACTCTGTGCAAGGGAAGGAGTGTCACGGGAGGAACGAGGCCCTGTCACAAATGGTCACGGAAGCACTGCTGTGGCCATCTCTGAAACATTTTCTCTTGTTGGTGCTTAGCACTTCCTCCATCTGCCCGATGTTCTCAAGGCTTGTCCGCGGAACCACTTCTAGTCCCTGAGCTCTTGGTGGGAAATTCTGCCGTGGTTATACAATGATTCGCAGGAAGAAAACCTATTGTTCTAGAAATCCATGCCCTCAACACAGTTTTTTCCTGTTCCATTCACACGGTCCCTGCACGGTTCAAGCAGCCTGATGAGCGACAGGGTGACAGGAGAACCACTGCTGACCCCGAAGATTCCGTAGTTGGGAGTGGAAGATGCCGTCTGACAGAACCCTTTGCTGTCACGCTGAACGTGTTTCAGAAGCTGGAAGACATTTCTGTCTGTCGGCAAAGAGAGCTGAGGCTGCAGCATTGGCAGTGCCATGGAGCCTCGGATGCTAGAGCATTCTGTGCAGCTCGCCAGAAAGACCTCTCCAGCCAGGGTGACAATGGTCTCCTCAAGGGTGTGAGTGATCCAGGGCCTGCCCTAGACCTCAACCGAACTCTGTGATAGCTCCCATCATAGCAACCCCCGCTCCAATACACTCTCACATCTCTGTGCCTGCTGACTGACAGGGCACCCTCAGTCTAGGCCCCCACAACCCAGGTTCTGCAGGGGACCAAAGCCCAGTCCCTGTCTTCCACTCCTGACCATCCTGCTCTTTACAAGGAAGCTGACATCGCTACAAAGGGACAGAGGTCCCATAACAGACTCAAGCTTCCAACCCGAACGTCCAAGACCGTACGGAATCCCTTCCTTAACCCCAGGAACCCTTACCTCTCTGTGACTGGAGAGCCCTCGGGCTTCCGGGAGATGATGTAGCGGCAGCTCAGCCCCGCGTCCTTCACCATCTGATCCCCCAGGAACTCAGCCAGGCGTTTGGCCGTGCTGATAGACGTGGACTTCTGCTCCCCATAATCTTCCAGCTTCCGAGACATGGAGCGGTTCTCAGAGATCAGCTCAAACAGCTCAGAATCAGGCATGTTCGCGGCCTGGAGAGGCAACGAGCAGATCACACAGAAGGAACAGAGCGCTCTCCCAAGCTCACTGGTACATCTCCCCCGAGTAGCGAGCTTCTCCAGCCTGATGGGCTGAAGGCAGCGGTACAACACGGTTGTCTCATGCCAGTGAGTAGCAATGCTACAAACCCACACACAAAACCTTAAATTCCATTTTGTCGAACTATGTGGAAAACATTAAAAGACATTTACTGAGCTACTGACACCAAAGTTAACAGAAAAAGAGGAAAGACAGAATTAGTGATATTTTTCTCCTAAAACAAAAAGAAAACTAGGGAAAGGAGGAGCCAGGAAAAAGGAGAGACACTAGCCCCCTGGAGAGCCATGGGACTAAGAAGGGAGGAGTCAGAGCAGTCTGAGGACAAATAGCTATATCTGTACCTGTGCACATGCACCCCTGACCCCCCGGCCCTGCTGTCCCATGTGCACACATCCCTGACCCCCCAGCCCTGACATCCTGGAAGATTTGTTTGGATCCTGTTTCCTGTGTTTTTCTCTCTTGGTGCTTACTGTCATGTATGGGCCAACTCTACAGAACAAGACAATATGCCTCAAGCTGCAGCAGCCCACAAAGCAAAGGAAGCCAGAAAAGTTCTAGAATATCCATCCCAGTATTCCTTTCGCTTAGAAAACATTAAAATAGTGAAAAAAGCCTATATGATACCCAACATTTACAGATTAAATTAAGTAGTGCAAACTTGACAAACACAGACTAAAGAGTAACAAATAATGATAGATCCCATGAGAAGGTATGTTGCAAGGTAAGCCAACACTGTCATTTAAATTGTAGAAATTGCATATTCATTAACAGGGCCTACAAAGTAAAAAAAAATCAAAGAAACTGATGGGATCACTGGTAAAGTTTTCTCTTACAAATCCTTTCACTATGCTAGGTGCCTCCTTCCTGGAATTCTGTCACTGGGCACAGGGTCCGACCGAGAGGGACTGAGAGGCACCGACTATGAAGCCCTGTTTCATCAGAATCAGCCCTGACTCACCCTGTTCGCCAGGAGCCTGCAGGACCCTCACGGCCAGGTGGAGGGCGGCTCACCTTACTGTACAGCACGTCCAGCCAGTAGTCAGCCACCTTGGCGACGGAGCCATACACTTCTTCTAGGGTGCTGCCCTTGAGGAAGGCCTCAAACACTGAGGACTGGAAGATTTTAATCAGCTGCAGCTCCCCCCGGCGTTTGATCTCGAAGCCCTTTAGCTCAGCCAGGGAACCGTCCTCGTTGAAGACAGCATATCTGGAATCATAGGCGAGCCCAGCGGTGAATGGGGGCCTGGGATGCTGGCTGTTAGTCACTGGCTCTCCACCTTCCCCTTCCCCGTCCAACCCTCCCCTCCAGCATGTACTAGACAGCAAACATCTCCCCACCCTGAGGTTCATATTTCTGACATAAAAACAACATAAGAGGCTGCAGCCTGTAGAACGAGAATCTAGCAGGTGGAGAGCAGAGATGGCGGGATCTGTGTTGGCGACAGCTTTCCATACTGAAACAAAAAGGTCAAGAAACAGAAGTAGTCCCATCTGGCCTCCTGGTCCACTTCCCGGATGGGTTGTTAAATCTCATTCATTTTCTCCCCAAGCACAAAGGCTGTGGGATTCCTACCTCTTCTTCAGTTTCTTGCCCTCTTCCTTGGAGGCTGGAAGGATCATGGCAAGGTAGGGTCCATCAACCTCAAAAAAGATGCTGTTCTCTGAGCGGGTGACATAGGTGAGTGAGGCTGGCTCAGTCAGCTCCTGGTACTGATCATTGGTGAAGCCTTCCTGCATAACAAGAGGAAGTGGAGGCAGCTTCACTCCTGACCATCCAAACCTCAAAGGGACTAGTTGCCTGTGAGGACTGACCAGACCAGCGAACTGGGTTTCTTCCATACAGTGGACACCACTCAGCCAGAGAAAGAGGCCAAGTTGTGACATGTGCCAGAAGTGGATGAACCCAAACACATTCTGCCAAGCCCAGAAGCTTATACACCTTGTTTCCATTCACAGGACATTCTGGAAAAGGCAGAATTAGCGTTGCAAAGGAACACACTAGGTAGCCAGGGTCTAGGGGAAGAGAGGGAGAAAGGCTGGTGATAGAGGCAGCACTCGGGAACTTCTGAGGGGTGGAACTTTTCCATGTTCTCTGCGGTGGTGGAAACAGGACCCTGTGTGGCTCAAAACCCACAGAACTGCACTCTACGAAGCGTGAATTTTACTGTAAGCAAATTAAAAAGCATCCAACCAGGATGTCGGGCAACCCCAAGGGAAACTGCAGACTGGGACAAACAATCCCACTGAAGGGCCGGCTTCAGTCACTTTGGCAAACCTGGTTGTGACGAGGTAATACAGACTAAAGACAGTAGCAACTATACACACACACTGTGCCGTAGTCGGTTAAGTTTACAGCACACGGCGGCACGATCCTGAAGCCGTTTTACAATTTTACACACACACTAGTGAACAAATAAACATATTGAGAAAATGAGGGACAGGCTTCTCGCTGCAAGAGAAAGAAGTGACTAACGGAAAGGGGACTAGATTGGGGCTGGACATATAGATGTAGACTCGTGTCCTTTATGTACATACGTATGTTTTTTAAATGTTTTGAGAGAGAGAGCGCGCGCGCGCACGTGCGTGTGACAGAGAGTGTGAGTGGAGAAAAGGGGTGGAGAGGGAGAGGGAGAGAGAATCCTAAGTAGGCTCCATGCCCAGTGCACAGCCCAATGTGGAGTGTGATCCCACAACTCCGGGACCATGACTTGAGTCGAAACCAAGAGTCGGCCACTCAACTGACTGAGCCATCCAGGCTCCCTTTGCATTTCGTACTTTAAAGTGCACACACAGGGGCGCCTGGGTGGCTCAGTCAGTTGAGTGTCCGACTTCGGCTCAGGTCATGATTTCACGGCTTGTGGGTTCGAGCCCCACATCTGGCTCTGTACTGACAGCTCGGAGCCCAGAGCCTGCTTCTGATTCTGGGTCTCCCTCTCTCTCTCTGCCCTCTCCTGCTCATGCTGTCTCTGTCTCTCAAAAATAAACATTAAAAAAAAAATTAAAGTGCACACACAGAGAAATAAACCTAGATGCATGCGTGGACAGGGCGATCAGGCATATACATATCTCCTAGCTCAGTCTGAGAACAGCTAGAAGCAGTTACACCCAGCAGCAATGAGCATCTGCACTTGACCTTGGTTTCCAATACCCTCTCCAATAAAAGGAACCTGGTTCCTCAGAGAAATGGCGGATTCCAGGGTGAGGACTAGGATAACCAAGATGAGGCTAGAGTGCCTTCAGGACCAAGAAGTAAGAAAGTGCTAAAGAAATAAATTAAAAATGCCCCAAACCCGAACCACAGACCAGGGACATGTGTCAGGAATACGTAGGCAAATGTGAAGGAGGCCCTAGCAGCCCAGGAGGAATGAGCTGAGTCACAAAACACCAGGGCAGGCCTGGGTTGTAACCCAGTCTAACCAATATCGACGACGAAGAGAACTGCTGAGTGGAAAGAGGGGTGATACGCTTCCTTATAGAGGGATTCCAATAAATGTACCAGGACTGTGGGAAAGCGGGAGCCACCATTGGGGAAAGTCACCGCAGAACCACCGTCACTCAAACCAGTGAAAATTAGGGAGACACAGGACATCTGCACAGTCTCAAGTATCTCCTCTAGGGTTCTTCAAGGCTCTGGTGGCTTTAACACATGGCCAGACTCTCTGACACCCCTGCCCGCCGGCGTAGGCTCAATGCCTCGCTCCAGCAGCAGTACAGGGCGGGGAGACCGCAGCTGTGCCCGGTGACCAGAAGCGCAGACCCTGACACCATGCAGCCAAAGAATGAAACACGGGTCATATCGCTAGCATGCCTTAAAAAATGCAAATAGGGGCGCCTGGGTGGCGCAGTCGGTTAAGCGTCCGACTTCAGCCAGGTCGCGATCTCGCGGTCCGTGAGTTCGAGCCCCGCGTCGGGCTCTGGGCTGATGGCTCAGAGCCTGGAGCCTGTTTCCGATTCTGTGTCTCCCTCTCTCTCTGCCCCTCGCCCGTTCATGCTCTGTCTCTCTCTGTCCCAAAAATAAATAAACGTTGAAAAAAAAAAAAAAAAATTAAAAAAAAAAAAAATGCAAATAATCTCATTTGATAAGATACAACAAACATGATAAGAAACAACAAACCCAAATGAGGGGCAGCCAACAAGACACCTGAGCAGGGTTTACTGAAGACAGGGTGCTGCCAGCCTGGGGGGACTAAGAAGACAGGAGCCCTGGAGAAACCGGGAAATCCAAACAAAGACTGTGGCTTGGTTATGGGGCTGCGCCAACGTGAACTTCTTAGTTCTGATAAGCGTACCACGGTTTATATATGTGAACTAACGTTAGAGGAAAGAGGCTGAAGCACATATACAAATTGCGTTTTACTTTTAAAACTTTTCTGTAGATCTGAAGTTACTTCAAAATACAAACTTAAAAGCGAAATAGTCTGCTGCTTTCCTACAGGGAACACAGACTCACTTGAGTGTGAGCACAGCATTTTCTGTATAGATCCTCAGGCTACAGAAGAATCTGAACGGCGTCAAGCAGGGTGACGTGACGTTAGGAAGGGGAATGCGCCAGTGTGACAGCCGATGCAGTCCCCCCCCCGCAAATCCCCATCAGAGTAGAGACGTTAAGAACCCAGGCCCAGAGATAGCAGGCCCTCCCTGGAGACCCAGGCTCACCTTGACCATGATGTTTAACATGGCCCCAGGGTAGGAGATGGTCACCTTGGGTTTTTTTACACTGGTCGTCTTGATGACAAAGTTTTCAGGGAAGCTGTTGGGCAGGACGCACCATATTCCGTCTGTGTCCAGCTCTAAGGGCCTCCTTTAGAAAGAGAGAAACGAGGCCACGTGGATGCTGGACCATGGCCTCCATGCAGGAAGTACCCAGTGTGAAGGCCCTTCCAGGCCGTGGACCCAAAAACACAATGCCCACATGCTCACTCCCCGTCTGTGCCCCCCAGCCTTCCCCCACAGGCTGTCCACTCCCAGCAGCTGACCAGAGCACAGAGCTCACCCGATCTGCTCGATCAGTTCCCGCGCCTGGGTGATGATGTTGGCTCCCGTGAAGCAGACAATGCCTGCCATCTCCATGGAGTACCAGCGAGCCCTGAGGAAGACAGTCACAGCCTGGGGGTGAGGTGGGTAGGGCTCCCCACAAAGGGTCCTTAGAGGAGGTCAGGAGGACACCACACAGGGGACGTCTGAAGTGGGGCAGGAACCGTGGCAGCACGGGGCCGTGCTGAGGACACTCCTCCGCCCTGCTTCAGGGTGTGGGGCTGGAGGCGGCATGCTCTCTCGGTACCCGCCCAGATGGTCCCGTGCCCCGCCCCCCCTCCCACGAGCCCTCTCCCTCTGTCCCCAGCTCCACCTCGTGCCTTCTCCATCTCCCAGACCCGACGCTCATCCTCCGACTTCTCAGGGAAAGCACAGGCCCACAAACACCCTCAACTCCCCACCAGACACCCGCCTCGTTGCCCCCAAACCAGGTCTCACCTGCAAGGTCGGGCGCCCAGAGGCCGGCCCCACTTTCCTCCCCCTCATCCAAACCCAACAAACCCCAGCACCCCATCGCTCTCCTCCAGAGCCTCCATGCTGCTGCTCCTCACGACCCTGCCCACGGCGGCCAGGCCTCTACAGCCTGCTCTCCCCAAGGCCCTCACCCACCTGGCTGTACATCTCCATCAGAAAGAGCATCCATCTTGGCTTTCAGACCCCCCCGCTCCTGGCCATCCTGACTTCTCAGACAGCTTTACACCCCCCATGGCTCACGTGGTGCTTTTTCAGGACGGCCTACACCCTCTACAGCCCCCAAGTTATGCCATTCACCAAGTCACATAAATACACTGGAAACTGCCAAATCACCGTCTCCAGCCCAAGACATTCCGACAACACGTCTGTGGTACCGATCCCTGGCAGTCCAGACACTCTGGGTCAGCGCAGCCGGACGCCCCCACCCCCGCGCCCGCCCCGGCTCTCCCCCCGCGCTCCACGTAGTGAGGCCCTCGGCCGGGAGCCCACCCTTTGCGCATGACGTAGCCGTAGAAGGAGTTCAGGATGCACTTGTGTGCCAGCTGCAGGGAGTCGTACAGGACCTCCATGTTCTTGCAGCGCTTCACTTCGGCGGCGTCGCCCACCTCCACGGCCGCAGACAGCTTCTTCTTCCACACCTGGAACCACACGCGCACCGATCACCAACTCGGCTCCTCCAGCTCAGTCTACAGTCCACGGCCCGGCATTCTCATATTGTGAAAATGTCAAATCTATAGAAACCTTCAAAATCCAATACAAGTGAAGACTATAGACACATCCGGAAAAACAACCGTTGATGCTCTGCCACGTTTCCTTATCCCGTTCTCTCTAGTGGCACAGCCAGATGAACAGGGCAGACATCGTGACCGACCCCCTAGAGACTCCAGCACATGGTTTCTTTTTTTTTTTTTTAATGTTTATTTTTGAGAAACAGAGCGACAGCGCGTGCACAAGCACACAAGTTGGGGAGGGGCAGAGCGAGAGGGAGACACAGAATCTGATGGAGGCTCCAGGCTCTGAGCTGTCAGCACAGAGCCCGACACGGGGCTCAAACCCACAAACCATGAGACCCTGACCTGAGCCGAAGTCGGACGCTTAACTGGCTGGGCCACCCAGGCGCCCCAAGTGTCCAACTCTTGATTTCAGCTCAGGTCATGATGCCAGGGCTGTGGGACAGAGCCTGTGTTGGGCTCCTCACTGAGTATGGAGGCTGCTTAAGATTCTCTCTCTCTGCCCCCCTCCTGCGTGCGCTCTCTTTCTAAAAAAAAGTAATAAAGTAATATAAAGAAAAAAACAATTCAGATATTTGTTGAATGCCTACTATGTGCCTGGTATTGTGTAGACTCTGAAGAACAAGACAGACACTTTTAGTGCTTGTCTGAAAAGAGAGAGAGAGAGAATAAGTAACTTAATAGTTAATTAACATGAAATGGTTTGGCAGTTCCTCAAAAGGTTAAAAACGGAATTAGCACATGACCCAGCAATCCCGTCTGGGTGCACACTCAAAAGAATGACATCAGGGACTTCAAGAGATTTGCACACCCACGTTCACAGCGGCATTCTTCACAGTGGCCAAACCGCGGAAGCAACCCAGTGTCTGTGGACAGGGGGCGGATGCACATGATGTGGTGCGTACACACAACGGAGAACCATTCAGCCCCCGACAGGAGATTCTGACACCCGCGACTACATGGACAAACCCGGAGGACACGACGCGAAGGGAAAGGAGCCGTCATAAGAGACAAACACCGCATGAGTCCACTTCCGTGAGGGCCTAGAGGAGTTGGACTCAGAGACCGAAAGTGGGATGCGGGGCTTGTGGTTAAATGGTGCCGAGTTTTAGTTCTGCGAGATGAAGAGTTCTGGCAAGGGCCGGGGGTGGTGGCTGCATAACAGTGTGAACGTACCCAACGCCACAGAACCGTGCACTTAAAAACGTTAGGTTTTATGTCGCGTATCTTTTACAGTGATAAAGTCTACCAGAGCAGGGACCTTACTGAGTCCAACAATGAAGGAAGGTCTTTCAGGGAAAAGAACCCCATTTGCTTAAGTATAAAGCTACGATTTGTCATGACAACTGAAGTGGTATGTGTCTTCCCTGATCCTCCTGGATGAGCCAGGCCAGTAAATCACCCGAATCTGTCCCCATCGGAGGCTGGCAAACTACGGCCATATGGCCAATACCGTGCTCATGCAGCCTCCGCTTCTGCTCCGCTGCTCACCTCCCTGCTGCAGCGGACACGGCTCCGTTCCTATCAAATTTTATTTATAAAAAGTCTGCCCACCCATAGTCAGCTGATCCCTGCTCTAAATAAATATTTCAAAAGCAATCATTCAAAATAGTTTCAAGGCCTCAGGCCCTTAAATCCTCAAAACTAAAAATAACCGAGGGGCGCCTGGGTGGCTCAGTTGGTTATGTGTCTGACTCTTGAGCTCATCCTAGGTCTTGGTCTCCAGGTCATGAGTTCGGGCCCCTCGCTGGGCTCCACACTGGGCATGAAGCCTACTTAAAAACAAGAAACAAACAAACTCAAAACTGTGCATTCAATTACTTTCCAAACGCATGAGGCTGGGAGCCACACATCCTAACTGGGGAAGTCATGACTGTCCACACAGCACCAAGCAAGGACTCTCCTCTCAGAAACTAGACTGTTCTGACTTCACAAAGGTCAGACTCGCCTTGTGGAGACCCTTGAACTCATAGCGCCTGTCCCGGAAGGCGCGCACCGTGTCCACATAGAAGGAGTTCTCCCGCTGGCAGATGGTGGTGAGGCGCTCCTCCACCCTGGTCACGTGGATCTTCTTGTAGGCCTTCCGGCAGTAATCTGCGGCACAATCGAGAGCAGGGAAGCATGTGAGACCCCAAACAGGAGATAGCTGGGCCACCTGTACGTAGCCAAAGGAAGTCAGGATAAGGCCGACACCAACAAATGAAGCTTCCCAGGTCAGTACGGAGGAGCACGAAACTCAGAGAGACGGTGCTGGTTTATCCTATCGAAGGACAGCCCAGTGTGAACGGGCCAAATTCGGCAAGAGCCCGGGAAACAGAATTCATCATCCGAACATTTACTGAGGGAGAAATAAGGAAAGGGAAGCTAGGAAGAGATAGTTCACAGTGATCTCATCTCTCATCTAGTGCAACATCTAGTTTAGATGACATCAAGCTGTGACATACCAGAAAGGCCCAAGTCAGAGGAACCACAGTGTTTGGAAACCGCTCACCTGACAGCCTCCGCTTCTCATATTTAGCCTGCTCCTCGCGGGACAGCTCGTGAAAGGCCCGGGCTGGGCCCTCTGCAGTCAAGGGAGGGAACTTCTCTGACTCCAGCTGGTGCTGGATCCGATGGTACTCGCTGCGACTGGCTGGCACTAGGAGGGCGACAGAGGAGAGTCTGTGACAAAGACCTATGCACCCGCTGCCTGCTGAGCCACCCGGCCCCTGCCCCTGGGTCGCACTCACTGAACTCGCCCCTCCACTGCCAGGCCATCTTCCTCTGGCAGTCTGCTCCAGGCTTGTTGAAGTCACAGGCAGCACAGGTGGCCTCGTCCACCACGGCAGAGGGCTGGGGGTGGGGAGGGTGGGGGGAGGGCAGCAGTTAGTATTTGGGCAGAAAAGAGCTCGATTCTGACAGGGGAATCTGTCTCACCTGCAGGCGGTTCGTCAGGATGATGTTGGGGTACATGGCCCCCACATCCAGGTGGTAGATAAGGGGACACTCGATTCTGTTTGGGACATCTTTCAGGGAGGTGAGCTTGGTCTTAATCTGATCACACACCTATGGAGAAAGGAGAAAGACTGTATAGACAGTAACAAAGCAAGCACGTGGGTCCCAGAAGGACAGCAGACGCTGGCCACCAATGCTAGGTCCGGGAGGTACAGGAACCTCACAAGGAAAGAACCCTAAGGAGCACAGCATCTCGGGAAGCAGCAGCCTCCACTCCAGAGGACCTTTTGGGACTGGGAGAAAACTGAAAGACTGTGGCCTCAGATGGCAGGGCCCACCCACCAGCAAGGTGTAAGACCCAGCTCGAGTATCAACAGCACCCTTCCTGGGTGCCCTGTGTGCATGCACAGTGTGGACATGTGATATCCTTGCCTCAGCAGCCCCTCACCTGACACATGAGAGGCTCAAGAGCTTAGCAGGGGCTCAAGCACAGGCGCCCTTAGCCCAAACGCCACACTCTGAACCTCAGTGCTAGATGGTCCCCAGCATTACTTTACAAACCGATGAATGAGATTTGTTTCCAGCCAGAGGTTAAACTGTTATCTAAAAAAACCCTCCTGGTACCTAACACCTAGATATCCTGCATGAAATATGAGGACTATCCCTGTAAATGCAGAACTGAGTTTCTAAGTTACCCCAGAGGGCAAGAGCGAAGAGTAGACTCAAAACCAGAGCAGAGAGCTACATCAGCAGTGGCCTGGCAGAGGCCAGGCTCTGGGTCGGGGTCTCTAGGACCACTCCCAGGTGCAGTGACTCACAGTGCAAGGACACAGAACTCAATCAGCAAAGGGGAAAGGCATTGGGGCAAGGTCAGGAGGAGGTCAGGCTCAAGCTGGGATGAGCTTAATTCTCCCGGCATCAAACCGGGACATGTGCCTGATGCCATCTTGCTCATGGACCCAGTGCCCAGAGTGTTCACTGAGCACTGGGCACCTGGGCACCTTGGCCCACACACACCCAAACCACACTCCCAGGAGGGCAATGCTCCGTGTGAACAAGTGTCTGCACGAGTGAGCGAAGTTCAGGAGGGACTCCTGTCCGAGAAAGGAGAGAAACCTCCCTCCTGAGACCCGAGCTCCCGGCCTCACGAGCAGACCTTTCCGAGGTCGGCTGCCTTGGCCCAGGGTGTGTGCACTCCCGCACGGTTCTCGTGCCTCCTCAGGGACAGGAAGCCTGCACACAACAGGGGGACGATACAGAACCCCCCAAAAAGGCAGGACCAACAAAGGCCACCTCTGTGAAAGAATAAACTACAAGTCTGCTCACCAAAATCACATCTCCTCTGGGCTGCACATCTGGCACCGCAGGCTAGTCCCTCTAATAAGTGTGGGGTTTACGTTATACTCCACTGGATCTGGGAACCCTCTGGCCCAGGAACCAGGTGACAAGGGACCCCGGCCACAAACAACCATCAAAGTAACTGATGGCCCCTGAAGGGCTGCAGGAGACTCCCTGCTGAATACAAATTCACATCCCAAAATCACAGAGCGTGGGAAGAAACACCCCCATGACCAACAGCAGACACAGGGGGAGGAGGCCGAGAACCCGAGAGAATAAGCCTCCCAGAGTAAACGTGGGGAAACTAGCACAATTAAAAATACTAAAGACCAAGCCCTAAATAAAACAGGGAGAGAAAGAGTCCACTTTTTTTTTTTTTTAATGTTTATTTTTGAGAGAGAGACACAGAGTGCGAGTGGAGGATCAGAAAGAGAGGGAGACAGAACACAGGTGGGTGAGGGGCAGAGACAGAGGGAGACACAGAAGCAGAAGCAGGCTCCAGGCTCCGAGCTGTCAGCACAGAGCCCGATGTGGGGCTAAAACTCACAAACGATGATCAGACCTGAGCTGAAGTCGGATGCTTAACCAACTGAGCCACCCTGGTGCCCCTAAAACTAACTGTCTTCTAATGGTCATATATTCACTCTCCCAAAACTAATACCTGATTACGTCATAACATTAATATGTACTTATCTGGTAAGTTCATTCTGCACAAAACATACACATCAGAACTGGAGAATTAGTATATTTAGAAGTTAATCTAATGACTCAGGAAACCTCTGGATGGGACCAGATAATAAATATCTTAATTTAGGTTTTGTGGCCACACAATCTGTCACAATCTTTTTTTTATAACATCTTTAAAATGTAAAAGCTATTCTTAGCTTGCTGGTTACACAAGCCTCATGGGCTATAGTTTGCCAACGTCTGTTATAGACATTTAAGAATAGAGAAAACCAGGGGTGCCTGGGTGGCTCACTTGGTTAAGCGTCCGACTTCAGCTCAGGTCATGATCTCACGGTTTGTGGGTTCAAGCCCCACGTCGGGCTCTGTACTGACAGCTCAGAGCCTGGAGTCTGCTTTGGATTCTGTATCTACCCCTCTCTCTGCGCCTCCCCTGCTCTCTCTCCTCTCAAAGATAATGAACATTAAAAAAAAAAAAATGCTTAAAAAAGAATAGAGAAAACTAAAAAACATCTGAATACATACGAAGACTAACCAGGAGAGTAGCCATCTTTTTTTTTTTTTTAATGAAATACGTTAAATTTGGAAGTCATATTAGAAAAATCATTTGAATGAAAAATTGCCTTTAGTATTAAACTCCTTAAGGGGCGCCTGGGTGGCTCAGTTAAGCATCATTCGACTCTTCATTTCAGCTCAGGTCATGATCTCACGGTCGGGAGATCAAGCCCCGCGTCAGGCTCTGCGCTGTGTGTGGAGCCTGCTTGGGATTCTCTCTCTCTCTCTGCACCCCTACCCCTGCAAGCTCTCTCTCAAAAAACAAAACACAACAACAAAACATTCCTTAAAACCCTCCAAAGTAGTCAAAATAAAAAAACACACCAAAAATTATACAGCAACAATGACTAAAAGGAAGAATGTTTATCATATACAACAAAAAATACCAGAAGTATTAACATTTGTTCCTAGTTGAATTTTAAGCAAATCAATCATTTGAATAATCACTCCATCCTTCTCCACCCTGAGGCAGGTCCTGAAATGCCAATGAGGAGGCCCACGGAGACAGTCCAGGTAAGAGGGGAGGGAGACACAGTTCCCACGGAACACACCTGCGCTGCCGAGATCCCCGGCTGGCACCTCCCATCAGCATCCTCGGGATGAGATGGTCCCTCGGGAACAAAGAGATGAGTCCAGTGCCCTCTAGAACACACTTTAGAAACCGCGAAGGAGCCATACTCCGTCCTCTAGGAGCCTAGTGCTGGATTCACCAGGGTGTCTAGAGTCCCTCCAATCAGCATATCTTTGTTCTCACTCATTTCACTGTTTCTTCAAGTTGAAAGTGTGTTCCTTCTAAGGTGTTAACTCACATTTGTTCTTTAGCCTAGCCACTCTTCTAGATTGTTCTTAGTTCCTTTTTTTTTTTTAAGTTTTTTTAATATTACTTGTTTTTGAGACAGAGACAGAGTGTGAGCAGGGGAGGGGCAGAGAGAGAGGGAGACACAGAATCCGAAGCAGGCTCCAGGCTCCGAGCTGTCAGCACAGAGCCCAACGTGGGGCCTGAACTCAAGAGCCGTGAGATCATGACCTGAGCCGAAGTCAGATGCTTAAGCGACGGAGCCACCCAGGCGCCCCCAGGTTGTTCTTAGTTCTTAAAGTGTATGGTAGCTGGAGCTAACAACAGCTGCACAGCACTTTACAGTGTACAAACACAGCTTTCTCACGTGTGAGAGACCAGAGAGCACAAGCAGGGGAGGGGCAGAGGGAGAGGGAGAATCTTAAGCAGGCTCCACACCCAGCACAGAGCCCAGCGTGTGCCTTGATCTCAGGACCATGAGATCGTGACCTGAACTAATATCAAGAATCTATTAAGAGTTGGATACTTAACTGACTGAGCCACCCAGGCGCCCCTGTAACCACATTCTTATTCGAATTCTGCCTAGTGAGTCTGTTCTGAGCCATTTCTTAGAGAGAGACAGACAGAGAGGAGAGACGGGGAGGACAAGGAGAGAATCTCTGCCCTGAGCGTGGAGCCTGATGCGGGTCTCCATCTCACAACGTCAAGATCATGACCTGAGCTAAAATCAAGAGTCACATGCTTAACTGACAGACCCACTCATCTGCCCATGTTATGACATATTTCTTAAAATCAATCCTAAAACTCGTAAAAGCTCCAAACCACTAGTAACTCAATATGCTGTAGTGTTGAGCAGTGCCCGACAGACACACCTGAGAAGTGCCACGTTCAAATAAGACAAGCAAGGCGGGAGGTACCTGGGGTCTCTAGGCACGTAGCACTTGTAAATGGTGCTTTCTAACCATTATTGGACAGTTTTTACAGTCACTATATTCTACTCTGTCATCTGTAGGAATTGACTATCATCACTTTTAAAGTCTCCTGAACAACAAAAATTAAAACCAGTGGCTCCTCGCTGCCTACAAAATAAAGTCCAAATGAACTGGGCATAAGGCCTATCCCTCGCCTTTGTCCTGCGTACACCCACCACGATGTTCTAAGCAATAGCCAGCTCAAGACCCCATGGCCAACTTGTGAATCTCTACCATCTCCCAAAGCCCAGTCATTCACTGTAACCACAACACTGTCCTGTGCCCCCCAAGCAGACCAGAACAGACTCTGTTATCACCAGGCTCGGAGCCCAAGTACCAGCACACAGTAGGTGCATGCTACTAAAAGCAGCCAGTCTACAAGCAGGGCGTGTGAAGACGGTCTCTCCTGGCCCCCGGAGCGTTACCTCTTGGAAGTTGGTGACCTGCTCCATGGGCACCTTCTCCTCTTCCTCGATGGCATGACGCATGGTCTTCTCCACCCGCTGCAGCAGGAAGTCAAAGGCGGCAGGATTCTAGTACAGATGACCAAGAGAGGACGTGAGTGAGAAGGGAAAACGCCCTCACACGTACCCAACTACCTCGCGCAGGACACTGCGGGGACTGGCCCGGAGAAGCCAAGGGCTTGTCCCGCAGCACCTCAGTCAAGGACAGGCCAGACAAGGGAGGGCTGGTGAGGGATCCACAGGGCAAGAAAGGGGTGAGGGCTGTACTGCAGCCCTGGAGGCTTCTGGGTCTCAGCCCTCGGGAGAGCGGGGAGGGCTCACCATCCTGAACCGGCAGGGGATGTCACTGCGGAACACGCCCGACTCCAGGGCCTCCACGTGGCCACCCACATAGGTCTCGGCATCCAGCACGTGGCCATCACTGGTCAGCTTGTTAAACTCCTGCTCCTGCTTGTTGGGGAAGACGATGTTGGCATGGAAGGCCTGCACCATCAACAAGGCCTCACACAGCGTCCCGGAGCCCTTCCGCAGCACCTGCGGGGGAAAAGCCAGACTTCAAACCAAATGCCAAAATCACACAGCTGCATCCACGGCAGCCGCCGGGGACGAGCTCCGAGGGCCGGCGGGCTGACACCGGCACACGGGGCCGGGAGACGCACTGACCTCGTCAGGCTCCATGGGGATGATGGTGCAGAGGGCGAATATGAAGGGGTGGACGTACTTCATGTACAGGTAGTACGTGGCCACCGCGTCTGACACCGAGTATGTGGCCAGAGTCTGAGGAGAGAACACAGGGCAGTAAGAGCGACAAGGAGCCGGGCAGGCACCGTGTGGGAGCTACAGGTGAAGGCCGTGAGGAGAGGCGCATGCCTGGGGCTGCTCGGTGGCCATCCGGCACATGTCTTCAGGGTCCAGCTCCACGGGGTCGTAGCCCAACTTGGCTTTGGCAGCCGCCTTGAGGTTGTGACTGCCCACAGGAAGGTAACTGTCCCTCTTCACCCACCTAGGAACAAGAACGCGTGCAAAGGTCAGAGATGGCTCTGAGACACAGCCCACGCACTGCGAGAGGCAGCCCCGCTGGACACGACACAGAAAGACGCCTCGTCCCAACAGGTACGCCAAGGATTGCCACCGAGACCCCGCATGGCACAGGCGCCTCGCGAAGCCTCTATCCCAGATCCAGGTAATCTCACAGATACGCCCACAAACACAAGGAAACGCCAGTCTCCCGAGTCCCATGGCCTCCCTCTGTCCCTTGTGGAGAGAGAGAACACTGAGCAGGAGGGAGCCCTCAGCCCCCAGCTTGTCCCATGGGACTGCCAGTCTGCTCTGCTCTCCCCCACCCGGCTCAGGCCCTCTTCTTAACCTCCTCTCTGCTTACACAGTCCCTTCGGCACAGAAACCGGGGGCTACCCTGTGCCCCTCACCCTCACACCTGTCTGCAAATCCTCCCTGTGAGGCAGCTCCGAGACGGATGTGGTCGTGTCCCTGGCGCCCACAGCTCTCTCTTGACTGCATCAAGTCTCCCCTCCCTCAGCCTCCAGACCCTTGGCCATCCTCACCCCTAGAAGTGCCCCTGGGGTCTCCCAATATTGCCGCCTCCTCTGAAGCCCCCCCCCCATCCTTTTTCTTCTCTTCTGGAATCCGTTGATCACCACGCCCCCTGTAAGTGGGGTTCCCAGGCCTGCTTCTACCTAGAACCCACCCTCCTGCTCCAGAGCCCACCCCAAACCCTGAGAACCAACATTCCCTGTGCCCCAGGTGCCCCTGCCCCCCGCCCAGGTCTGTGGATGCCCAAGTCCACCCCTCTCCTCACTCCCATTTGCCCCCTCCGGCCCCCACCATAATGCCAGGCCCCCCAAGATAAAATCTTCCTCCCCACAGGGTACAGGAGGCCCACAAGAGCTCCTTTCTCTCCAGCCTGGACACCCCTGGCTGCAGCACCCTCACCTCTGTGGGGAGCTCTCACAGCACCGGGGCCTCACTCAACCCGGCCTCTTTCTGTTCTGGCTTCCCCAGCCCGAGGCCTGACACTGATGTGTTTGCTGGTGGAAGGAGTAATGAACACACAAGGGAAGACAGCACGTCCCCAGACCCAGCCACAGCCGTTGTCCTTGAAGGTGATGGAGCTGCAACAGAGGCCACCATCCTCCCTCAAAGGGACGCAGACAGGACAAGGGTGTGCAAGAAGGGAGCCTCGGACCCGCACACAGAAAGCCCTCTAAGACAGTGCCAGGAGCCGCCGGGCCTACCTGAGACAGTCCATGTGGATGCACTGGGATGCCTTATACTCCCCCTGGCTGTCCTTCTGGAACCCTATCTCCTGGTACATGCTCAGCCCATGGACCGCCGCTCTGGCCTCCACAAACGGCCTAGGGATGAGGGCAGACAGATGAGCACACGGCAGGTATTCTTCAGTTCCCTCAAATACAGAAAGACTGCCCCACAAGACTCCCGAGAAAACCCAGGAACCCCCCCACCCACCTCTCCTCTACATCTTAACCATTTCTAAGTGTACAGCTCGTTAGCGTGAGTACATTCACAGTGCCACACAACATCCCCTCCCCAACACACTTCAGTTACTCACAAACTAGACATCAGACTCACCAGTCAAAAAAGTCCCCATTGTAGGTGACCATGATGGTGGGTTTGGCCTCTTGGACGTGTTCAAACCACCTCTGGATTAGATGAACCTGAATTCAATGATTCGTAGCAGTCAGTGGATTTGTGTTTCTCTTCTTCCAGCTACTTCCAATCATCCCTCCCAAAATTTCAGAAAAGCAGGCTGTATCTCATTTCCACACCCACCCCGTGCCCCCAGTGTGAACAAGGACCATACCGCCAGGAACCCAGACCAGCAAGCTGCCATTCTGGTTAAATGAGCACTGAGGCCTCAAGAGTCAGGGGGCTCTTCTTCCCGTCTCACCCCAAACACCAGGGAGTTTCTCACATGACACCTCTTTACCTCGTCGGGTTCATTGAAGACACAGAAGGGTCCCTCATACTCTGGCTTGGGGGTGAACTCGAAATCTCCAACGTCCTCTGACACTATCTCCCTATTGGTGATGAGGTAGCCCTGGGAAGCGTGTGAGCAGTCGGTGTGAGTTAGGACACAAAAAGCCAAACACAGCTCCCCACACTTGGCCCAGAAGCTCCTGCAACAAGAGTCTGCAGCAACGGGAGGCCCCTCGCCCACCAGGAGCTGCAGCCCCTAGACCCCAAACGTGTCAGACTCAGATTGGAAGGCAGGGGCACGGCTTGTTTCTTCACTTTCCTGGACTCAACTCACTTATTTTCACTGAAAAAATACCAGCCACAGGGTGCATGCTGCTCCCAGGAAGCGTACACCCCAAAAGGCACCACTTACCTGACCGTCAATCATATAGGAAATCATCATAATCTGGTCAGTCTCAGCATCTGGAAACTTGAGGGGCAGTTTGGTTGTCTCGATGTCAAATGCCAAAACCACAGGGTCCTGCAGGGACATCTCATTAGGTTGGACGTAAACCAAGCTGAGCTCTGGAGACGCCAAGGGTCTTCCCGACACCCCCACCTCCACCTCCAGCTGCTAAAACAAGAGCCAAGCAGCCACAGAGAGAGGTTCCAAAAGAAGCGAGAGAGGCATTTTGGGTTGACTAACCTATGTCAAGAACACCACGATTCACAGAGGGTATGAAATCTTAAACACCTACGAGAGGCTAAAGCACGATGGGAAAATCCTAGAATTACAGAGCACTTGAGTCACAAAGTACTTTAAAATCATGACCTCCTTTTGACCTTTACGATAACCCACATGGAAGACTGTGCTAGAGTCAACATCTCCACTTTGGAAATGAGAAAACAGAGTACAGACTTGCCCAAGATCATAAATGTGTTCCTGAACCAAAGCCTTCCACATACGAATCCGCTTTTCACCCCATCACGTCGCTACCAACCACCCAAAATGGAAGTCAGAGCTCTCCTTTGAAGTTCAGATCCAGCCCAGCTTAAACAAGGACATCACATGGTGACATACAAGCACTAAGTGAAATCACACGTCGTCAGAAACCGACAAAAAAGAAAAAGGAAAAAGATTTCTCTACAACTTTTTTAAGAAAGTATTTGAGGAAAAAGAAGAAAACAAATCTCTGAATTGTATTCATTCTTCAGCACCGAATTAGATCTCTCTAGAAACAAGTGGAAAAGCCAGGATGGAGGAAACGCAAGCAGTACTTACGGGTCGTTCAACAAGGTCATCTCGGCGGGTGATTTCCACAGGGAAGGCATTTCCTCGGTACCTGACGTTGTACCAGTGAGCCTGCGGGACGTGCAGCGTGTTTATCAAGAGTCTACGTCTGGGGCGCCTGGGTGGCGCAGTCGGTTAAGCGTCCGACTTCAGCCAGGTCACGATCTTGCGGTCCGTGAGTTCGAGCCCCGCGTCGGGCTCTGGGCTGATGGCTCAGAGCCTGGAGCCTGTTTCCGATTCTGTGTCTCCCTCTCTCTCTGCCCCTCCCCCGTTCGTGCTCTGTCTCTCTCTGTCCCAAAAATAAATAAACGTTGAAAAAAAAAATTAAAAAAAAAAAAAAAAAAGAGTCTACGTCTGTCCCAGGAGGGGTATTTCTCTTCAGTGTCACCTCCTGACCGCCAGGGGCTGCCCGAAAGCAACGGCCCACTCACCGCATGGATCTTCAGGTCAATGGAGAGGCGGATGTGATAGGGCACATCATACTCTCGCATGTCCACGATGTTGTCCAACTGGTCAGTGACCTTCTTAGAGGCTTCCTCTTCATCAACAACCACACTGCCCCCTTGCAGAACACTGTGAAACAGAGAGAGAATACTCCTAACTACAGTCTGCTGGGGGATGGCGCAAGGGGGACCAGAGTCCATGTGGAGTAAACACAAAAGGTAGAAGGTGGCTAAGATGACCAGGACAGGCTCTTCTTAAAGAATTAGTGGGGTGGAGCGGGGGGGGGGGGGGGGGGGGGGGGGGGGGGGATGCTGGGGTGCTCAGTCGGTTAAGTATCTGACTCCTGATTTTGGCTCAGGTCATGATCTCTCGGTTCATTAGTCTGAGCCCCGTGTCAGGCTCTGCACGGACAGCGTGGAGTCTGCTTGGGATCTCTCTCTCCCTCTCTCTGCCCCTACCCTGCTCATGTTCTTTCCCTCACTCTCAAAAACAAACTAAAAAAAAAAAAAAAAATCCTTTAAACAAAAAGGACGACGTTGGATGACAGCCTCCCACAAGCAGCAGGCTACAGGCAGGAAATTCAGTGAGAGCTCCGAACACGTATTTTATGGGATGTACATTACATCCCAATTAGAAACAAAGAAAGGAAAATGCTCTGTTACTTGGGAGGCACATGTACAGATGTGAACCACCCTGGCTGACCTTGTTTCCCCATCAAGAACGAGAGTCATGGGGTGCCTAGGTGGCTCAGTTGATTAAGAGTCTGACTTCAGCTCAGGTCATGATCTCACGGTCCGTGAGTTCGAGCCCTGCGTTGGGCTCTGTGCTGACAGCTCAGAGCCTGGAGCCTGCTTCGGATTCTGTGTCTCCCTCTCTCTCTGACCCTTCCCTGTTCATGCTCTGTCTCTCTCTGTCTCAAAAATAAACATTAAAAAAAAATTTTTTTCTTTTTTTTTAAAGAACAAGGGTCACAGGAACACGTCCACCCTGCAGGAGTGTTGTGAGGTAACACTCATAGAGCTCTCTGCGTGGCAGAGCAGCTGGTAAGTAGCAATTTTCTGTACCATAATTACCTTATCATTGGAAAGCAGGAAATCACTGTCACTAGAATATTAACTCTAGTATCAGCCCAGTAAGCTTCCGAACACTAAATGGACTATTAAAGGGGAAAAAAAAGACAACGAGTTTTAGAGAAAAGGCATAAGCCTCTGGGTACACCTTGCAATACTGTAAAAGGTAATTATACTGGGGGCAGGGGGCGGGTGCAGTGCAGAAATGTTCAGGGTCCCAAATTGATCTTTTTTCAGAGAATATGATTAGCTCTCTTGAAGTCTTCATAAGTTTTAATTAGCCAAGATTTCCTTGTCTTTTCTTTATTTATTTTGAGAGAGAGACAGAGAGTGAGCTAGGGACAGGGGGAGAGAGACAAAATCCCAAGCAGGCTCCATACTCAGTGTGGAGCCCAACGAGGGGCTCAATCTCATGACGTGAGCCAAAACCAAGAGTCGGATACTTAACTGACTGAGCCACCCAGGCACCCCAAGATTTCCTCTTCTTAATCTCCTATCCTGTTTCCTATTATTGTTGATATCTAAACACTTGATGAACAGTGTTGGGCGTCCTATATTTACGTTTTTCTGTATAACACCCAAAGTTTTCTAGAGAAGATGTGCTATTGTAACTCTAGGCATTCAGTAAACTCTGTAGGCAGCTTGAGACTTGCCATAAGCCATGAAAACAGACTGAAGCGAAGTGGTGTGACTAGGAATCCAAAATGTCTCTGTTACAGCAACTCAATTTTAGAGCCACAAACCCACCGCTATGTAAGAAAAGAGGAAGAGCTCAAATGTAAGCCAAAAAACCACCATTTCTTTTTTTTTTTTAAATTAAAAAAAAATTTTTTTTTTTTCAACGTTTATTTATTTTTGGGACAGAGAGAGACAGAGCATGAACGGGGGAGGGGCAGAGAGAGAGGGAGACACAGAATCGGAAACAGGCTCCAGGCTCTGAGCCATCAGCCCAGAGCCTGACGCGGGGCTCGAACTCACGGACCGCGAGATCGTGACCTGGCTGAAGTCGGACGCTTAACCGACTGCGCCACCCAGGCGCCCCAAAACCACCATTTCTTTTTTTTTTTTTTTTAATTTTTTTTTCAACGTTTATTTATTTTTTTTGGGACAGAGAGAGACAGAGCATGAACGGGGGAGAGGCAGAGAGAGAGGGAGACACAGAATCGGAAACAGGCTCCAGGCTCTGAGCCATCAGCCCAGAGCCTGACGTGGGGCTCGAACTCACGGACCGCGAGATCGTGACCTGGCTGAAGTCAGACGCTTAACCGACTGCGCCACCCAGGCGCCCCAAAACCACCATTTCTTTAACAAAAATGCAGCACATAAGAAATTCTACCTAGGGGCACCTGGGCGGCTCAGTTGGTTAAGCGTCCGACTTTGGCTCAGGTCATGATCTCACGGCTCATGAGTTTAAGCCCCGCGTCGGGCTCTGTGTTGACAGCTCAGAGCCTGGAGCCTGCTTCAGATTCTATGTCTCTCTCTCTCTCTCTCTCTGGCCCTCCCCTGCTTGTGCGTTCACGCTCTCTCTCCCTCTCAAATATTTAAAAAAAAAAAAAAAAAGAAAGAAAGAAAGAAATTCTATCTAATTGCTTGAAAGTGCTTCCACACTGGACAAGCCAATCCTTACGGTAACTTCACCACTGGGTTTTCCTACCTCCCGTCCATCTTGCCCCTCGGGACACACAGGAACCCGTCCGTGTGGACTCACTGGCTGCTTACGACAGGTAAGCTCACCTGGACAGCATAGCTGTGTAGGCATCACTGGCGTGGCCCTGCTCCCGGCTCTTCCTCACGGCAGGGGAGATGTCCTTCCTCACTCTGACAAGGTCCTCCACCGTGTTGAAGGACAGCTTAATGTAATTTCGCTTCAAACCCACCAAGTGATTTGGCTACAAAATGAAGAGATTGTGCTCATGAGCTCAAGAGAAAAAAGACTTTATTGGGGAAAGAAAATAAAGGGACAACGACTCAAAGGTAAACCCACGAATGGAAGAGTCAGCAAGTCCAAAGCACCTTGTCCAACTCTGCGTGTGGCACCAACTAGGCCACTGGACTTCTCCAGGACATACGGACAGTCACCGAAGCCCCGCCACCCGTACCACCCCACAGGTGCTAAACTTGGCCTCCTCCCATCTCACCCATCTCGCCCCGTGTGCAGGGCAGACCCAGCCTCATTTATCCTGGAAGGGCCAAGTGGTACTCACCAAGTCCAGATCCTCTTTGGGGACAGTCTCTACTTTAGCAATTTTACCCTGAAACTTCTTGGAGAGAAAAGATGAAACTTCTCGCTCACAACCCTAAATTGAGATCAGAGTGAAAGGACTTTCTACAGTGAAATCTGTCTTCCTGGCCCGTTTCTCTAGAGGCCCCTTTACGTTCAGTTCCGAAGCTCCCCATAACATGAGGCTCAGGTCGTGTGACCTGACTCTACTAACCACACTTACCTTTCTGGTTGCAATGTAGAAATATGGCTTGTAGGGCAAGGCCACCTGCGAAAGCCACCGACCATTCAGAGGCAACAAGAAAGAAAAAAGGGAGATGAGTGAAGACACGCTGTTTGCTATTATACTCGTGAGCAGCCTGGATCCAATGCACCCTTGCCCTTAGACACCTCTTAAAAGACACTGCAGGGGCACCTGGGTGGCTCAGTCAGTTGAGCTTCCGACTTTGGCTCAGGTCATGATCTCAGGGTCGGTGAGTTTGAGCCCCGCGTCGGGCTCTGTGCTGACAGCTCAGAGCCTGGAGCCTGCTTCAGACTCTGTGTCTCCCTCTCTCTCTGACCCTCCCCCATTCATGCTCTGTCTCTGCCTCAAAAATAAATAAATATTTAAAAAAACTAAAAAAAAAAAAAAAAAAAAAAGGTGCTGCAGCAGGAAATTAAGAGCTGCACATATGGCAGGGGCAAAAGTCTGAGACAGACAACACTGCTCTTTCAGTCTGTCCAAGCTGGCTCCTCTTATGATATCCTAAATGGTGACCCATGTGGCTCCAAGGGACCCGTGTCCCTGACACCTCCCAACCCCCTCTCCTCACAGCTACCACTTTGGACCCAGCTACACCTCATCACTTGAGTGGCTTTTAGCTTCTTGGGGTTCAGGGGCTTACCTTAAATCTGCTCCCGTCATCTTGAATAAAGTAGTAATCCACCGCACTGACCAGGCGTTTATCTTCATCTAAAATCTCGGTCTACGAGAGAACCAGCCAGCACAGGCACCTTACCCGCTGCACAGTCCAAGACCCCTCTTGCTTTTCACTCTCTGGGAAACTGAGCACAAAAACAAACCCTTTCTCCCTGCCCCGCCCCCGCATAAACATCCCGCAGCCCCATTCACGAGAACTGCAGCGCAACACCTTTCAAATGAGGATTTCTCTCGATCCCTCCCTCATCCCTGAAAACTTCATTCTTATAGGTTAACAGGCACACCCTTCACCCTGGTCTTCCCAGTAGCCCCTACACGACCCAGCGGTGTGAAAGAGGGAAGCAGGAGAGCTACAAACAATGCCGTCTCCACCTGTATCCCCCACTCTGCCAAGGCCTAGGCTGCTCCGAGGGGTGCAGCTGCCCTCCTGAGCGGGACGAGGACCGAGAAAAAGCCCAGGCGCTTACAGGGTGCATGTTGATGAGCCAGCCCGTCTTCTCACCAGGCTCCTTGAGTCTCTCAAAACCAAACCGCAAGTCCATCTTATCTGTCCACTGACTGCGCTCCAGGCGCTTAAGTGCCGAGACAGAGGAAGAGGGGCCATCGTCCCTGAATGAAAGGAGGGAAATTCGTCTTCAGCAATCGTGACGCCATCTATTCCCACAATCCTCCGTCCACCCAGTGTAACCATTTTGGATGTGACACAGGAGATGCATCCCCCAAAACACCTCACATGTGGCAAAACAACTCATTAAAACAACTTATGTCATGGGAAACACGATAGGCCGGATCCTCAAAACACGCTGGACTCTGTAACCAGAGCACTAATAAAAACAATCGTGAGGCGCCTGAGGGGGCTCAGTGGTTGAGCGTCCAACTTTGTCTCAAGTCATGATCTCATGGTTTGGGAGTGTGAGCCCCGCATCGGGTTCTCTGCTGGCAGCACAGAGCCTGCTTCAGATCCTCTCTACCCCTCCCCCGCTCTCTCTTTAAAAAAATAAACTAAAAAAAAACAAAAAAACAAAAAAAAAAACTTAAAAAAAAAACAATCGTGACTGGACACTGCTGCCTTATGGGATACTAAAAATGCACGAAGTCCAGCATTGCGCTCCTGGGCATTTACCCCGGAGAAATGAAACTCACATTCACACACACACACTTGTGCGTGACTGTGCCTAGCAGCTCACTCATGATAACCCAAAGTGGAAACCACCCAGGGACTCCTTAACAGGTGAGTCATCAACCTAGGCTATATCCTTCCCATGCAATACTATTGGTCAATAAGAAGGAACAAACTTACCCATCAAGGGTACTATTCAGAGTGAAAAAAGCCAACCCTCTAAAATTACACACTTCACAATTCCCCTGAGATAGCATCCCTGGAGTAAAATCAGAGTGGACAACAGAGTAGTGGCTGGCATGGATGAGGAAGAGGGAGGAGCGGAGGCGGCTGTGGCCACAAAAGGGCAGCAGGAGGGATCCGTGGGCTAGAACTGTTCTGCGCCTTGACTGTGGTGGTGGTCACATACGATGTGCACACACACGAGTAAACACACACACACACACACACACACACACACAGATACACACACACACATACACACACACAGATACACACACACACACACACACACACACACACACACACGAGTGTCCATGCACTGCATGCACGTCAATTTCCTGGTTGCAACCTTGTGCTTTAGCAACTAAGATGTTACCCCGGGGGGGGGGGGGGGGGGGGGGAACATATGGCTTATGGGTGCATGCGATCTGTGTGTCATTTCTTTTTTTTTTTTCAACGTTTATTTATTTTGGGGACAGAGAGAGACAGAGCATGAACGGGGGAGGGGCAGAGAGAGAGGGAGACACAGAATCAGAAACAGGCTCCAGGCTCTGAGCCATCAGCCCAGAGCCCGACGCGGGGCTCGAACTCACGGACCGCGAGATCGTGACCTGGCTGAAGTCGGACGCTTAACCGACTGCGCCACCCAGGCGCCCCATGTGTGTCATTTCTTACAACTGCTTGCGAATCTACAATTAACTCAAAAAGCTGTTTCTTTGTATTTTTATTGTTAAAATGACCGTTCTGAAATGTATCAGTCTGTCAAGTGAAATCAACGTTATCCACCACAACAATGAGCCCGCAAAGCCGGCAGCGCAGCACACAAGAAAGCAAGAGTCCTGATGACCGATGTGGCCTGGATTCTAGTTCTACCAAAATCGAGCGTGACAATTAAGTCAGATGATGCACGTGATGTATACAGTGGGTGCTCAATAAACAGCACTTGGGATACTCATCAAAGGTCAACACAAATACAAGGGAGTATGTCTCTCGTCTGTAAGGGAAGATCCTACGCTAGCGGCGCTCGCTGAAAGCAAACACTCGAACGACCCACTCCGTCCACGCGGAGAGCCGGGGAAGCGCTCCGGGAACTCGGCCCGCGCCCCGCGCCCGCTCAGCCTCCGCGCTCCCCCCCCCCCACCTCCGCACCCCCTGCGCCCGCAAGGCCTCGGTCTGCACCAGTCGGCAGCGGAGCGAGGGGCGCGCACACGCCGCGGTCTGCACGAAGCCGTCCCCCACCGGCCCGCGTTACAAACCCAGGGAGGCGGCCCCACCTGCTGCGCCGCCACGTCGCCAACCACAGACGTTCCCACACAGACCTCGGAGCGAAGCGCACGGAAACCCAGTGCGAGCCCGGGACCGACGCGCCGCACCGAGGCGTCCTGAGCGGGGCCGCCGCGGCCGCGCGCCCCAAACGCCCGCCGCCCACCCGCCCGGACGGCCCGGCGCCCCTCACCGGCTGGCCTCGCCGTCCGCGCCCGGTTCCGCGCGCCGCCGCCCGCTGTTCCTCAGAACCATCGCGCCGCGCTCGCACCGCCCCGGCTCTCCCGGAGAAATTTGGCGCGCTCCCCGCAACTCTCGCGAGAGACCGGAAGCGCCCGCCGCTCCCTCTGGAGGCTCGCCCCGCCCCGCCCCACCGAGCTCCAATGGCCAAGGCCGCCCGAGGGGTGGCGGCCAGATAGGGACTCAGGGAAAAGTGTGCGGAGGCGGTCGCCGCGCAAGGCGGGGTCTGTCCCCGGCCGCGCTGCGTGCCGCGGCGGGGCGGGAAATGTCAGGCCGTCCCCGCCTGGTGCGGGGTCGTGGGGCCCCGGAGGGCGCGGAGCGCGGGAGGCGATGGCGTCGGCGGCGTCGAAGCTGCGGGCGGAGGCCGGGCTCGGGGCGCTCCCGCAGCGGGCGCTCGCCCAGTACCTGCGCCTTCTGCGGCTCTACCCTGTGCTCACCAAGGCAGCCACCAGGTCGGCGCGCAACGGCCACGGAGGGGACGGGACCGGGCGGGGGGCGGCCCGTAGCTCGGCCGGCCTCGGGGACCCAGCCACGTAGATGCATCCTGTGCAGGGATTTGAGTGCGAAAGGCAAAATGTCCGGGTGTCAAAATGACCTCCCAAAGGCCTTCAGTTAGCCCGAGAGCTCAGCATAGGCGGCTTGGTGCATTCGGTCCTCACAAGTAGTTACCAGGGGCCAGGCCGAAGGAAGGCACAAAGCGAAGGGCTCCAGGCAGACCTCCTGCCCTGGACGTGACCTCCGGCCCTGGAGGTGACCTCCGGCCCAGCTTCTCCGCGGGCGGTCGAAGCCTGACCTGCGCTTGTTCTAAGGTTAGAGTGGCTCAGGCGCGACGTGTTAAGATTTGTTTTTTTAGTCAGCTTTGCATTCGGCAGAAAGGTGACAACCCCCCTCCGCCCTCCGCACTCTCCCCTCCCCCGTCTGCTGGTCAGTTGCACCCTTTGATTTGGGGTACTAAACTTTTTATGAGACATCGTCCTCCTCCATTACTTTAATTACTTAATTTTATAAGTTTGTCCGCTTTTGTTAAAGCCAGCTTTTCATAAGTAGGTACAGCATGCTTCCTGCGTGTCAGGCATCAGCAGCAATCAAGAGGGTAGGGACCCTCAAAGGCGTTTCTATTCAAGTGAAAGAGTAGAGGATAAACAGATAAATACATAGCACAGATGAAGTGGTCGGGGGAAGGTGACATTTGAATGGGAGGCCTGAATGAAGGGAGGGAACAAGGGGAGCCAAATCTCCCTGGGCAGAGGGTACTTCAGGTGCAAAGATCCCGAGGGAGGAGCAAGCTAATAATGGAGGGGCGGAAGGAAGACTGTGTTGCTGGAGACATGAAAAGCCGAGAAAGGAAGCAGATGAGAAAGAGGTAGCCAAGGATCAGCTCAAGAAGGTGCTTATCACCCATACAAAGAATTTTGACATTTTTAGCCCACAGAGCTTATCAGAAGGTAGCTGTAGACCAAGCCTTGGAGCAACTGGACCTGTCTCCACCTCTCTATTGACATTTCTGTTGTGATCACTGTAGTTTACATGCAGGTGTAAGAAAGAATACAGGGAGATCCCTCGCACACTTTGCCCAGTTCCCCCCATGGGTAACATTTTGTAAAAGTGTAGTACAATATCACAGCCAGGCACTGGCACAGACACAGTCCACGGATCAGATTTTCCTGGCTTTCGTTCTGCTATGCCCACCTTTTGACATAGGGACCCTACACTGGGGCTGCCTTAAAAACCTGCTTTAGGGGCGCCTGGGTGGCTCAGTCGAGCGTCAGATTCTTGATTTCAGCTCGGGTCGTGATCCCAAGGGTCGTGGGATTGAGCCCTGCGCCAGGCTCCGTGCAGAGTGTGGAGCCTGCTTGGGATTCTCTCTCTCTCCCTTTGCCCCTCTCTACCACTTGCGCTCTCTCTAAAATAAAAAATTAAAACTAAAAACCTGCTTTAAAAAGGACTCCTCTCTGGGGCGCCTGGGTGGCGCAGTCGGTTAAGCGTCCGACTTCAGCCAGGTCACGATCTCGCGGTCCGTGAGTTCGAGCCCCGCGTCGGGCTCTGGGCTGATGGCTCAGAGCCTGGAGCCTGTTTCTGATTCTGTGTCTCCCTCTCTCTCTGCCCCTCCCCCGTTCATGCTCTGTCTCTCTCTGTCCCAAAAAAATAAATAAACGTTAAAAAAAAAAAAAAAAAAAGGACTCCTCTCTACACACCCCACCATGATCTCAGAACAGCCACGCTAAGTACATGCAGGAATGGCCCCCCTCTTGCTGGTTGCCCCCGTTTTCTGATGACATCTCTGTCCACAGTGGCATTTTGTCAGCACTTGGGAACTTCCTGGCCCAGATGATGGCGAAGCAGCGGAAAAAAGAAAACTCCCAAAAGCTAGATGTCAGCGGGCCTCTCAGATACGCCATTTATGGGTGAGTTTCACAAAGGGGCTGATCTAACCAGGAGCAGACTAACCATGACAAAGCTAGGGTATCAAGACCAAGTCTCTGAAATAACCTAATTTTGAGAAATAATTTTTAAAAAGTGTTGAAGTAATCATGGGAAAAAAGTCAGAATGATGGATAACATTAACTTGTTTTATGGTTTTCATTTTGAATCACATGAGTGGGGGTGGCTGTCCTCATTGGGCCAAGAGATCTGAGGGCAGATAATTCACCTGAACCTAAATTAGACTTCAAGACACAAAGACCGTGAAAGAGGAAAACTACTCAAATATTGCAGTTGCTTCTGTTATTTTCATAGCTTAAACAACCAGAAAATAAATACTTAGGAATCCTGAAAAATGTCCAGTTTCAGAATCACTTTTGGAACTGCAAAGAACACAGAGATTCAGGAGTTTTACCCAATTAAATCCACATCACATTCTCTGGCCAACAATAGTGTTTGTATAGATGGATTATTTTGAAGTCGTGTTTTGTTTTTGATCTAAAACTCACAAATATCCCTTCGTCTTCGGAAGCCCGCTGGTTGCAGCCACCACAGCTGTCCTGTAATGTAGATAAAGAGAAGCCATAATCCTCCTGGAGGGAAGGAGGGAGTCAGGATCACCTGAGAGGCCTCACCCACTCACGGTTTATGGCGTTGACTTCCGTTCCCTCTCACTGAGGACCTGCTCCCGGCCACATAACCTGTGGCAGGACAGGAAGCCACAGCTGAGAACCACTTGTTTAAGGACTTTAGTGTCAAAAATGAGAAGACCCTTAGGTCCCTACCCCGCATTTTATTGCTGAATCTTACGGAAATGTGGATGTGTTTTACCAGCAGATGGTGTGGCTGGGTTCAGTTCTGTCCCAAGCATTCTACACTTGGGAATGCACAGTAGCAGGACAGACAAGCCAGTGCCCAGCACCAGGCTTCACTCTTGCTAACTACCCAACGGGGTTTGCTAAGAAGCTCTAATACCAGGGGTGCCCCCACTTACTTACTACTGAGCACCTCCTCTGAGCCAGGCCACGTTCTAGGCACTGTGGACACAGCAGTGATGAGACAGACACAATCCGTCTTGTGACGCGTACCTGTAGCAGGGCGAAGAGGGCACCACGTGACTAAACAAATGAGATGAGGACATGTAGTGATAAATGCTATGAAGGCAGTGGAACAGGACCTGGAATTGAGAGTGGCTGAGACAGCAGCTGGTGCGTTGTCCAGAACAATCAGGAGGTCTCCAAGCTGACAGTGTTGAGAAGGAGCTGGCCGCGTGAAGATTGAGGGGGGATCTGGTCTATCAGGGACAAAAGACAATGCTTGAAGCAGATTCAAAGAAAGCCTGTTTTCTAGAAGGACCACACATACCTGTGTGGTCAGGGATGGGGGACCCAGGGAGCAGGGCTTAGGACCTGGGGTTGGGGGGTGAAGCTGGACGCAAGAAGGACACATCCAGGAAATGGCAGTCCTGCTCACCCCCGCTGCGGGGCCTCAGGTTCTTCTTCACAGGGCCACTGAGTCACTTCTTCTACCTCTTCATGGAGCACTGGATCCCTTCTGAGGTCCCCTGGGCTGGGGTCAAGAGGCTCCTCCTGGACCGCCTCCTCTTTGCACCGGCCTTCCTGTTGTTGTTTCTCCTCGTCATGAACTTCCTGGAGGTTGGTCGCTGCCATAGTACTTGCGATAGCTCTTTGCGGGGCACAGCGATTCTTGACCTGGCATCCGTGGGTGGAATTCAGAGGGTCTGTGAACTTTCCAGCACACCAAAATTGAAACTTCTCTCTCTTGTTTTTATGAATGTCAGACACAAACCCCAGTCATATTGGCGGTACCTGTCGGTCCGCAGTAAGAAATCACAGAGGTCTTGATATCACACATCCCAAAATATCTTTTATGTTTCTGGACCCCCTGCACCTGCCTTCAAGTCTTGTCACTGAATGTGTTAAGGAAGCACATATACTGGTCTATCATAAGATTCTTTTTAAAAAAAAATTTTTTTTTAACGTTTATTTATTTTTGAGACAGAGACAGAGCACGAACGGGGGAGGGTCAGAGAGAGTGAGACACAGAATCTGAAACAGGCTCCAGGCTCTGAGCTGTCAGCACAGAGCCCGACGCGGGGCTCGAACTCGCAGACTGCGAAATCATGACCCGAGCCAAAGTCGGCCGCTTAACCGACTGAGCCACCCGGGCACCCCAATAAGATTCTTTTCTGAATATTTTGGTAGCTGTATTCAGTATAGTTCCCTGGTAATCTTATATATGTTATATAAACAGTATTCTGAGAAGGGGGTCTATGGGACTCACGACACAGAAGTTTCAGGCCCCTAATGGTATCGCAGAAGCCTGTGCTAATTCAGTGCCTGAACATCATAAGTGCTCTGAAGAGGCTAACAGACCAGCATAGACTGAAAACCTCACAACTCACCACAGGAGGTGTGTTCACGCAAATGACTAGGCATGTCTGTTCTAACGTGCCCAGCCTAAGACCCTTCCCAGTTCACTACACCTCCAGCCTCTCACCATCTCTCTGTCCACTGTGTGCCTGAGATGTGTCCTGTTCTGCCCTGAAAGTAATCGTTCCAACCAATCACATTCTGCCCTGAAAGTAATCGTTCCAACCAATCACAGCAGGCAAATGCTTCTGCAGGTTTTATTTTGAAGCAGCACCTTGAGGTCTTATTACTGAAGAGAATGCCCCTGTGGCCAAAAGTGATCCTTGCGGGGGAAGCAGGAAAGATGCATAATCTCAACCATGATTGCTAGTAAGTCCTTGATAGTAAGAAGAAGTGTTTGGGAAGCCGTTAGAAAACCTGAGGTAGGTGGGGCGCCTGGGTCGCTCAGTCGGTTAAGTGTCCGACTTCGGCTCAGGTCATGATCTCACGGTCCGTGAGTTCGAGCCCCGCGTCGGGCTCTGTGCTGACAGCTCAGAGCCTGGAGCCCATTTCAGATTCTGTGTCTCCCTCTCTCTCTGCCCCTCCCCTGTTCATACTCTGTCTCTCTCTGTCTCAAAAATAAAATAAAACGTTAAAAAAAAAGTTAAAAAAAAAAGAAAAGAAAACCTGAGGTAGGAAGCAAAGGATACCCACATTAGAAGTGAAGGTACAGGAGTGTCTCTTTTTTTTCCTTCTAGCTATGAAAGGAATATATTTTTCATTAATAGACAAAAACCCTAAATCCACGTATCGTATGTTACCAAGGTGTGTAAAGCGCCCAACATAAATGCCTTGTGTTGGACCACGTTATATCACACACACGATAGATGCTTCTGCATCTGCATTAAAAAAATTTTTTTTAATTTGAATATAGGTGACCCACAATGTTATGTTAGTTTCAGGTGTGCAGCACAGTGACTCAATTTCTCAATACATTACACTATGCTCACCGCAAGTGTCAGCATACGACTCTGTTAAAATATCACTTTCTCTCTTCCCTGCGCTGTGCCGACATCTAGCATTTCTTGATCATAGACATCATGTTTGGACCACACAGTGTTTGCTAGTCCACCATATGTCCGTCCCTTATCCAAAAAGGCTGTCCTCAACGTGTCCTCCCTGTGGTGGTACATAGTAATACAAACGGCAGACATCTATGAGCACTTGTTCCAAGCCCCACGTTGAGCCCTTCGTGTCATTTGAGCCACAAGGCAACCCCATTTTACAGATGAGAAAGCTGAGGCCCATGGCTTAAGTTCTCATAACTTACGAGCCCTTGAATCGAGTCAGACCCAGGCTTTGTGACCCCAGAGCTTCTTTCTCCTCCACGTGAGGTTTGTTTCCCCACATTCTTGACAATCATGGTTATATTTTTCTTTTAAATAGTTTGCAGGTTGATATGTAAAAACAACATATACATCTTTATAAGGTTGAATATCTTTTTATACACCTCCTATATTCTATGAACTTTGCTTATTTTCTATCAGTGTAGGCTTTTTCTCACTGATTGTGTGTTTGTATATATTAAGGAGATCAATCCTTTGCCGGATACAAATTGCAGATATTTTCCCCATTTTTTAGGTGTTTGTCTTTTTTTTTTTTAAATGTTTATTTTTGAGAGAGAGACAGACAGACAGCATGAGCAGGGGAGGAGCAAAGGGAGAGGGAGACACTGAATCCGAAGCAGGTTTCAGGCTCTGAGCTGTCAGCACAGAGCCCAACGTGGGGCTCGAATTCATGAGCCATGAGATCATGACCTGAGCTGAAGTCAGACGCTTAACCGACTGAGCCACCCAGGCGCTCCTAGGTGTTTATCTTTTAACTTCATATAAAGTTAAACATTTGAAGTTACAAAAATAGTTCATTTATAGTGTGTTTCTCCATGCAGGAGTTTAAAAAATTCATGTATTCAAATATGTGATTCTTTTTCTTTGTGGGTTTCTTTAAAGGAAGATACTGGAAATATTCTCTTAAACTTTGTTCTTTTACTCTTATGATATTATGTGCATTTTGACAAATGCAAACATAATAGAAATATTCTATATTTTCCTCCAGTATTCTTATTTTTTTAATTATATGTGGGAGATACACTTGGCTTGTTTCTTCCACTTCAACTGCAAATTATCTCATTGCCATTTATCAAACAATCCCGTGCCTTGAAGTGTCAACTTTATCATATACTGCCATTCTCATATGTACAGGCCATTATCTGGACTCTTCTATCTTTTGCTGGATTCTATTTCCATCGTATGTCTTTTATTTTTTAGCTTTTAATTACCATAATTATTAGTATTAATTACCATAGAGTATTTTTTAAATCTTCAGTAATTTAGGCCTCCCCTGTTATTATTTTTCAAGATAGTTATTTTTTATGCACTTATCCTTTCAGATGACATTCAGAATCACCTTATTGGGGCTCATTTTTTAAATTTTTTTTTTCAACGTTTATTTATTTTTGGGACAGAGAGAGACAGAGCATGAACGGGGGAGGGGCAGAGAGAGAGGGAGACACAGAATCGGAAACAGGCTCCAGGCTCTGAGCCATCAGCCCAGAGCCCGACGCGGGGCTCGAACTCACGGACCGCGAGATCGTGACCTGGCTGAAGTCGGACGCTTAACCGACTGCGCCACCCAGGCGCCCCAAAATCCACAGTTTTCAAAACCATCGTGTTAGGGTTTGGGGCCCTCCAGACCGTGGCACCCCCGCTTCAGTTCTGAGGGCAGTGGTGATCACTTACTGTCCACACTCCTCTCCTTTCCAGGGGAGAGACGCAGCTGCTCTCTCTGTCCAGATAAGGAGAAGCTTCTGGCCGGCGCTGCGCATGAACTGGCGAGTCTGGACCCCAGTGCAGTTCATCAACATCAACTACGTCCCTCTGCAGGTGAGGGCCAGCTGACACCATGCGGAGCCCGAGGGGGCCTCATCCTCCACCAGCCTTGTTCCTTCTTGGAACCATTGGTGGTTTTCTCTCCGCGCGGAATCATTAGCAGCTTTGGATGTGGACGGGCGAAGCGTGTGCCCACACCTCATCCCTTGGTCCCAGAAACATTTCTGAAAAGCCTCCAGTCCAGGACAGCTCGAGTTTTCCAGGGGCGCAGCGTTGCCAGTGCCTGGCCCCGTGGGTCACCGCTGGGCTTGCGTGCGGGAGCCGAGCGGTGGCCGTGCCCAGCAGGGTGTGGGGCAGAGGCGAGTCCGGCCTTACCTGCCCTGACATCAGCGTGCGCCTGAGCCCTGAGCGGCAAGCGGCAGGCAGGACCCTGGGGGCAGGGATGCTGTCGGGGCGCCGCGCACCAGGTTCAGCCCTTCTGGGCACCGGGGGTCGCGGCCCGAGGCAGGCTGCTGAAACTGGGCCTCCACTCAGCACGGTGGGAGCCTGGAGGGGCTCTAAGCTGCAGGAAGAGCTCACCAGGGCAAGGCTGAGGGGCCCGCGGTCCTGCGCCGTCTTTACACACCGAGGACAGCCCACCTGTGTCCAGCCCCAAGACCACGCCCAGGGCTAGAGATCTGGAGGCGGGGCTTGGCACAGCGTCTGCTGAAGGCCGTGGGTGTATTACAGCCTCAGAGCAAGGATTTGCAACTGCATCTTAGGAATCCACTGCAGCCTTCCTACGCTCCCTCCCTCCCGTGAGGGTCACGCAGGGCAAGCTCTCACCCACCAACGAAACGCAGCAACACTCAGGCCACGTTTCTGTCCAGGGAAGCCCTGTAAAGACCCAGTGCCTGGGGCTTGGGGGAGAGCTAGTCACATAGGCACCCTCTGCCTGGTGCTTACCAGAATTCCAGACTCCCAGAAGGAAGAGTCAGTGCTCAGCAGAACTGCTTTGTTTTAGCCAGCAGTCTAAGCACAGAGGCCATTCTTATCCGTTGGGGAAAGGTAGGAACCCACAGGAACTCTAAGTTCCCAGAGCCCAGGCAAGGGCTAGCCACTCTGACAGGCCTTTTCCAAGGAGAGCAGCCTCAAGCTTTTTTTGCACACCATTTAAGTAACCTACTTGGTTTCCCCCTGCTTTAGAAAGGAGAGACAGACCTGAGGCAGAACCCCCTGGAGCAGAGCTCCATTGCAAGGATGGGAAGAGGGAGGGAGGTGCAGGCCGGGTGGTCACTCACACACACACATACACACACACACCAAGGAGTAGCAGAAAACCAGAGGTGGCAGTGACACAACCACAGTCACTGCAGGGAGTTAAAGGAAAATGAAAATCAGTTAGTTTCATTGACTTTAACAACAATCCTCATCAGTGACCTTCCCAGGAGCAATTTCAGTGGCTCCGTGAGGGCTGAAGCCAGACTGCTGTGAATTGAGCAGTGGGTGGGGAAGGAGAAAAGAAATCGTTAAGTCTGCGAAGTTCTCTCAAGAAGTGTGTGACGAGGTGGGGAGAAGTGATAGGAGAGGGTCTCTGAAGCTTGGAGAGGCCATATTCTACCCTAAAGAGGGTGCATGGGGTTTGGACACAGGCAGAGGGATGCTTTGGACAGAGGCTCTTCTTTACTAAGACAAGAGAGTGGTGCCTGTTCACTGGTGACCTCCCATCCATACCTCTTTCCTTGGGGAAGGCAGAGGCCAGGGCGGGGCCACACTGAGGCAAAAGGAGGTAGGATGGGTACTTGGAGGGGAGAGGAGGGGCAAGCCTGTAGAGGACGGCAGAGGGAGCCGACTGGAGCCCCTCGTGTGCGTGGACCTAGGGCCCCAGGGTGGCAGGGGAGCAGGGAGAATGGAGCTTTGCCAGGGAGTATAACCAAGGAACAGGAAGGGAAGGCAATGAGGGCTTTGGGCCCTACATACATTCTAATGTATGTAGCAAAGGAAATAGACACAGAAAGGCAGAAGGGCTGAGGATGTGAAGGAGTCTGAGGATGGGACAGTAGGAGAGCCTAGAAAATGGAACCCTTCTGGGCACCCTGGGGACAGAGCGCCAGGAGGCCATGGTCACGGTTTCCATTTGAGGTGGTCGCAGGCAAGTGCCTCAGGGGCAGTGAAGCTTATTAAGCAAATACTGAGCACCTACTGTATGCCCCACTGTTCTAAACTCTAGGGGTACAGTGATTAACAAGACAGACCAGACCGCTACTTTCATGGAGCTTATATGCCAGGGAGACTCCCTGACTAAAGGCATTTCAGGTGGGAGTACATCCATGAGAGCATCAAAGCAGGGTAATGGCTTGGGGTGGGGGGGCTGGCGGCCACCAGCGGGCTGGGTGAGGCCACCACTTGACCAGTCCTGGGCTGGGAAGCTAAGCCAGGAGCTAGTGCTCAGCGAAGGAGGATGTGGGACAGTTCTCGTCAGTTTCCCCTCCTGGCCTGTAACATGGCTAGGCAGAGTCCCGCTCACCCCTCCAGCACAGTGCTCAGTACAAAGTAAGGCTCAGTGAATACAGTAGTAGGCGGATGGGCTCAGTCCTGGGGGATGGGTGCCTGGGAAGCGCAGTCAGGACTTCGCTCACTGTGGCCTGTGTTCGCTTTGGCAGTTCCGGGTGCTTGTTGCCAACCTGGTGTCTCTGTTCTGGTACATCTACCTGGCCTCTCTGGGGAAGTGAAGATGGCCCGGAGTGAACACACCCAGCTGTGTAGGGACACCTGCCTAGGGTGAGAGAGCAGAAACCACCTGGTCAAGACTGTAGCTGACTCCAGATCACGTGGTTCAAGATGGCGAAACAATCTGTTAGTGTTAAGAATCTTGTGTTTTAAAAAGGTAGAAACTGTCTTCGGGTGATGCTGCCTCAGAGTCGTAAAATGCAGTAGCAATGATTGCACTTGTCACCCTGAATTGAATTAGGACAACAATAAACTATAATGTAGCCTTTTCCGTGATGGTTTTAATTTCTCAGAATAATTGCTGTCACTTTGGAAGAAGAAATGGGTGGCTAGAGGGCTCAGATTTTTTTTTTACTTTAAAAAAAGTTGTGGTTAAATCTGTTCTACAACTGCTTACCTCCGTGGAGCCGTTGGAAAAGGGCCCTTCTAGAGCAGGATTTCGCCCTGTGAGAACCATACGCCACCTTTCAGTGGATTTTCTGCTCTGTTATCACTCATTTGTTAATCTTCCTTCTCACCTTTTCTCATTCTCAATATCCCATTCTTGTTTCATAGCTACAATACCCTTGGATCTTACTTTTATATTAAAAAATCTCTCTTCTGTTGCATATGCTGTTTCTATTTTCTCAGGGTTCACGTTTTTTTTTTTTTCTTTCCTTCCTGTTTTGCTCTTTCTCCCAATCAGGATTTCCCCCAAAGTCTGCTAATCATACATCAGTGTTTAAGAGTCAGAGACACTCAGGTGGTACCCTCAGTGTGGGCTGACCAATTTGGCTGGAGATGACTCATTTTCAGTAACTGAGGCCTTTTCTCTTAGACTGGTCAGTTTTCCCAGAGAGGAATTCTTTAATTTCTTGCCCAGCAGAAGGGTCGTGGTTGTAGCAGAGCATGGTATAAGCCTAGTGGCCAACATTCTTGTGGCTAACTAGAGGAAAAGAGTTAGAGGTCCTATTAGTATGTGAACTCCATAATCTCAGCTGTACTGCTGTATCTTTGTCTCCGTGGTCTGGTGTCCTCAGATCCACAGTCCTTCTGGTTTAAATCCTCCGGAATGAATGTCTTCTGCCATGATGGAGGTGAGGTATTCACCTGAGGGTACAGGTCACGGAGGGTGTGCAGACGACAGTCTCTTAAAGGCTCTTCAATCAGTCCTCCTTTGTTCAACCCTATCCCCTTCCTAAGAGGTGGGGCTATGGCCTGTAACTCCCAGATTCTTCCAGACTCACTGGACTAACTGAGCTTGTTCTTGGTTTCCCCACAATACTGGCAACTGATGCTCCATTTCTCAGGTCAAAGGTGATCTGATTCCCAGCTTCCAAAATTTTGTCAACTGATCTTTTTGCTTTGTTTCTTCCTGTGGACTAATTTTTTTTCTTTCAAAATCTTTTTACTATCATTTTAGTAAGCAGCCTTCTGGAAGAAAGAGGCATGAATGTATGGTTTCAAGACACCATGTTTGTTTGTTTGTTTGTTAATTTATTTAAAATAATGTTAGAGAGCACGAATGGGGGACGGACAGAGAGAGGAGACAGGATCTGAAGCAGGCTCCAGGCTCCCAGCTGTCAGCACAGAGCCCGATGTGGGGCTCGAACCCATGAGCTGTGAGATCATGACCTGAGCCAAAGTCGGACGCTCAGTCGACTGAGCCACCCAGGCGCCCCCAAGGCACCATGTTTAAACAGAGATCTGGGTATTTCTGTGGAACAGATGCATTCTCCAAAACCCAGAGTGATTTTTTCCAACTCTTGATTTTGGCTCAGGTCGTGACCTTGAGGTCATGAGATTGAGCCCCGCATTGGGCTCTGCACTGGGTGTGAAGCTAGATTGGGATTCAATCTCTCAATCTCTCTCTCTTGGCCCCTCCCCATGACACACACACACACACACACACACACACACACACACACTCTCTCTCTCTCTCTCTCTCTCTCTTAAAGAAACATTTAAAAAAGTGTAAGTCAGATCATGTCAATTTCCTACTTAAAAATCTGCAAAGATGACCCAGCAATTCCTTTTCTGGGTGCATACCCCCCTCCCAAACTGAAAGGGACTTGAAGAGATATTTGCACACTTTCATAGCATTGCACAAGTTCATAGCATTATTCACAGCAGCCAAAAGGTGGAAGCAACCCAGTGTCCAGTGATGGATGATGGATAAACAAAATGTGATATATGCATAAAGTGGAATATTATTCAGCCTTAAAAAGGAACTTTGACACACGCTACAACACGGATGAACCTTGAGAACACTATGCTGAGTGAAACAAGCCGTTCCAAAAGGACGAATACTGTGTGACTCTACTTACACGAAGTCCCTAGAATTGTCAAGTTCCTCCAGACAGAAAAGGGAAAGGTGGGACCTGGGGGCTGGGGGGAGTCATAGGGAGTCTGTGTTTAATGCAGACAGTGTCACTTTGGATGGTGGAGTGGCCGCACTATAATGTGAGTGTACCTGACGCCTGGGTGAGATGGTGGGGCACCCGGCTGGCTCAGTCAGTAGAACATGGGTCTCTTCATCTCAGGGCTGTAAGTTCAAGGCCCACGTTGGGTGTAGAGATTACTTACAAAAACAACAACAAAAAAACCCACCTTTTAACAAAACCCCAAACTGGTTAACAGTCAATTTTGTTACATGCATTTTACCGCAGTAAAACCAAACAAACTCGCTGGTTTCCTAGTTATACTAGGTTCTCTCTGCAAGGCTCCCTCATCTCTCCTAGCTCCTCGTGGCCTCAAGGCTGGGACTCCCAGAGGCGGGGCCCCGAAGGAGTAGACCCCCCCCCCCGCCCCCTGCGGGGTCACACACCCCTGTGACCACACCCCTTCCCCCTCCCCCCCCCCCCCCCCCCGCCCTGTCACACACATCCGCGGCCCCATCTCACACACACCGGCACGCACCGCCCTCTCACACACGTGGCGCTCTCTCACACACACAAACACCCTGCAGCCCCGTTGCACACACCCTCGCCCCCCCCCGACCCGCAGCTCCCTCCCCCTCTCTCACACATACACCCGCGGTCCCCCCTTTTGTCTCACACACACACACACACACACACACACACACACACACACACACACACGCGGCCCCGCCGCTGGCTCTGGCGCTCCCGTCGGGCTCCCGAAGGAGGCTCCACGCGGGCAGCGCAGGGCAAACGGGAGGCGCCGCGTGAACGCTCGCCGTCCGAAGGCAGGAATGACTAGCACGCCGGCCTTCCGCACCGGATCCAGGGAAAAGGTCTCAGCCCCGTCGCGCACCACACCCCTTCCACTTTGTTTCCGGAAGTTGATTTTGCCTGGCCGGGGCGGGACTTCCGTCCCGGCGCTGTCAGCCGGCCGGAAGCGGGCGCCGGAGGAATCGTGTCCCCCGCGGCGCGCCGTCCTCCCGCGAGCGCCTGCGCGGAGCCGGCGCGCGACGGGCGCGGGCATGGCGTTCCGACAGGCGCTGCAGCTGGCGGCCTGCGGCCTGGCCGGAGGCTCGGCCGCCGTGCTCTTCTCGGCCGTGGCGGTGGGAAAGCCCCGCGCGGGCGGGGACGCGGAGCCGCGCGTGGTCGAGGCGCCGGCGTGGGCGGGGTCCGCGCGCCCCGGGCCGGGCGTCTGGGACTCCAACTGGGACAGGTGCGGGGCCCGCCGGTGGCGTCGGGCGCGTCGACGGTCGGGCGGTGGGGACCCTGCGGGCCGCCTGCCGTCCCGTTGGGTCTGAGACGGCTGGTTCCACCGAGGCGCGGGCGAGACCGGCTCGCGTGCGGGCTTGTGTTCCGGATCTGGCCGCGAGGCCGGCTGTGGGGGCGGGCGGAGGCGCCTGCGGCCCCCGGAGCCTCGGCTGTGCCGCAAGACCCCGCCGCCGGCCCGGGCCGCCGAGGCTGCCTCGGGGGTCGTGTTGAGAGAGCAGTGCGCTGCCTGCGCACCGGGGAGCCCGGGGCGGCGATGGTGGGCGGTGGACGGAGGGCTTAGATCTCCCTGTCTTCGTTTCCCTCCCTCGACTTCTGAACGCGCGGATTGGAGGATCCTTGCCTCCCAGCTGAGCGAAATGGGGACGAGGGGCCCAAAGGATGCTAGCCTGGCCCCTCAAGGGACCTGTGTGCGGGGAAGATGTGCGTCTTGGATACGCGCGTGAGCCATCGGCCACACGTGCTTATCGAGCGCTTGAGATGTGGCACCTGTGATCAGGAAATATTTTTTAGTGTTATTTGATGTTAGTGAATTTAAATTTAAAAATGAAAGCAGTGCAGGTTTTTTAATATAGGTTATGTGTTGCAGTGGTGGTATTGACACGTTGGATTAAATAAAGTAAACTTTTGAAATTTCACCTGTCCCATTCTACTTTTTAAAGGTGGCTTTTTGGAAACTTACATTTGTTGCTGGTGTTCTGTTTCTATTGGACAGCACTGGTCTGGAGTCTGGAGGTGGCCACTGTGGGATGGTTTACGCAACCCCAGCTCCTCCTCTGTCGTTTATCTGAATGAGTGCACAGAACTGGTATTGACTAGCAGCCTAGTTGTATCAAGAACTTCACGGGTATTTTCTTTTAGAACCTTTAATTAAAATAAAGACTTAGAATACATTTACAGGAAAATTGGAAAGATAATAAGCGTTCCTGTATACCGCACACCTGATTTCCTCTTTTACTAACATCTTACTTTAGTATGGTTTATGTGTCATAATAAGTGAACCAATATTTTTGTGTTACTTTTTTTTTTCTTTTAGCGATTGTACTTTTTTGTGGTTTCTTCAGTTTTCAGTTATTGTTGTCTCTTCCAGGATCCCACGTGACAATTAGTCATGTCTCCTCAGGCTTCTCTTGACTGGCAGTTTCTCAGACTTTCTTTGTTCTGATGACTTTGACCATTTTGAGGATGGTTATCGGGAATTTTATAGAACGCCTCTCAAATGGGATTTGTCTGTTTTTCTCATGATTGGATCAGGGTCATATCCTTTTTTTTTTTTTTTTTTTTTTTAAACATCAGTACAACTTCTGAATTTCTTAGGGCTTTTTAAGGAAACAAGGTGGACTCTGACTCTGTTTGCAGCAGCACTGGACTCACCTTATTGGTTGAGGCTGACACACTGTATTTGTTCACCAAGTCTAGATTTATGAAGGGGGATGCTGTCTGTGCTGGAGAGTTCCAGGACCTCATCCAGTGAATTCTCCAGCCTCTTCCTGAAGAACCTCATCCAGTCTGGGCTTTCTGTGTCTGTGCCTGCCATGCCCAGGGGTCTTCTCTGGCTCAGCCCTAGGTTCTAACCCTAACCCTAACCCATGTGGCATCTCAGCCTATCTGTATTAGGGCACCCCAGGTTTGCCCTGCAGAACCCTTGAGTCGCCACCCCTCCCCCCAGACCTTACGCTTTCACCACTGTCTCAGCTGAGTATGTTCTTTCCCTAGCTCTGCCCATGACATAGACCTTTAGCTCTTACTAGTTTCAGTTCTGGGAGCCACCAGACATGCTTGTCTTCATGACATTTGGTCATTTCTCAGCATCTTTCCTGCTGCTGTCCTCCCACTTTCCCATCAGCTCTTCCTCACCTTTCCAAGAGTGCCACCCAATCGACTTCATGATGCTGGGAACGTCTTCCTCCTCACTGTCCACCATGATCGCCACTATCCCATGTGCTGCTGAGCATTTCAAGTGTGCCTAGCGTGACTGGGGAAATGGGAGTTTTATTTTAACTTTCATTATCTTGATTGTAAGTAGCCACATGGCCAGGGGCTGTCATTCCTCTGTGTCAGCAAGTTCATACTGGCCTTCTTGTGGGCACTCCCCCAGCCCTCCCTCCGCTGCCCCTTCCTGTTACCTGGTTTCATTTTCTCCATGTCACTGACCACCTGGCTGTTACCAGTCTTCGCTAGAACGTAGGTAGCACGAGGGCTTCGCTTGTCTGCTTCATTCGCTGATCACCCCAAACAGGCCTGGTGCTTGGGTCTGTGCAGTAAATGAGATGTGCTCTGGGAGGAGGGACTCTCAGGGGCCAGTGGCAGAAGGCAGAGGACAACTGGCCTGTCCCTGTGCTTTCCTAAGACAGAAAGACTGGCTTGCCGGAAATCTCCAGACTGAGTTGTGAACAGGGGTCACAAAGATGACACCTCTCCTGGTTTTTTTTTTTTAATTTTTTTTATGTTTATTTTTGACAGAGAGAGACAGAGACAGAACATGAGTGGGGGAGGGGCAGAGAGAGGGAGACCCAGAATCCGAAACAGGCTCCAGGCTCTGAGCCGTCAGCACAGAGCCCGACGCGGGGCTTGAACTCACGGACCGTGAGATCATGACCTGAGCTGAAGTCGGACGCTCAACCGACTGAGCCAGCCAGGCACCCCTCTCCTGTTTCAACATTAGGCGAGAACCGCTGTCCTTGGTGAACCTGCGGAAGAGGAACCTGGAATCTGGAGAAGAAGAACTGGCCTCCAGGCTGGACCACTACAAAGCCAAGGCCACGCGACACATCTTCCTCATCAGGCACTCCCAGTACCATGTGGATGCTTCCCAGGAAAAGGACCGCACGCTGACGCCCCTGGGTACGTGCTGGTCGCACCGGGCTCCGTTGTACCTGTGTCAGGGGCCTGGCCAAGATTCAAGCACGGTCATTAACAGTGATCGTCAGCCCGACTGACACAAGACAGTCGTTGAAAATACCCTCGGCTTTAAAAAATTGATGGTGAGGCTTGCAAGCGATTAGATCTGAGGCATAGCAGAGGTGTTCTGTACCCCCGACGCCCTGTGGGTGCCTACTGTGCACCCTGTGTGCTTCACAGCCTGCTGCTGAAGACCCTGTGTCTGCACATGCAGGTCTGTTTAGAGTCGGCTTTGTGATAAACCGACGAGACCGGGTGACAGCCGCTATAACTGGCCAGAAGTGCCGCGTGTTGCAGTTTCTGGCCGTCGTGAGCAGCACTGCCGGGCATGCCTGTCCACCGTGTGCTGCATGCAAGCATGTCTGTAGAAGAAACTCCAGGAGGAGAAGTACACAGTGGTCTGCGCTGCACTTACCCATTTGTGCGCGAATTAAAAAATTCAGATGGCATAGAGGGTTTGGCAGTCTGTTCTCCAGCCTCCTGTGCTGGTCACTCTGAGGCCATCGGGTCTTTATGTGTTGACATCTGTGATGATTGCACAGCTGGTGGATCGGTGGCACGTTGCGACTCCATCTTTGGGCAAAACTGAATAAAAGTGGCATGAGGGACCCAGAAATAGTAAACAGGACCCTACCTAGACTTCAGCGAGCCTCAACCTTGGTCATTGTTTTCAACATTTCTTCTGGATGGGGCTGAAGGTAACTGGATTATCTCATTGGTCTAACCTGCTGAGTGCCTGGCCCCCAGTTAGGCCCAGGCCCCAGGAGGGCCTGCTCATCTTGTCCCCCAACCCTCATGGTACTTGGGTGAGGACTGGGGTATTTGTAAACAGAAGAGGGGCTGCAGCAACATGGAATTCTCTGGTGTGTTTCACCTTCAAGGTCGTGAACAGGCTGAACTGACGGGGCTCCGACTTGCAAGCTTGGGCTTGAAGTTTAATAAAATTGTCCATTCGTCCATGACCCGTGCCATCGAAACCACTGATATCATCAGCAAACACCTGCCAGGTGAGTGCCCTGCCGCCCCAGGCCCCTAGGCGGCAGGACTGAGATGGGAGGGCTCTGGGCAGCCTCTCCCGAAGGGGTAACCTGAGTCCCTGCTTTTCCTGTAGGCGTCTCCAAAGTCAGCACAGACCTGCTGAGGGAAGGCGCCCCCATTGAGCCTGACCCACCCGTGTCCCACTGGAAGCCAGAGGCTGTGGTAAAACCCCTACTCCCCCGGGGAGCACCCCCTGCTCCACCCCCTCACTCTCTCCACACCCCTCGACCTGTGGCCTGCGTGCTGCCCCTATGCTTAAGATTCTCTACTCTGCCCCCAGCAGTATTACGAAGATGGGGCCCGGATCGAGGCCGCCTTCCGGAACTACATCCACCGGGCAGACGCCAAGCAGCAGGAGGACAGTTATGAGATCTTCATCTGCCATGCCAATGTCATCCGCTACATCGTGTGCCGGTGAGGAAACAGTACAGACGCAGCCGCCTGGCCAGTGGTGTTTCCTGGGTGAAACCCACATGGCCACCTGCTTAGGGCTCTGTGTGCCCTGGACTCCTCGCACCGTACAGTCTATTTCCCCCATCTTGGGAGACAGTGCAAACATTCTCTTTCCAGTTTATACTGTTTGTACCTAGTACCCACCAGTGGGTCCTGCCACAGCAGATCCTGTGGTGGCATTTGCCTGACGGTGCTTTCGTGTTTCCCTCATTCTGCATTTCTTCATTCAGATTCTTTTGTAAGAGCTCACTCTCACTCTGCATTGGTTTGTTTGTAGGATTATGGACTCACAGATCTTTAGTTGGCGCCATGGGTCATAACGCATCAGCACGTCGCTGCTCTGGCTGCCCCAGCATTGGCTGCTGGGCCTCACTTCCTGGCACTATAGTAGGTTCCGGAGCCCCCATGAATGACGCCTGCCCTGAGGCGCAGCTGCGTGTCAGAGGGCTCTGGAGGTGGTTAGGCTGGCTGGCGCTTACGTATCTGACCAAAGCTCACTTAGTGCATAATGTGAAATAGCCGTAAGCCCAGCCAGCCCCCGGACCCACCAGAAAATGTGTGTCAGGCATTTGAGTAGCTGTGGGATTTCCCCTTCTTGTGAGATGACAAGTATGGCAGCAGCAGGACAGGACACAGCCCAGCGGCTGGCCTGTGGTGCCGTCCAAACCTACGCCTAGGGTCTCTGCTGACCCTGCTTGACCCTCGGGCCTGTCGCCAGAGCTGGGGGGTGGGCGCGCGTACAGCCTCTGGTGAAAAGCTCAGAGCATCCGGGGCAGGGTGCACAGGGACGCCAGGCCACATGGAGGGCGACTTGAGACGGGTCTCCACACCCTCCAGCTAAAGTGCCCCCAGAAGGAGTAGTCTGGAAGCTCCTGTGTACAACACACCGTTTCCTCCGTGCCCTCCTGTCTGCTGCTCTTGGCATGCGTGGATCAGCCGTGTGTGAGCACCATGTTCTAACACGGCCTGGGGTAGGCTGACGTAGGCGGCCATTAGGAAGTGACCCCAATGCTGAAAACACAGAAGTAATCGTGGGTTTGGCGTAAAGGTGGCCCATGTGACAAAGGGCTAGAAGGAACCAGAGCATCCCCGTCATGGTACATGAGGGCCCTGCAGAGCCTGGGGGAGACGTGAAGAAGACTCGAAAGCAGCACTAAGGTAGCTCTCCCCGAGGCTGTCGGCCGCAGGGTGAGCCGCCGGGATGGCGCTCGTCCACTGGGACATTCAGGGCTCAAAGGACGTCTGATGACTCAAAGGGAAGCCATTATGACACTGGGCTTTTCAGCAACTATCGTGCCTAAAAAGCATTTCTAAGAACAAGAAGACACTGCTCTAAGGATTATGGGTTACACCACCCGGTTCCCGGCAGTGAGCGGGTCAGGAGTGGGTCTTCTGCACTGTCTGGCGCCCCCTGCCCCCTTCTGATTACACTGGAAAGAGATCAGCCACACTCACCTGTAGAAACCGTGTGTTTCTGACTCACCTGCACCTCTTGAGCTGGGTTGGTCCCCTGACTCGATGGGTTGGTGTCTGCCCAGCCCTTCCCTTTGCGGGTCCTGGCCCCGGGAAGGTCTGAGGGGTGACTGAGCCCCCTGTTCCAGCATGTTCTTTCTCTTCCAGGGCGCTGCAGTTCCCCCCAGAAGGCTGGCTCCGCCTCTCTCTCAACAATGGCAGCATCACCCACCTGGTGGTTCGGCCTGATGGCCGAGTGGCGCTCAGGGCCCTCGGGGACACGGGGTTCATGCCTCCAGACAAGATCTCCCGCTCCTGAGGGCTGCCCGGAGGACCTGCTCTCCAGGTCCCCAGCCTGGTTTGCACAGATGCCGCCATGGACACGGCTCCTTCCCCATCTTCCTTCCACAGGCTTTGCTGCGGTGATGCTGTTTCTCGGGGAGGAAGGTGAAAAAGCACGAATGTCTTTAGTATCTAAAATGTGGCGTTTCGGTCTGTACTTCGGCCCAGGATGGAAAAGGGAATCATCCTGAGCAGATCAGCCTGATTTCTCTCTTGGGGTTCTCTGCCCTGTCTGCCAGGACGGGGCCTCACTGACGCTGTCTGCGGGGACTACGGCCAGTTTGCCCAGGCGTCTTTGGTTGTGACCGCTGTTGGCCACATGAGCCCCTCGAGGCTGTCGGCAAAGTCCATTAGGCACGAGGGGCTCCACGGAGGAGGGGCCACCAGTGCTTCCATTCAGAACTTGTCATACATTCTTCTCATTTCTTAAAACTCTATCACTTAAATATTTGTCAATTAAAGATTCTATTCATCTGGGTTCTTGCTTTGGTAACCACTCAGTCTGGAGTCCTGCACCCGTGACACCGCTGGGTCTGAACTGCCCTGTGTTGTTAGGCCTTTCCCGGCACCTCAGAGGAGCATGATGGGTGAGGGAGGGGACCGGAGAGCGACAGTGCAGCCAGCATCCTGTTTCAGTAAAATACCAGACACTTTAGTCTGCCTCTGGCTGTTAATCCTTTACACTTACGGATGAAACTGTTTAGACGTGATGTGTCCATTCCAAGTATTTGTTAACTTAGGAGAAACTTCCTGTGAGGTGGTAATGAACATTTTCTGCAATCTGTGCAACTAATTGGGACATCTGATCCATTTCTCTGTAACTTTGGAAATAACTGCAAAATAAAATTTTATTTTACTGGTTTTTCAAGGTGCTATTGTGAATGTTTTAAAGAAAACAGGAGCCCAGACTTGCCAGAATGCTGCAGCAGCGGTGGCAAGTGTTTTCCACGGTGATGTTTCCTGGGGTTGACGGCCTTGCTGGGCGTGTACCCACCAGGGGCCAAGGCCCAGACCCAAGATGCACCAGCCCCACGGCACTTTCTAGAAAGTTGCGACATGCCAGGGGCTGTGCCGGCTTCTCAGAGGATTCAAGTGACAGGCGATACATCTGACCTCCGGTGTGCATGACGCATGGGAACCCGAGTCTGAGCCCTGGATCCTCAGACCAGCCAGGACCTGACGTGGAGGTAGCAGGTCCTTCCCCTCCTTCCTCAGGGAAGTTGGTGCTGCCGCCTCTCTCATCTTCAGACCTGCCTTTCCGGCAGCATTTCACTTGACCTTTGAGATGCAGGGCAGCATTTTGGAAACCAAAAACAAGCCCACATCGCAGGGAGGCAGGTGAGGAGCAGGAGGTCGGTGCTAACATGGGGTCGGGGCTCACTGATGTCTGAGGGGACAGGGACTCCAGACTTCTGGGATGTCAGCAGCACTGTCCCAAGTTTGGCCCAAATGAGAGCTGTATCAGGAACCCACATCTGGGAACAAACAGCACTTGGTTCCTATGGTGGCCTGCTGCTTATTCCAAAATACTGTCTTCTGAGACCATCAGAAAGGAATGGAGTGCATCTGTAAGCAAAGACAGTACTGGCGGGTTTTGTGCGCAGCTGCAACATGCGGGTGTAAGAGAAGGAAAGTGCAGGCCCGGTGAGCACACCCAGCTGAGGACGAAAGGGCAGTGAGTGAGCGATGGCCTCCAAAGCCACACCCCGTCACAGCAGTAATCCCACAACCCACCATTTCCTCTCGAAGCTGTGAATGTTTCTGGGAGTATCTCCAATTATTCACGAGGATCCGTCTGTGGTCCTTGTTGGGGAAGGTCTTCAAAAAGATGTGACTGCCAGTCGACCTGTGAGCTGGCCCCACACACCCGGAGGCTCCTCACCCTCTTCCCTCCTTGGATATGGACTCCGCTCACCTTTCCTGCCCACGGAGCCTTGAGATGGTGACGTGGGACCGAAAACGTGTGTACAGCATGCGTGAGTGAACTGCTGAGGCTTCCACAGAAACTTCTGGAGGGTGGCTGCAGGGATCTGTTTCATCCTCCCACCCGAGACAGGCCTCCTACAGAAGTTCTTTGGCTTGTTACACCTGGAGCGGCCGGCCTCTTGGTTTCTCTCTGCCCCCCGTACGGGGGCCAGTTACACATTTCTCCCGGAAACTCCCAAGAGGGTTGCAAACCAACACCTGCCACGTGTGGCGGGCACTCATTCTAGAACAGCCTGGCTCTGGTTTTCCCCCAGGCGACGATGGCGGGGGCTTTCCTGTGTCCCTCGTGTGTCAGCCGGTGCCACAGCACCACTGAGTGGTCCCCAACACCTCTTCTGAAAAACTTACACTCCATTTGTTAACATCATGAGACCGGTTTCATTTCCAAGGGCGATTATGAAATCTGTGCTAGCTTAACTCAAAGTTTTTCACAACCATGTTAGGAACAAAAAGGGCCAAAAAACAGCAAATTCACCACCATCAGATTAATGTACTGTTTCATCACAACACTGCTTAAGATTTTACTAAAAACGGTACTTGCCCAGACACCAGTGAGAGCAGTCTTTCTGAAAGCTTAGAATTATTACCACATGGTTTTAATAATAATTTCATTAAGTAGCTTAAAAAACAATGCAAAATCACCTTAAGACACACGATAATGCATTCATTGAGGCCAGGGCCACCTTCTATAAACAAATGAGGAAATAGTCAAAGACGACCTAAAACCTCAGAAAACAAGAACCACAGTCTGCAAAATTAGGACAGAAACACTTTTAATTTCCATCTGGATATTTACAACAACATACAGGACAGTACGGTAAGGTTTTATAGAAAACAGATTGCCACTGTGAATATGCTATCTGTATTCTAATTTCTTTTGAGAACAAAGATGCCTTTTATAAACGCCATTGGCTTTTAGAATAGAATGTATTTTTCTGTTTTATCTAGATTGTCACATCAGTGTTACACACTCTATGTAACAACCTTTAAAATTTTTAAATCTAAATCTAGATTCTAATATTCCTGACCTGTCTCTTATTAACACATGAGAGAAATAAACTTTTTTTAAACACAAGTTCCCAATCAGAGTTTTCATAGGAAAAAAAAAAAAAAAAAAAAACCTCATGCCTACTTAGTATCTCTGTATATTCTCAAAAAAGCAAGTTTCAGGAAAATAAAAAATAATTTACAAAAGGCACTGAATTTAGCAAAAATTGGTAGAGCTTTGCATTTTGGATAACACTGGACATGCTCACAGAGCACCAGCAGCGTGTGAGCAGTCACGTACACCCGAGAAAGGTCGGCCCTCAACATGGGGCCGTGGGTTGGGTGTCAGTCATGGCAGTGGTTCTAAGGTGGCCCCCACGCTCCAGGCAGACCCCCCAAGAGGTCACGGCCAAGGGGAAGCTGAAATAAATGCACTACGGTAACTGACCAGGACTCAGAGATAAACCTCTAGTTTCTGTACTAAAACACAACACTTTTTACACAGGAAATCAGAAGGAAATGAATTCGAAAATATGCAATACATTTGAAAACCAGAGAACAACTTAAAGATCATTTTATTGGTATCACTCTGGCAACTAAACAAAGTAACTGCAAGTGCAGATTTCTTAGGTCTGCTGCTGGCCTGTCCAGTGCTACGGACGGTTCCTAGGACTCCTTCAGACTAGAGGATTTATTCCCGGAGAAAGCCTAGTTCAATGTTTGTAATGACCCAAATTAGAAACATTGCTGCAAGTCTAAGACCTATTTAAGGTTCGTTTACTGCTGGACAGCCACCTTTATCAACTGGCCTAATCCACTGGGATCCACTGGCAAAACAAAGATTTTTCTATCATGAACTAGAAAGTCCAAGACTCCTTCCCAGAAAAGGAAGACGACACAAAATTCATCTGTTCTAAGAACGAAACTGAAGTGAATGAAGCTATTCGAGGGGCCGATCTGGCCGCCCCAACTCTGGCACCCACAACCTGCCGTCCGCCTGGGACGGTGAGTCTGCATCGGTACAAGTGACAATTCTCAGAAAATCTGTATCCGAGTTTGCTTTCATCAAGTTCTCCCAAAACACCAGAGAACGAAATTTTATACAAAAAAAAATATGCATTTTCTAAAATTCTTTTAACTCTCAAAATGAGAATAAATTAATCAGAATATATTCTTTTTGGTAGAATTTTAGCGATAAACACGTTACCCTTCTTTCTTTACAAACACAGAATAAAAGACGCCCAGCAGCTGGCACCAGCCCTACAAGGCCGTGAGCTGGGCCAGGCGCGCCATCCTGCGGAGGCGGCCCCCGCCTGCGGGGCTATAGCGCCCAGGGCTGCCCAGGCCTGGGGAGTGGGGTGTGGGGCCGGGCTTCCCGGGGCTTCTCCCTGGGCTGCAGCTGTGGGGGCCACCAAGATCCGGCTGCCGACACTCCAGCCTCCCTTTCAGCGCGGGGCTCGGCCAACTGAGGAAACCAAGAAAGGTCTGTCAGCATGGATGGTGACGTGGGCCCCGCGCCCCAGCCCTGCGAGGCCTGTGGATTCACAGCACAGAAGCTCTTCCACACGAGTCCCGTGTGGCCCTGAACAAGTCCCCTGGCTGCTTCCATCCTCTGCCCCAACCTTGTTGGCAGCACCCGGTCCCCTTTCTCCCTAACTGCAGACCCCTTGTCTGTGCAGGCAGCCACATGTCAGCGTGGCCGACCCATCTGCCAGTGTCCCAGATAAGCCACTACGTGCACACACCGACTCAGAACCAAACCGTTCTGGAAGGCGGCCACCAACAGCCCCCATGTAAGAGACTGGTGACCCTGCAGGCCCACTGACCTCTGTCTGTCTGAGGGGGAGAAGCATAGGACGGCGCTCTTCCACCTGTGGACAGCCGGGTACCGCTGTGGGTCCACATCCGTACCCTCCAGAGCGGCCAACACGTCCCGATCCAGTTTGGACGGCTCCTCTCTGCCAGGCAGAAAAAAAGGAAAGAAAAAACAAAAATACCCATAGTTAGAAACACAGACTTCCAACACCATGATGTTCTGAACTCGAGGGCTGGGCACAGGAACAGAGCAGCAGGACGGAAGCACGGGCAGCTGGTCCGTTGCTGCCACTGCAGGGCTCGGCTGTCAGAGCTGCGGTGAGGGCTGTGGAGGACAAAAGCCACAGTGGCAGAGAGGACACACCATCCCACTGAAAATGCAATTCTGAGCATTGCCACCTCCGAAGGTCACCAACCAGAAGGATGAGACTCCCCGGGATGCTCTTCCTAAAACGCACCGAGCTCTCAGCGCAGCTTCCCCAGATGTACAGCAAGACGGGAGGCTGAGCTGGAAAGGAAAACGCGTCTCCCGCCAACTTGGAGGGTCACAAAAAGCACCAAGAGCTACAAACTCATCAAAGACATAGGAGCCAGGAGTGCACGTCCAACCAGGTTGCGGGCAGAAAAAAGCTTCAGGAGAATTAGGATGGCGCCACGTGCTCCCACATCCACCCCACAGCCTCCCACGTCCACCCCCACCCCCACCCCCATGACCTCCCATGTGCTCCCACGTCCACCCCTACCCCCATGTGCTCCCACGTGCTCCCACGTCCACCCCCGCAGCCTCCCACATGTTCCCACGTCTACCCTCACGGCCTCCCACCATGTTCCCACCTCCACCCCATGGTCTCCCACATCCACCCCCACCCCCATGACCTCCCACATGCTCCCAGGTCCACCCCTACCCCCACGTGCTCCCACGTCCACCCCCCAGCTTCCCACGGCCTCCCACCATGTTCCCACATCCACCCCCACCCCCATGACCTCCCACATGCTGCCACGTCCACCCCTGCAGCTTCCCACATGCTCCCATGTCTACCGTCATGGCCTCCCACCATGTTCCCACATCCACCCCATGGCCTCCGACGTCCACGCCACCCCCATGACCCCCCATGTGCTCCAACGTCCACCCTCGCAGCCTCCCACGTGCTCCTACGTCTATCCCCACGGCCTCCTACCATGTTCCCATGTCCACTCCCACGACTTCCCACGTGCTCCCAGGTCCACCCCCGCAGCCTCCCACGTGCTCCTACGTCTACCCTCACGGCCTCCCACCATGTTCCCACATCCACCCCACAGCCTCCCACGTCCACCCCCATCCCCATGAACTCCCACGTCTACCCCCACGGCCTCCTGCCATGTTCCCATGTCTACTCCCACAGCCTCCCACACGCACACAACCCACTCATACCCAAAAAGGAAGAGCCTCTGGATGGGTTCCTTCCTAGCTGGGACCCCTGAGGGCTCTGGGGACGGGGAACTGTAGCTCTGCTGTGCCTTGTGCCCAGGAGCGTCAAGACCCAGGCGTATCTTAGCAATTCTGGCTGACATTTCATTTTCTGTCCTCATTTGCTCATTTGTAAGAACATCAGCAGCAGACGGCTCTAACAAGTCCCTCTCCACCGCATCCGTTCTTGATGTCGGACTCCGTCTATCTGCAGTTTTCATATTTTTATTTGGGGTCTTAGAAAAGTTACTTCCTAGATCTTGCAAATTTAGTTTATCAAACTCAACAGTCAGGCCCGGTACCGGTGAGAGAAGGGCTTCCTCCCCACGCGGGGCTTCTGGCCGCCTCCTCCCCAGAGTCTGGCCTCCACTTAGGGGGCTACAAAATCCATTCTTGCTGCTGTGGGCACTGGTCAGGGTGGAGGCTTCTATGAGTTCGGTCTCCTGCTCCAAGGGAAGGATGTCACACTCCAAGTCCCCAAAAGTGCCAAGTGTGGGCCGGGTGTTGTTCCGAGCTGTGTTCTGCCGATTTTTAATCTCCTCCAAGCTCAATTCGTCATCTTCGTCCAGAAAAGCCCTCACGGAGATGGAATTGCTGCACTTCCGACGGCCTGCAAGGGAGAGGAGCAGTTGTGCAGAGGCACGGGCGACGCAGTCTGCGACACGTCAGGCAGCACGGCTGCAAATCCCCAGGACCAGCCAGAAACCAGCCTCTTGCCGAGGCTGCCTCCTCAGCCCCTGACAGATGTGAGCTCCCTGGGAAAAGCCAAACAGAAAGCACAGCCTCCAGGCCCAGCACCCTGCCCTCAAAAGCAGGAAAAGGAGAAGGAAGTCAAGGGCAGGCACATGCGGTCATGACGGTGGCTGGCACCTCCCATGACTCGCCAGGACATAAGGGGCAGGCGGAGCAGCAGGCATCTGCTCGTTCACGTGGACATGCTTCCTGGTCCGCGGCCACTGGACAGGGTCCGCATCCTGAGAACCTACATGTGCCTGCGCGTCCTTACCAGAGACAGAGGCGTCCTGATGGCTGGCTTCGTTTTCTCCCGACTCTTGGGCATCGTTGCGCACTTCCTGGGGAGCGAGATATTCTTCTAGTTTTTGCAGACCCTCCTGGGAAGACAAGTCAACAAAGCAGCCCAGAAAGTCCCAGTACTCGACCCAGGGATACCCCAGCTCATGAGCCAGCTCCCTGCAGGAAGAGATACCATCCATCAGTTAGAAAACCAGTCGGAAAAAACGCTCACAGAACCAACTATACAGAAAAGAGCCACTTTGTGCTAAAGTGCCCAAGTAATGCCTGTACTTCTGGTTATGATTTTTACTTTATCCTAAATTTGGGGCTAAGATAGCAGTTTTTATTTTCTAAAGCAGGCCAGGACTGAGAGCGGTTTCACTCATGAACTGTTACACTGAATGTATTAAAGTCACGGCAAGGAGGCCTTGACCACCCCACTCGCACCACAAACGACTCTGGTTTTGGCTGAGCACATAAATAAACGTTTGGAAGTTCTTTTGAGGTTCAAGTTGTCAACCTGAAACTAGGCACATTATATATGTGTGTGTACATACACACACACACACACATATACATATACATAGGGAGGCGGGGGGGCACATATTTTGAGAAAAGGCTCTGAAACAACTCAGTGTAGCCTTATTTGATGACGCTGTATTCAGCATCTTGATGGTGGGAAAAATGCTTTTCTGGGACTTTTTACTAGTAGTTTCAAGCCACACCTTCTTCTTGTGTTTTATTTCCTCCTTTACTGCCAAGAGGGCACCCTCTGTATGACACGTCACACAAAACACCGTGAACCCAGGCACGCTACCCATCAATCTTGCCGGGAGAGTGGCCGCCACGGCGGGATCACACCTCAGTAAAGAGGCTTTATGTCCCCCCAGTGAACGCTTCCCAGGAATGACATTTTGAAGGCTGTTAACTGGTTTCAACACAGACACATGCAGCAGATGAAAGGACACTGCTACTCAGCTCCGTGTCGCTTCATACTGCGCTGGCAAGTACCTTCCCACTCTCTCTACGCCTCTTTCTGGATCCGTCTTCCTGACACTGTGAAAGAAGCCCGCTTTCTCTCGAGGTGGGGTCTTCCAGAGCCTGCGGAAGTCTTCTGCCTGAGGAGAAACCGGATGGCGCGGTGCTCACCCAAGTCACAGGTGAACGAACAGAACCAGCGAGCACCTCCCAGCGCCCCTCCTCCCTCCCCCTCTGGTCTGGCAGCCTGACGGCCTCAGGGCGGCGCTCACACAGAGGCAAGGTTCCGAGGGGGCGTGGTCCTGCTCCCTTCCAGGGGCCCAGGCTGGGCTGGGAGGGTCAGAGCTTCCCGCGGGGACCCCGAGGCCAACACTGGAGAGCTGCCACCCTCAAGCCACTTTCCCATCACATAAGGGTAAATGCATGTTTATGTTTTCAGGTCACTCTTAACTAGAGTCTTCTTTTACACAAATGAATCTAATCTTAACTAATAACACCTGTTTTTGGAGACACTTCTGTAACTGCACGTAACTATTTAAAATTATTATTATTTTTGGAGCGCCTGGGTGGCGCTCAGTTAAGCATCCAACTCTTGGTTTTGGCTCAGCTCATGATCTCATGGCTCCTGGGTTTGAGCCCCATGTCGGGCTCTGCACTGACAGTGTGGAGCCTGCTTGGGATTGTCTCTCCCTCTCTCTCTATTCCTCCCCTGCTCACGTGCACTTTCTCCCTCAAAAGAAATAGACTTTAAAAAATAAATGAAATGATTTATCTTTACATTTGGTTAAGATGGTAGGTCTCATGTCAAGCGATTTTTGTTTTTTTTTTTCAGATTTGATTTTTAAGTAGGGGCATGTGGGTGGTTCAGTCTGTTAACCTGACTTCAGCTCGGGTCACAATCTCGCATTTCATGGGTTCAAGCCCTGCACTGAGCTTTGTGCTGATAGCTTAGAGTCTGGAGCCTGCTTCGGATTCTGTGTCTCCCTCTCTCTCAAAAATAAACATTAAAAAAAAAAAAAAGATTTTATTTTTAAGTAATCTCCACACTCAACGTTGCCAATGTTGGGCTTGAACTCATAACCCTGAGATCAAGAGTCTCACGCTCCACCCATCAAGCCAGCCAGGTGCCCCTTTATTTAAAAAAAAAAAAAAAGGGGCGCCTGGGTGGCGCAGTCGGTTAAGCGTCCGACTTCAGCCAGGTCACGATCTCGCGGTCCGTGAGTTCGAGCCCCACGTCAGGCTCTGGGCTGATGGCTCAGAGCCTGGAGCCTGTTTCCGATTCTGTGTCTCCCTCTCTCTCTGCCCCTCCCCCGTTCATGCTCTGTCTCTCTCTGTTCCAAAAATAAATAAACGTTGAAAAAAAAATTAAAAAAAAAAATTAAGTTTATTTATTTATTTTGAGAGAGAACAAGCAAGGGAGGAACAGAGAGAGAGGAAGAGAGACAGAATCCCAAGCAGGCTCTGCACTGTCGGCAAGGAGCCCAATGTGGGGCTTGAATTCACAACCCTGAGATCAAGACCTAAGCTGAGATCAAGAAGAGGTGGACGTTTAACCGACCAAGCCAGCCAGGCGCCCCTTTAAAATTATTTTTAACAAGAGGAAAATGACACACAGTGTATGAAATACCTCGGCCCAGAAGGTGAACTGCACAGTTTGCAAATGCAAGTTTCCTAGTGACAATACAAACCCAGGAATATGGGAATAGACAGCCGGGCTAGACCAGCATGTACTGTGAGAAGGGCCACTGACACGGACCGGAGCACCAGGTGATGACAGCATGGAGGGTCAGCCCAAGTAAACTTCACTTCTCTCACATATGGGCTCACCACCGCATCCGCTCTGGCTAGCAAGTGAGGAACAGGGTTAAGACATGTTCTGCTTTCTCCAGCAGATGTTCTCAAGCCTTGTCACCAACTGACTACGATTCCATAAGTCCTGGTCTCAACACCAAACACAAAGCAAGAGCTGGAACACCCGGCACTTCTGGTGGGGATGGCCAGGAGCTGGTTCCAGAAGCTTCCACAGCAGCTCACCTTGGATGGGCTGAGGGGCCCTGCAAAGGCTCGCAGGGTCAGAACAGGGTCTCTGGGGCCGCCTCCACCATGGCTGACGTGAGAGGTCTCGGTCATCTGGTCTGAAGACCACAACTCCCCGATCACCGGAGACGACGTGTCCTCAGCTCTCAGGAGTGGCACGTAGTAATGGCCTGGGAGGAGGAGACACTGGCTAAAGGCATCTGCTTGGGCAGGTCCTCACCTCAATGCCGTGTCAGGCAGTCTGAGAAACACCAGGGTTTTGCAAGCTGTTCAGTGATAAAAAGGCTGCAAAAGCTCTAAAAGGTGCAAAAGCTCTGGAGCCAAAAGACCTGGGGAAGCGGCCAGTTTTTGCCAGACTCACTCAGCCACACATTGGTCCTCTGCCAGGAAAATAAGGGGAAGGAAGGAAGGGCAGCAGCAGACTTCCTCACCCCCAGGTACTAAAAGGACTGGGCCTGTGTGAACAACATTAGCATAATGGGAGTCTGAGAATTGTTAAAAAGAGAAAGTTCGATTTTAACTCTCTTTTTTAATAAATTTTTTTTAAGTTTATTTATTTTTGAGAGAGAAACATGCAAGTGGGGAGGGGCAGAGAGAGAGAGAAAACACAGAATCCGAAGCAGGCTCCAGGCTCTGAGCTGTCAGCACAGAGTCCCATGCGGGGCTCGAACCCACGAACCACAAGATCATGACCTGAGCTGAAGTTGAACACTCAACTGACTAGCCACCCAGGCGCCCCTACTATACAATCTTCTATCATCGAACACACAACTCCGAACAGACATGGCATCATGCGACACTCTCGTGAAATGCGGAAAGAACGATGGTGGACTGTGATGATGTCACCTGGGACGGTGTAGCAGGAAGGGGTCCAGACGCCACGTACAGAAGGATAGCTGTGGCTGTGGTGTGCCAATAAAGCTTTATCTGCAAAGGAGGTGGCAGGCCAGGCAGGCATCTGCTGACCTTTGCTTTAAACGGATCTAACAGAAACTAAGAGAGAAGGAAAGACGGGAAATGGGGCCACCAGACTTCCAGCTGAAAACGAAAAGAAAGGCACCTGTGCCTCCACCTTCAGAACACACTGGAAACAGCCCAGAGGAAGCCACCGGCAACAACCCCTTTCTGAAACCGGCCATCTTCACGCTTCTAAAGCTCTTCACCATAAAAGGCAGGCCCAGAAGGCGGGGAAGAGCCCCCACAGCCCTGATCAGGAAGGGCTGCCCCCATGGCTCACGCAAATTCAAGCATCAGCCTAGAACGCCGAGGGCTGGGCCAGGGCGGGAGCGGGGCTGCCTCTGGGAGCCAGGTGAGGACAGTCCTAGCTGTAGCTACAGGAGCGGCAGGGCCGGGTGCAGCAGGCGGCACAGGAAAGGGCTGATGGGGAGCCACTGACACCCCAGACCCAAGTGCTCCAGGAAGGGCCCCTCCCACTTTCTGCTCTGCCAACTTGTAGGCCGTGCCCAGGTAGCAGGGACCAGAGAGGGTCCTGCTGCACGAGACACGGGCAGGGATGACGGGATGAAGCCACGAGCAATAGTCAAAGGACAGACAACCCGCGTCCCTCGGAAAAGCTCAGGCTTCAAAGGAGGGATGACAGGACAACAAGATGGCATTGAGCTGGGGGTTCAGGAAGCAGAAGACGACCCTCAGGCTGTCACCCTGAGAGAGGATCCACTCCCCACGACGCCAGGCCAGGGTCCCCCTTACCCTTTAAGTACTCTCTGATCCGCTCCTTCAGCTCCACAGACTTATTTTTGCTTCTTTCACAAATGACCTATTTTAAAAAGACACAGTATGTGAACACTTTAAATCTTAATTTGTCACATTTTATCATTAAAATAATTTTATAAAAGCAAGTTTTAAGGTTAACAAAAAAAGGATAGTGTCCTAATGGTAAATATTTCATCAAACTCACAACCAAAAAACCCATGTTGAACAGTACAATTTTCTCCCAAAACGTTCTGTAAAAGCTAAAGGGGTCAGGACAAGAAAAACAAACCCTGGGAGTGAACTGATTTTCTTTCTTCGTGTTACCCTACACTTTCTAGTTTTCCTCAAGGAAAGGCATGTTCAGTTAGGCAAACACAGGCAGAGACACTTGTAATTTTTAGTTCTATGAGCTCCAATGCCTGGGGGCCTGTTTGTTGCTCTTGTTTGGATGGGTTAAAACAGTTCCTATTTAACGAGAATACGGTGTTTTATTCTTGCTATTCTAGGAATCAACTTTCTTCCTTAAAGAATTGCAGGATGTTCCAAGAACATTTTTACTAGAAACAATAAAAAACCACAATAACCTTAAAATAAGGAAGGAACTACAAAATTAACATCTCCTGCCAGCCTGTGAAAAAAACAAACTAAACTCTACTCTGTAAGTAGTGCAACTATTTTTTAAAATGTGTAACTGATTGTGAGGAAAGGCAAATGCCTTTTTTTTTTTTTTTTACTGTTTATTTTTTATTCTTGAGACAGAGCATGAACAGGGGAGGGGCAGAGAGAGAGGGAGACACAGAATCCAAAGCAGGCTCCAGGCTCCGAGCTGTCAGCACAGAGCCCGACGCGGGACTCGAACCCACGAACTGTGAGATCATGACCTGAGCCGAGGTCGGATGCTCAACCAACTGAGCCACCCAGGCGCCCCGAAAGGCAAATGCTTTAAAGAATACCAGTTACTGGAGCGCCTGAGTGGCTCAGTCCATGAAGTGTCCAACTTCGGGTCAGGTCACGATCTCACGGTTCGTGGGTTCCAGTCCCGTGTCGGGCTCTGTGCTGACAGCTCAGAGCCTGGAGCCTGCTTGATATTCTGTGTCTCCCTCTCTCTCTGCCCCTCCCACACTCATGTTCTGTCTCTGTCTCGCTCTTTCTCAAAAATAAACAAGCATCAAAAAAATTTTTTTTAATTTAAAAAGAATAGCAGTTACCAAAGACCATCTTATATTGAATAAATATACATACCTATGCACACAAACAGTTAAGTCATACATGTGAAAAATAATAGTAATTTTCTGAGTTATAGAATGAAAAATTTTCTGTTTACATGTATTCTAGTTTCTATAGAAAATGGGCACTATCTTCGTAACCATAGCAACTACACAGGTGGCATTTGCTACCAGATTAAGATCCTTACAGATTCCATCTCAAGGGCTGGCTGACCCAGGTCAGCTTGCCAACAGCTCTGATGCACAGTACAAATCACGCTTCTTTCAGTTTCCGTCAGGTCCACCTCCCTCCCCACCTCACTTCTGCCCTCTCTAAGGCACATTTTGCTCAACGGCCAATATCAATCCTAACAAGGCTTGTATAGGTCAGGTGAGAATATCTGGGTGGGGCTTAGGACGGCGGCTGGTACATCATGAGCTAAACACGTCAGCTTTCAGTACCATCATCCTCATCACTGCCATCACCAACCTCACCACCATCATCACTGTCATCACCATTACCAGCACCACTAGCACCATCATCCCCGGCCTTATCATCATCACCGCCACCATCTCCCTCGTCATCATCACCACCATCACCACCATCATCATCATCGCTGTCATCCCCATCTCCATTATCACCACCACCACCAGCACCAACATCACCATCATCCCCACCATCACCACCATTTCCCTCGTTATCACCACCTCTCCACTGTCATCCTCACCACCTTCTCATTACCATCAGCAACATCATCATCACCCAAACGACCAACACCATCACCTCCTCTGTTCTCCAGTTCCCTGGTCAACTGAGGTACGCACAGAGGAAACTTGATGAAAGCCAGGAGCTATGCCTGTTACTCAGTAATCATGGTTCTAAGATGTGCCTGTGATGCAAACATGTTCAAACAGTTACTGTGACTTCACAGTGACTCTAACTTTGTGTATTTTCATATCTAGTACTATATAGTAACAGCAATTTAGTAGATACTTACAGACGCATCTGGATGGTTCAGTTAGTTAAGTGTCCAACTCTTGGTTTCGGCTCAGATCATGATCTCACAGTTTGTGAGATGGAACCCCACATCGGGCTCTGGGCAGACAGTGCGGAACCTGCTTGGGATTCCCTCACCCTCTGACCCTCCCCCACTCATGTGCATGTGCACACACATGCAGATGCTCTCTCAAAAACGTAAATAAATAAACTTAAAACCAAAAATAAATACTTACATCTTCAGGAGTTTTATCATATTTATTCCTTGGGTTTTTTACAATCAAAGGGTGTGAAGAAAGCACATTGACCACGTCTGCATTCCCAAACTTACAAGCAAAATGCAATGGTGTGTCATAGCCCTGTGAGAGGTGCAGAGGAAGAATATTTATTTGTTTGTCCCATAAAGTTGCTTTAAGATAAAAATAGGTATTTAGCAGAACAAAAAACGCTCAAAAACAAAAGACCATAGAAAGGCATTGTTTTTATAACTGAGAAATAATTGGCGTGTTGACACTTACCCTCACTTGAAGCCAGAGCTTGAGGCCAGCCCAGCACCCTACTTAACAGGTGCCCAGGCCCAGACAGAGCTGACAAGTGAGCTGGGGCATAACTACCGCTCAGTAAACTGCATCTTTAACAATTCAGGGCCCAGTACAAAGTCCTATGATCAATGCTCAAAAGGTGAGGTACACAGATGGATGCAATACCCAGAATAAAACAAAGTCTGTGAGCCTGGTCTGCCCTCAACCCTCTCTCGCGGCCAACACCACAGTAAATGAGACTCTCTGCTCCTGACCTCAGGACGCTTCCCAACGCTCCCCGGATACTTTCCACTGAGGCCTACAGATCAGCGGGCCTTCGACTAACAGCGTCCCCGAGCCTAAGAGCTGTGGAGCCCGCCTCAACCGGGCACCCTCACTTGCAACGGCCACAGGCTCAAATGCAGCACATCCGAAACAGAACCCACTCCCATCGACCAGGGCCAGGAACTCAATGCCACGGTCCACCTGTGACTACCAAGGATGGCATGTCCCAGCTCACAAGGCCCCCACGTGCCGGCCTCCCCTTAGCCTCTTGCACAGGCTTCCGAGACTCCTCGTGGGTCTTGCCACTTGCACTCACACTCACACCGCCACCTTGTGCATCCCCCAGAGGTGATCCAAGTGATCCCGTGGGAACAAATATCCTCCAGGAGGCACCCACTCCCTGTTCCACACCCTCCAGGACCACCTCACCATCCCACACGACTGCCCACACGAACCCGGAGAGGTCTGGGTGTCTGCCCGTAGCAGTGCTGACCGCACCCTGCCCGCTCGTCCAGGTTGGCAAGCTGCCTCAGCCAAGGGCAGCCACCCTGCTCTATGCGTGTCTGAGGCCACGATGACACAGAAAGAACGAGCAGACTCGTGTTCCAGTATAGCTTCATTTACCAAAACAGGCCGGCCTTTCCTAGATCTGCTCTAGTGCATTCTCTGCATTAGCACTTTCTCAATTCATGCTGTCCTGGGGACACTCCTGCTCTGGGCCCGAGATCCATTCATAGCCTGACCTCCTGTGCCAGGCCTGCAGAGGCGGGGGGACACTGATCGCGGCACAGCAGGGATGAGTGTTTCCACTCAGCACCTAACAGCCCGCGTCCTTCTGGCCACCCCTCTCCCTGGCCCCACAGAACATCCGTCTCTAACCTGTTCCGAGCTCTGCAAACGTGACTCCCGCCTCTGCCTGCATTCCTGCCGGGAACCGCTTCTCCTGCCCAGACAGCAGGCTCTGGGTGCTTCTCACCGACACTGGGCTCTGCCAAGCCAGGTACTTGTGTCTGATACTTTGACACTTGGACACTAATACTCTTAGTGAGTTCTGCTCAAAGATAGCCTATAACATCTAATTTCAAGAATTTATTAAGCGTTCCTTGTGGATGTACATATGCATATTTTCTGTAAATACTGTATTTTCTGTAGGGCACACGCTTCTCTGTTTTACCTTTCAAGTCACACTTCCTGATTACAATAACCAAGTCAGGAATCCTTCCTTATTGAGTCTAAAGCACAGAACTCTGTGCTCCTTCTGTCTTCTTTTACAATTAGTAATGCTTCCATATGTATAATCATCGCTTTCTCCCATACCTCCTTCTAGAATTGTGCCAGATTGGCCAAATGTGTCTTCACTCCCTCTTTTCTCTCTTGTTAATTTAAAGGTTACCCTTGCTCTGCGACCGTGGAGTTTGATGTGTCCCATTCAGTATGTGTCACGAAACACTGAGTCATGACACCTTCAGCACGCTTCTGTCATTCCCTTTCCTGCCAACCACAACTTTCCCAACTCCCGGGCTTGCTCAGGGTTCACAAGTCTTGGCTCTAAGCTATCACTGGGTTCTGCCTTACAAAACTATGTAAAATTCTTCTGTTTTAACAATTCTTACATAAGCCTTATGCATCATTAAAAACCAAACCTTTGAGATTTTTACCTCCACAGGAAAGATTCCTCATATTAAGTGGGGGAAAAAAAAAAACACACAGAACCCTCGAATAAAAGGCACCACAACCTCTTACTTTCTTTTCTCTCTAGGTTTTGGCGTTGGCTCAGCCTCTCATCAAAGCCCAGCTCAGGTCTCCCCGGACAAAGGCCAGGAGGGACGTGTTCCTGCAGCAACTCTGGCCACAGGTGAGACCCATGTACACCCCGCCTGGGGCGGCAGATCTCCTATGTGTGAACAGATCCCGTCCCCGCCCCTAATTCGAAGGCGGCCGAGCGCAATGAATGCGCGTCTCCTGTCCCACCCTCCACGTGCATGGCGATGTGGGGAAATGCACACGGGGACACCAAGCTTGCTGCCAGGCTGACATGACTTCTCCTAGGAGCACTCACCACTTTGTCAGGCGTGTTTAGGTATAGGTCGACGATGTAATAGATGCGCTGCTGCAGCATGTTCTGGTCATCATCCGGGTACATGAGTCGCATAAACTCGGGGTTTTCCAGAGTCTCTAGGGTCAGCTGGCAGATAGAAGCCTGATTCTCTTTGGCAGCAACATGCATAACATTGTACCGACATCCTTCCTGAAAGAAGACTGTAGATGTGAGCTTCATTTTTGCCAAGCACAGTCTTCCGAGGCTAACGGTGCTAGAAGCAGGCTTACCTGCACAATGGTGGGATTGTCCCCCGAACCAATCAGATACCGGGGGTTACTCCAGATGAGATCGGAAAAGGTGTCGTCTTCTCCCTTCTCCACAGCCTTTCGAAGTTTGGCAGTGAGATCTTGAGTACGGGGGGTTTTGTAACTGTTGGCTCGCTCTTTGTTTACAGTTTCAGACTCAGGTGGGTACAAACCATCTGTCATCAAGAGAAAGGATTTAAGAATGTTTAACTTCACCAACATTTTCTCATCACCCACTGTGTGCTACGCTGAGGCCGCAGAAATCGCCCCCACACAAGCTCATCACCACCTAGTTGGGAGTGCGCTAGCCAACAGCGGGGCACAAACGTGCCACCACAGCAGGAGTCCAAGTGCAAAAGGGCCTGAGTGGCCTGCAGCTAGAAAAGGCTGCGAGGAGGGTGAGGGCACACCACCGCACGCACACAGGAACCTCCACGTGCATGGAGCACGCCCACGAAGGCAGAGTGAGCCAAGACTATTTGTCGTTTTAATTACAACACCCGAGAATGTCTGAAAACAATCTGAGTATTTTCACCGACTGCAAAGAGGGAAACCTCTAAGTATTAGAAATCACTGTGGCTTCGTCTACGAAGCACCTGTGTGAGCAGAGGAAGGAAGCAGAGGAAAACAGGCTGGCGGAGCTTTCGACTGAAGGCTCTATGTCCATAAGGAGAGGGTGCCTTCCCCAGGAGCCCCAGCCAGCCTAGGAAGCAGGACAGCTGCGGGCTCCAGGAGGGGGCAAGGCGGAGCGTGGGCCATGGTCAGAGGCTGCTGGGGTTCTGCACAAGGCCTACCGAAAAGGCCTCTCACGAGACCCCTGTTCAGAGCTGGAGCAGGTGTGGTGGGATTCCAGGCTGCAGGGCTCCCCCCGCAGGCCAGCTCCGTCCGCAGGACTATGTGTGCCAAAGCAGGCACCACTGTCCTAGAAGTAGGTGTGGCTGCAGGCGGGAAGGAGACAGGTCTCAGCATCTAAAAAAGCCCCAGGATCCCATGGCAGCAGTCAGAGAGGGAGACAGAGGCAGCAGAAGGGAAGGGCCAACAGTGGCCTTGTCAGGTTCAGGGCCCACTCAGTGCCCCGCTGCTTCTACCCTCAGGGTCCCTAGTCCTTCCCAGACCAGGTGACCGACCCACTCTCCTTCGGCTACTCCGTGGCCTAGGCCTCAGCTCTCTACTTCCTGGCAAACTGGACTTCTCTCAAAGGAGGAGAAAACCGGTCACAACACATCAGGAAAGAGGGCCCAGAAACCACCAGGGGTAACCCTGACAGCAGTACCAGAAGTGGACTGCTATATAACTCACCTTTCAGCCCACCACTGCTCATGAGTGGTGCTGTTTTCACAGGAGAAAGTGCTGAAGAGGCTTTGCTGGGAGAAGGGAAATAATCACAAAGTCCTCTAGCAAATTTCTCAGCATCTTCTCTACTTGAAAAAGCTTTAAATCGAGATCCTTTGATCATTCTGACAGCTTGCAGTGCTTCCTTTTTATCTTCATAAACATGAATCCTTTCTGTGTAGGAAAAGTAACAGGGAAATCACAGAGAAGTAACTGGCTCACACCCGAAGGCCCTGAGTTTCATAATAACCATTACCAGCTGTCTGATTTCTTTCACATTAGTATTTCAGATTTGTTTCTTAAAGGTTTTATTTTTAAGTCATCTCTACACCTAATGTGGGGCCTGAACTCACGACCCCAAGATCAAGAGTCGCACGCTCCTTCAAGTGAGCCAGCCAGGTGCCCCAGTATTTCAGGTTTTTAATCTTAAAGCCATTTTAAAAAAGTGTTGACTTCTTTTTGAGAGACACAGAGATGCATACGTGCACAGGTGAGGGGCAGAGAGAGAGACAGAGGATCTGAAGGGGGCCCTGTGCTGACAGCTGTCAGCACAGAGCCCGATGTGGGGCTTGAGCTCACAAACCGTGAAATCATGACCTGAGCCAAGTCATTCTTGAGAAAAAGGGCCTTAGCTAGTCAAAACAACACAGTTAATAAGACTGATCATATGCATGGACGTGAATGTAAATAATGTGTAGGCTATACACATGTGTAACTTTACTGTATCTAAGGATACGATTTCATACTGAAAAATAAAACTCCTGGATTAATGTTATAAATAAAAATAACAAAAAAAGCAAGTTAAAAATTATGACTATTGCAAGAGAATTTTAAACATAATTTTGGGTGGGGAATGCCTTTCTAAGTGTACCAAGAAACCCAGAATACATAAAGGAAAAGTTCCTATTACATAAGAATATTAAAGTTCTGTAGGCGAACTATCACAATCAAGCTTGCTTGAAACTCTCAAAAATACATTAAATACAAATGGGAAGAAAAAAAATTTTTTTAATGGGGAGAAAAAAATTTTAACCAATATAAGAGAAGAATCGTAATGTCTATTGCCCAGTAAAAACGGTCAGTAGATATGACCAACAGATTCATACAATAATAAATTAAAACCATATAAAAAGTAACTGACCTACAAGACAGAGGTTTCCCTTATTCAAAACATAAAAAGGAAAGTTCAATAACCTGGAGTTTGGCTGACAGAATGGAAACAAGACTTCCCTTTTTACAGATATAAAACCTTGCGTTCAATACTGTAGACAGACTGGAAAAGTTACTCTCTCAAACACAGTGAGTACTAACAGCTTCTGGAGGGCAGTGGCTTTCAAAGGAAAATGCACACCTTTTGGGGTGTCTGGGTGGCTCAGTTAGTTGGTCGAGCATCAGACTCTTGACTCTGGCTCAGGTCATGATCTCATGGTTCCTAGGTGGCTCAGTCAGTCAAGCGTCTGACTTTGGCTCAGGTCATGAACTCAAGGTTCGTGAGTTGGCCCACAGTGGCCTGTCGGCCGTCAGCAGAGCCCACTTCAGATCCTCTGTCCCCCCCTCTCTCTGCCCCTCCCCTGCTCGCGCGTGCTCTCTCAAAATAAACATTCAGTTCTACTCATGGTACATAATGTGTCTAATCTCCTATTTTGGGGTGCCACCCCAAATGATATCACAATAGTGATAGTCTGGATTTCTGACATTCTAATCAATATCAGGCTTTCATTAATTCTTTCCAATGCTACCTACTCTAGTCTTGTTTAAAATTGCAATTCTTGGGGCGCCTGGGTGGCGCAGTCGGTTAAGCGTCCGACTTCAGCCAGGTCACGATCTCGCGGTCCGTGAGTTCGAGCCCCGCGTCAGGCTCTGGGCTGATGCTCAGAGCCTGGAGCCTGTTTCCGATTCTGTGTCTCCCTCTCTCTCTGCCCCTCCCCCATTCATGCTCTGTCTCTCTCTGTCCCAAAAATAAATAAACGTTGGAAAAAAAAAAAAAAAAAAAAAAAAAACCATTAAAATTGCAATTCTTGGGCGCCTGGGTGGCTCAGTCGGTTCAGCGTCCGACTTCGGCTCAGGTCACGATCTCGCAGTCCGTGAGTTCGAGCCCCGTGTCAGGCTCTGTGCTGACAGCTCAGAGCATGGAGCCTGTTTCAGATTCTGTGTCTCCCTCTCTCTCTGACCCTCCCTTGTTCATGCTCTGTCTCTGTCAAAAATAAATAAACGTTAGGGGCACCTGGGTGGCGCAGTCGGTTAAGCGTCCGACTTCAGCCAGGTCACGATCTCGCTGTCCGTGAGTTTGAGCCCCGCATCAGGCTCTGGGCTGATGGCTCGGAGCCTGGAGCCTGTTTCCGATTCTGTGTCTCCCTCTCTCTCTGCCCCTCCCCCGTTCATGCTCTGTCTCTCTCTGTCCCAAAAATAAATAAAAAACGTTGAAAAAATAAATAAATAAACGTTAAAAAAAAAAATTTAAAAAAATAAAATAAAATAAAATTGCAATTCTTTGATGTTGAAAATTACTTATAGCTGCATTAGCCATTTACATTAACATAAAAGGGGTTCAGCTTATATTGAATAAAAAAAAAGGAGGAAGATTAATCAAGAAATGGTAGCCAGCCAAAAACTACTTGCAAGTGAAGCATGTCTCACAGAATCCAATTTTCTTTATAAAAATTCACATGTAGATTTACAAATAATTCAGCAGAATTCTATATAAAAATGCTGACGATGGTTCATTTGGGGCAATGCAATTATGGGGCCTAATTCTTCTCTGTAGTTTGTGATTTTCAAGATCACCTTCCCCTGCTGTCCATCCACCCCATGTGAGAAACACCAGGTGCCTGTCACATTACCATTTCTTGCAGGGATGTCCTCGTACGCCGGGCATACCCCATAGTACAGAGGCGGCCCTGCAGAGGCCGTCACCATGGCTTTGTGACCGTTGACCCCAGTGGCAGCACCGAAGGACAGAGAGCAGGTCTTAGACATTACGACATCTTCCTCTGGAGGATTCAGGCCCACGCTGTAACCAAAATCTCTGTCCTCAGAAGACAAGCCAACCTGCTCAGGTTGGCTCCCTACAGCCAACTTCCAATTTCTCTGTGCGTCCTGGCTTATGGTTGTGGCTCCTGACATGTCGTGGCCAGGAGGCTGTGAAGGCAGTGTTCTTCCATGCTCCAGTAGAGCCTGAGCCAATTTTTTCTCAAAAATGAACCTTGTGGTTGATGTAATGGGTCCACATTTCAATCCAGCTTTCACAATTTCTTCTCTAAGGTCATCTGGATTCAGGAGTTTCAATCGAGCCAAGATAGCGTCCATTGTCATCTCACCTAGGCCAAGACAAGAATTAATCTGATGGTGAGAAGTACATTGTTTTCTTACGAGCAACAAAACAAAAAACACAAGTGGCAAAAATGCTGGCTTCAGTTTCATTTCAAGCCAGTGTTTGTCTATATTTTTGGTAGTCTATGAGCCTCCTATGAGAGCTTTCTGAAACTGTTTCCCAATCGATCATAATCTAACCAAATTTAGATAAGCAATTTCTGGTTTATTTGGATAAGAATCTTAGAACCTGATACTATTACGTGACACAATCACACTAACTTTCTAAGTAGGTACTCACACTGGGGGAACAGACACATCATTTGGTGCTACTTAGAGTGTAATCTAGAACAAACCCAAGGAGGGCATGTGAACAATATCCGTCAAAAATACAACTCTAGAGATGCATCCTATACTAACATGTGCACTTCATTCCATAAGTAAAGGAAATTATACAAAGATTTAACCAGAGGAGCCACAGAGATGGCTCTGGCAGTCACTTTGCTAATATTAAGTAGTTAGCGTTTAAGGTTTTGGGGGGGTGCTTTCCATGTGCCTGGCTCTGGTGTAAGCGCACTACACAAAGTATTTAACCAGCATGATTTCTCTGTGTAGCAGGTCTCACCACTGTTCACCCCACTTTACAGATGAAGAACCTGGATCACAGAGACACTCAGTCACTTGTTCGAGTGACACAGCCACTCCGCGAGTGCATCTGAATTGGAGCAGGAGCTCTAATCCACACCTTCAGAGAAAGAGCAGGTCGCAGGTTTAAGTGTGGTCAGCAAGAATCGGGGAGAAGGAAGAAATATTGGGGTACAGACTAGCGTTGTAATGGGGCTGGAAACAAGCACTTAGGTGAGAAAAACTGGAGGTGTGAAGGACGGATGGATCAGAGGCCATGGGGAGGGGTGTGTGGGCCTGCAGGCAGCCTAGGATGACACTCAGATCTCTGGTCCGGGTGCCTATGAGTGACCTGACCCAAGGCAGAGAATACTAGAACTAGAAGAGGTGGAGACTTACGCACTGAGCATCAAAAACATCTTAATGCCTACCGATCAGGTGTTTCGATTTAGAAGAAGTTCAGAATGGGAAAAATTGGTTGTGGGAGTCACAAGCACACACATGCTGGCTCTAATGCCAATAATAAACCAGGAATAACAAGGAACAAACACAAAGACAGTGAGCCTAAAGTGGAACCTGACAGTAAAATGAGAGAAACCCCTAGAGGAGATGAAGAGAAATGCACACACTGATACAAAATGAAAGCAAGGACTAGAGGGTTTACAAATGAAGTGATGGGACATCCAGGATTGACTTGAAAACACTCTAGCAGGGGGACCCGTGGGGGGGGGGGGGCACAGTCGGCTAAGCATCCAATCTTGACCTTGGCTCAGGTCATGATCTCACAGTTTGTAAGTTCAGGCCCTGCATCAAGCTCTGATGGTGTGGAGCCTGCTTGGGATTCTGTCTCACCCTCTCTCTGCCCCTTTCCTGCTTGTGCACCTGCTCTCTCTCTCTCTCTCTCTCAGAATAAATCAATAAAAAATACATAAAAATTAAAAAATATTCTAGCAGGAGAGCAAAGGAGGGAGGCAGTGAGAGATAAAAAAGATTCACAAAATATTAATACCCATTGTAGCTGGATGATAGCTATAAGCAAAGAGTTCTTATATTACCCCATCTTTTCTGTGAATTTCTTTTTTAAAAAACTTTTAATGCCAGGGCACCTGGGTGGCTCAGCTGGTTGAGCATCTGACTTCAGCTCAGGTCATGACCTCACAACTCGTGGGTTCAAGCCCCGTGTCGGACTTTGTGCTGACAGCTTGGAGCGTGCTTTGGATGCTCTCTCAAAAATAAATAAACATTAAATTGTTTTTGTTTTTTTTTTTTAACTTTTAATACCATCTCTCCCCACCCAACTCCAAGATTTCAACACTGGCTATTACTTATTGGCAAAGGGGATACTGGCCTTTTAAACAATGAGTGTACCGCACAGACCCCAAATCTGCCACAGAACTTCAAGGGGAGGGCCTACTGACCACTCCACCTGGGGGGGTACCCAGGTGATTCCCTACAAACCTCGATATAAGAGCAACAGAGGTGGCTCAGTGATGGGAAACTGATGTGAACGTCACAAAGTAGGTCAAAGTCACATGCAAGGGGTTGGGATAACTGGGGCAGATGCTCCGAATAAACAGGCCACACCCATTCCTAGAAAAGTCCAGTCTTCATGCCATTCCTGTGTCTCTGCTCTAAAGCCACCCTTCTGATCTGGGCTAGTTTGTCCTTGCAACCAAGCAAGCCCTAAACAGAACAATTCCATCACATCACGGCACTAACTGTGTGACCTTGGACAAGTTATGTAAACTCTAAGCCTCAGTTTCCTCATCTATAAAATAGATATAATGACAGTTCTACCCCTCAGGCTACAGTAAGAGTGAGGTAAAAAATACATGTAAAGTCCGTGCTGCTAGGTTTGACACTGACAAATTATTCACAACTATCAGTTTTAGTTATTAGGTTACACAGGCTTATTATTTTGTAGCACATGTAATATGTTAGAAAGTCAATCTGAATAAAAACCACTGCTTTAATACACTGTTTAATACACACTGTAATACAGTATATGAATACCTGCTCACCTGTACCAAATAAAGAATAAAGCAGAAACTCCCAGTAGGAGTGGAGTATGGAAACTGGACAGGAAGAATGGACAGAGGGCCAGCACAGGGGAGAGAAACATCTCTGAACATCGCTCTTATGTTCTGACTTTTGGAAACACGTTTTTGGGGGGTGCCTGGGGAGGCTCAGTAGGTTGAGTGTCCGACTTGGGCTCAGGTCATGATCTCACAGTTCATGAGTTTGAGCCCCGTGTCGGGCTCTGTGCTGATGCCTGGAGCCTGCTTTGGATTCTGTGTCTCCCTCTGTCTCTGCCCCTCCCCTGCTTGTGCTCTGTCTCTCTTTCAAAAATGAATGTTAAAAAAAAAAAAAAAAGAAAAAGAATAAAAGAAACACATTTGTGAGTCACATACCAAAAAATAAGTAAATAAACAAAAAGATGGAGAAAGACCTTCCAAGTGGACAACAGAAGCACAAGGAGTGGTGGTGAACGAACCCAGTGACTGTACATTCTACAGGTCCACGATCCTGAAGCTACTTTACACCAGCCTGAGGGGTCAGCAAGCACCTGGATACACCATGGCTAAGGAGAGTCCAGTTCCTCACTGACAGAAGGGAGTTACAAGCAAGGAGGCTAGAAATGGGGTCAGCAAACATCCATAAAGGGCCACAGACTAAGGGTGAGACTTGTGAGCGAGAAGGTCTCTCGAACACTCAAGAACAGCTACAGATCCAGCAAGACTGAAAAAGCAGGTGGGGGCTGGATTTGGCTGGCAAGACGCGGTTTGCCGACCCTCAGGCTGGAATCCAAAGTATCGGCCAAACCCTGACTGACAGAGAGACAAAGATGACGGTACAGGAAACCCAGTCAGGTCTGCGAGCTGAATGAACACTCCCAGGCTGTCCTACTCCTAGTGATTATGTAAGCTACTAACATCAGGGAATCTAAACGAATGGCATAGATTTAACTTTTTATTTTGAAAAAAACTATAAACACAAATAATAGTATGGGAAGTTCCTGGGGACCCATCGCTGGTGACAGTGCCGCACCCAAATCAGGGAAGTGACACCGGCTAAGCCTCACCAGTGTCGGCACGACTCTGCTCTTCTTTGTACGTGCTTCCACCACCACCCATCACGTGGATAAAGTCATGATCACAGAACTGTCCCCCCCAACCTCCTCCACTGTCCCCAGACCCTGGCAACCACTAATTTGTTCTCTTCCACCGTAATCTTTCAAGAACATTCTGATAAATGGAATCACACCCTCTAAACCTCCTTGGCTTTTTTCAATTAGCACGATACTCCTGAGACACACCACCACCTCCTTCCTTCTCACTGCTGAGCAACATTCCGTGGTGTGAACATGCCAGTCTTATTACCCTTTTGTCCCTCGAGAAACATTTGGGCTTTTTCCAGTTCTTGGAAACTACAAGTAGTTATAAGCATTCACATACGGGTTTTTGTGTAAAAATGTTTTCATGTCTCTAGGATAAATGCCCAAAAATACAGCGCACAGTTACGTTTTTGAGAAACTGCCAAAATGATTTCAGAGTGGCTGCCCCTGTAACATTTCCACCAGCAGTAAATGAGAGACCCAGTTTCTCAGCATTTCCACCAGCAGCTTGTGGTACTGGCTCCTTTCATTTTAGTCATTTTAACAGGTGCAGTATCTCGTTGGAGGTTTAATCTGTATTTCACCACTGGCTAGCGACATTGAGCACCTTTTTGCACATACATTTGCTTCATACTAGTTTTGTAATTTTTTATAAGCCTAAAAAATGACTTCAGTGACACCTGGGTGGCTCAGTCGGTTGAGCGTCCAACTGTTGATTTTGGCTCAGGTCATGATCTAACGGGTTGCTGGGATCCAGCCCCGTGTCGGGCTCTGCATGGACAGTATGGAGCCTGCTTGGGATTCTCTCTCCCCCTCTCTCTGCCCTTCCCCTGCTCGTGAGAGAATACAAGTACCTCTCTCTCTCAAAAACAAATAAATAATCTTAAAAAAAAAGGGGGGGGGGCGCTCCCAACCCTGACCTTGTGGCCCCACACATCATTTAGCTTCAGCACGCAGGCGGTGTGCAGTCTCAGCGTTGTGTGGCTACTTGGCAGAGGGCTGGCGGTGTGACCGGACAAATCAGCGTGCTATTTTCTCAACACACCGGCTAAAACTCTCTCCAGGAGGCGAGGAAAGGGAAGCAACCCAAGGACGGAGGGGAAGCGGACCGGGTGTCAGCAGGCCTACAATCCCAGCTGGCCCCAGCCTCCCAGCCGCGTGCTCTCAACCACCGGCGGGCCTTCCTGGGGCCTGTCTGCTCAGCTGCAGACCAGAAGGAAGCCATCCGTACGGACCCTGACGGTTAGCCCCAAGATCCCGAGACGCAGTCATTAACTTTACTTTCTGCTAATTAAACGCCATCCTCCTATCAGAGTACTTAAGGAACGACCGCTGATTCTCCAAAAAGAAACCCGACTTTCTGGCGAGAGGGTGAACTCAGTATGAAAAAGCTGGGTCCCTAACGCCTGCAGGCGCACACGGTCTGGGAAGCCCACCACTGTGGCACGGCAGAGCGAGGCCGCGAGGGAGAGGAACACAGACCGCAGGGCCTGGAGAAGAACTCGGCCAAACGAAGGAGCCAAGCGGATGAAGACTGCCCGGAGACAGGGGCGCCACTCCCGCGGCTCCCCGCTTCCCTATTGTGTGCGCATGAAGCCTCGGGGACTTACTCCAGGCCTTCGCCCAAAACACCAGACCCGGGCCCGCCAGGGGAGGGGGCAGAGCCCTGCCCCAGGACAGAGTTGAGGCCCTGGGAGGGGTGGGGACCCAGGCCTGGGGAATGAAAAGGACCCGGGCCGGGCGGAGGGAGAGGACCCAGGCCTGGGAGTGGAGGGGACCCAGGCCGGGCGAGGGGAGGGGACACAGGCCACCAAGCTGAGGGGACCCGGGCCGGGCGAGGGGAGGGGACACAGGCCACCAAGCTGAGGGGACCCGGGCCGGGCGAGGGGACACAGGCCACCAAGCTGAGGGGACACAGGCCGGGTGAGGGGACACAGGCCACCAAGCTGAGGGGACCCGGGCCGGGCGAGGGAGGGGACACAGGCCACCAAGCTGAGGGGACCCGGGCCGGGCGAGGGAGGGGACACAGGCCACCAAGCTGAGGGGACCCGGGCCGGGCGAGGGGAGGGGACACAGGCCACCAAGCTGAGGGGACCCGGGCCGGGCGAGGGGAGGGGACACAGGCCACCAAGCTGAGGGGACACAGGCCGGGCGAGGGGAGGGGACCCAGGCCTGAGGAGTAAAGGGGACCCAAGCTGGGCAAGGGGAGGGGGCACACGCCACCAAGCTAAGGGGACACAGGGCAGGCAAGGGGACACAGGCCACCAAGCTGAGGGGACCCGGGCCGGGCAAGGGGAGGGGACCCAGGCCTGAGGAGTGAAGGGGACCCAAGCCTGGCAAGGGGAGGGGACAAAGGCCACCAAGCTAAGAGGACACAAGGCAGGCGAGGGGCCACCAAGCTGAGGGCACCCAGGCCACCAAGCTGAGGGGACCCAGGCTGGGCGAGGGGAGGGGACACAGGCCACCAATCTGAGGGAACCTGGGTCGGGAGAAGAGAGGGAACCCAGGCCTAGGGAATGAAAGGGACCCAGGCCAGGCAAGAGGAGGGGACCCAGGCCTGAGGAGTGAAAGGGACCCAAGCCAGGCAAGGGGAGGAGACACAGGCCACCAAGCTGAGGGGACACAGGCCGGGTGAGGGGACCCAGGCCACCAAGCTGAGGGAACCCAGGCCGGGCGAGGGGACCCAGGCCACCAAGCTGAGGGGACCCGGGCCGGGCGAGGGGAGGAGGCCCAATCCACCAAGCTGAGGGGACCCAGGCCAGGGGAAGGGGGGACCCAGGCCTGAGGAGAGAAGGGGACTCAGGCTGGGCGAGGGGAGGGGACCCAGGCAACCAAGCTGAGGGGACACAGGCCGGGCGAGGAGAGGAGGCCCAGGCCACCAAGCTGAGGGGACACAGGCCACCAAGCTGAGGGGACCCAGGCCAGGGGAGGGGTGGGGGGACCCAGGCCTGAGAAGAGAAGGGGACTCAGGCTGGGCGAGAGGAGGGGACACAGGCCTGAAGAGTGAAAGGGACCCAGGCCACCAAGCTGAGGGGACCCGGGCCGGGCGAGGGGAGGGGACACAGGCCTGAGGAGTGAAAGGGACCCAGGCCAGCGAGCGGGGCGCGGGGAGGGGGGGGGGGGGGGCTCAGGCCCAGGCCTCACCTGGGTCTAGGGCCGAGTTCGCGGCCGCGCCGGGCGGCGGGGCTGGAGGCCCGCTCCGGCCCAGGCCCTGCGGCCGCTTATCCAGCCGCCGCACCAGCCAGCGCACCGCGATGAGCAGCACGGACGCCCCCAGCAGCTCCCAGACCAGCGCCGCCCACTCGGCCGCCGCCAGCCGCGTCCACAGCATCGCCGCCGCCCGGCCGCCGCCGCCGCCGCCGCCCGGTCGCCGCCGCCGCCGCCGCCGAGGAGGCCGCCCGCCTCAGGACCCCGCGACCCGAGCTGCCCGCGCCACTGCCTGACGGCGCCGCACCCAGGGGTGGTCGGTGCGGAGGCGGGACTGCACGCGGGGGCCGGGGCGCTCGCCCGCCGCGCCCCGTAGCCCGGCAAAGGAGCGAGGCCGCGGCCCCCGCGTGAAATCCCGGCTCCGCACCGACCACCCCTGGGTGCGGCGCCGTCAGGCAGTAGCGTAGGCAGCTCGGGTCGCGGGGTCCTGAGGCGAACGGCGTCCTCGGCGGCGGCGCTCGGCGAAAGGGGGAATCCCGGGGCCGGCTGGGGAGAGGGGAGGGCGGGGGCTCGCGGGACGGGCGGGGGGGCGGGGCAGGGGGCCGAGGGGGGCCCGGAAGGCGGGCGGGCGGAGGTCCGGAGCTGGAGGGGGCGGTGGGATCTGAACGCCGGGGGCCGGGGGCCGGGGGCCGGGGGCCGGGGGCGGCCGGGCGGGTCCTGGAGACCCCGGGGGCGGCCTGAGGTCCTGCGCGCGAGCCAGGGCGGGGGCGAGCCGGGGCCTGGGCGTTGGCCGGCGGTGCCGCCGCGAGCGCGCTAGCTCCGCGCGGCCCCAGTGGGAACGGGGCTGCTCGCGGGATCGGAGCGACCCAGCTTCTCCAGGCCGGAGTCGGCATTTTGTTCTCCCGGACCCGCTTTGAAACGGCATTTGTGACCGCCTGGGCTTTTAGAGAACCACGTTCTCCGCGCCAGACAAAGCAGGCGACCGGGCAGCTGCCGCGTGTCCGCGGGAGAACTGCTTCCTGCCGCCCGTGAAGCTGGCCTTACCTGGCCGGCCGGCGTTGTATTCCCGTGGCCTGAGTGAATCTGTTTCCTCCCGGCCCTAGTCCTGGGGCGCGGAGGGCTTCCCCGAGGAGCAGGTGCCCGCCGCTGTAGTCTAGTCAGGCTCCAGGCTGCGTGCTCCCATTCCTTCCACGTTGGCGCAGAGGGGCTTGGAGCCGAGCAGGGGTGGCTGCGGGGGGAGGGGTTGACTCTAAAGTGGCGGGGGTGGGGGAAGGGCCGTAGGGGCTGATGGAAGCGTTATGCTTGTCAAGCTTGTCAGAACTCTCCGACGTGTACGATGAAAAGGGTGACTCTTCTGTAACATTTAGAAGTTTATTTTTTGAGAGGGAGAGTGCACGCAAGCAGGGGAGGGGCAGAGAGACAGCGAGAGAGAATCTCAAGCCGGCTCCGAGCTACCAGCAAAGGCCAACGTGGGGCTCCCGCCGAAATCAAGAGTTGGATGCTTAAGGACTGAGCCACCCATTCGCCCTTGTAACTCAGACTTTTTTTTTTTTTTTTAATGGAAAAACCCTGAAGAAATACAATTGACATCTTTGGTAAAAGCAAATTTAAGTGGATTGGGCACCAAAGAGTCAGTAAATTTGAGGGTGAGTGAACTGCAGATGAAACCCCAGCGAGATACTGCTTTACACCCACCGGAACGGTTGATTTTGGTGGGACTGGCGTAATTCTGGCATTCTCCTACACTGCTGGCACGAGTAAAGTGAGTTAGCCACTGGGGAAAACAGGCAGTTTCTCATAAGCAGACAAACTCTGCTCTATGGCCCAGTAGTGCAGCCTTAGGTATGAAGAGGAACGGGCACACAATGTTTGTGGCAGTCCCAAACAGGAAACGCCCAGGTGTCTGCATAAACTCTGGAAGAATGCACAAATTGTGGAACCGTCATTTGAAAGTCCCATGGTGCCGTGCCATCCAGCAATAACACGGATGATTCTGAAAACCGTGCTAAGCACAAAGACCCCACACAAAAGCGCACACAGTACAATTCCATTTGTAGGGGTCTCAAGAACAAGCAAAGCTTGTGGTCGCTCAGGGCAGTGGTTGCCTCCGGGTGGGGTGGTTAACCGGGAAGGGACATGAAAGAACCTTTACTGTGAAGGGAATGTTCCACATCTTGCTTGGGGGGATAATGACAGGTGCACACAGGCGGATGGATGGTTGCCCAAATCTGTCCGTGTTTTAGTGTAAAGTTTGCGTACATTTAAAAAGGTAGAGGACGCTTGGGTGGCTCAGTCTGTTGAGCCTCCGACTTCAGCTCAGGTCATGAGCTCACAGTTCGTGAGTTCGAGCCCCGTGTCGGGCTCTGTGCTGAAAGCTCAGAGCCTGGAGCCTGCTTCAGATTCTGCGTCTCCCTCTCTGCCCCTCCCATGCTCATGCTCTGTCTCTCGATAATATATAAACATTTAAAAAATTATATATATTATATACATATATAACATGCACATTTAAAGCTCACAGTCAAAATGAAGCATCCTGTGAGGTACTTAATAAGCTAGCCTCTATCTCCCACCCTGTGGAGTTCAGGCCCAGACTACGTGCAAAGCCGGCAGACCATTTCCTCCAGCAGTTCCCAGGCCACGTGGAGGGCTGAGTGGGTGAGAACCTCCAGGTACTTCCCCAGAGCTGCTGCCCTCCCGCCCCGGGTGCTGCGGTTGGTCCACACACATTCAACTCGGGGGAGGTACACTGTCCCCAAGGGATGTCATTGTGCTGCTCCGGGATGTCGTGCTGCTCCTGAGCCCTTCGGGAGGGGGGCCGGGATGTGAGAAGGCCTGCCCCACACCAAACAGCAAGAAAAAGGGGAGAGCAACACAGTTTAGTATCTCCCATTGTTTCTAGGAAAAGGCACTGCTTAAGTATACTTTTTACCAGAATCTGCGATGTCTGTTGTCAACTGAGCACATGCATAAAGGCAAGAGGGATTCCAGTAAATGCTTCTGGTTTCACAAGTTGCTGATTGCTGAGAATTCTTTCTCTAGGAAAGGCTTGGAGATTCTTCCAAGAGCTCTTGCATTTGTCCATCAAACTGGACGGTAGCGGCATAAATAATCCTATTTCCCACATAATCTGCATGAGAGATTTCTGAATAATCCGGTGATTCCTGAACACCAGGCTTCCCATCAGCAGGAAGTCCTGGGTCCCACACTCAGCACCCGGCCCTGCTCACCTGCCACCGCCGAGCCAGGCCCCTCCTCGACACCGCTGTACGACCACAGAGGACACGGCATGCTTAAAAAGTCAGTCCATCGATGTGTCAGTTCGGTGCCTGCAAATGTTTAGCAACTTTATAGGTAAAAGAAAAAAAGTTCAGGGACACAGAACCAGCCCTTTCCTGATTGCCGTAGAGAAAAAGACATGACATCCTCACTACTTCAGGAAGTTAGGGCCACAGAAGCAAGTGGGCAGGAGGCTTCCCCTAAGCTCTGTGTAGCACACATATTACCTGACCCTTGGTTACGGAAGCTGGTAAAGTGGGGTCTGCGAAATGCGTAACTCCCACGGCAAAACCACATTCTGTGATCACCAGTTCACTTCCATTCTGTACACTTTCTCCTGCTGGTCAGTAAAGACTTCCGTGTCTGGCTTACTCTCATTGATCACAATTAGACAGCCAACGGGAGAGGGGAGACTGGAGCCACGACACTGAGATTTAGAGAATTATTTGTGGTCCAGCTGCAGACAGTCATGACAGCAGTGCCCAGTCAGTGCAGGGACAAGCTCGGGGATGTGCCCGCGGCCCCGAGGGCAGCCACCTCCCTCCCTGTACTCATGAGGCAGCAGGTGCGTGCGGTGTGGGCTGCCGGGGGCAGGGCGCAGGGAGCATGCTGCTCTGGAGTCAGAAGCGGTACAAGTGAGATCTCACACCACGTGAATCTTTGGCAGGACAGCCAGGACAGCGAGGTGCTCTTTGAAGACGAGTATTTCAACACAGTTTATAAAACACAAGATAAAACTTCCTCCCAAATATGGCTAAATATGTAGATTAAATAAGGCTCCCAATGAAATGTGAAAATCTTTAACAAAAAATAGTTTATTGCACAAAATTTAAGGAATTCCCCAGCACACTTACATTTATAAAAAATCAACATGCTTTTTAAAGTTACAATTCGTTGTGCACGGTGACACCTTTCCCCTGAACAGCCCCAACCTGAGGACATCCTTTCATGAGGAAATTTTTAACAGAAATGAGTAACTTAAAGCCACCAAGTTTTCTAGATCCTCTAAAACGTTACCCTCCAGGATCCTATTATAACCTGAGACCATCACACAACCAGATTTGCCTGGAACGTGTGTCAGTGAACTTGTTCGAATAAGGCTCAGAATGTCTACATGTCACAGGGGTTCCTTGTGGAAGGCTCCAGGACATGTGTCTTTCAGATACGCTGGTCCCTTTCACTACTAGAAATCTTTACACAGGACACGTCATTTCTATGTGACAAGTTACTCATGGGAGTAGGAACACATGTCATGGCTTCGGCAGCATCTACACCAAAAAAAGCCTGTAAACTGAGAAAGAGTTTAGTGAGAATCTTCTTAGCAGGCCTGTCCCATTACTCGGACCCCAGGCCACAGTAAAAGCCAGTTTCACATCCTGTCAGAACTTTGCCTGTTAGACCTTCCAAAAAGTAGAACAAAAGCATATAAATCCATAAGACCTAATGGCATCCATCCCGTGTTCCACAGAAAGATCAGTGATAACCACGCCGCGGTAACATTTTTTTTGGAACGTAAGAAAAAAAATAAATGACACGATGAAGTGTCCAAACCAGTGTCCTCTGCAGTGAGGACATGACATACAGTATTCGTGACCCAGGATGAATAATATCCACAAACGTAACGTAACAGCAAACCTAGGTTTCTAAGCACTCCAGACTGGACTGTTGTTTTCCAGGAGTAAATTCCGAATTCCCACTTCTGCACAACAGGAGAACGTTTCAAATGATACTCACTGCAGACTCTGGCTCTGGGAGGTAGCAGTCGAGGCCCTCGGAGGCTAAAAACAACAACAAACCCTCAACAGATCAGGAGCAGGTGGCCTCCAAGTCCAGTTTTCTCTCTCAGGTAGCTGGTTAAGGAAGCCTAACAAAAGGCTGGACTGAAAGGCCCCAGATCCGGGGCTGTGGCCACACGGGAAACAGCACGGCGGGTGGGACAGCCGGGGCGTTCGGGAACCGAAGAGGGTGACAACAAAGGCACAGGGTGACGTCAGGAAACCAGGAGGCGCTGCTGCCGTCGCCACAGGAGCACACGTACACACACGCAGGCACGAGCACATGCATGCATACACACGCGCACACACAGGCGCACTCACACACGCACACACAGGCGCATATTCACACGCATAGGCACACTGACACGCACACACACAGGCACATACAGGCATGAGCACAGGCATACACATACACAGGCGCACACTCACGCACAGGCACTCACACACACGCACAAGCACACCCACGCAGGCACGAGCACGTGCACACATGCACACACACAGGCAGGCACGCACACACAATGACAGGTAGGCACACGCACATACACAGGCACACACTGGCACATGCGCACGCACACTCGGGCACACACAGATACACATGCACATACACACATAGGCACACCCACGCGCACATGCGCATACCCACACAGGTCTACTCACACGTGCACATGCGCACACAGTGGCACACACACACACACCCACATGCACATACACACGTAGGCACAACCACATGCACGTGCATGTGTAGGCGCACACGCAGGCACACGGCACACAGAGGGTAAGACATGAAGGAAAGGAGGTGAGGAACAGAGACTTGCTCACAACCAGCTGACCCTTTCCTAAGAGAAGACGCGCAGTGACTGTCCCCGGGGGGCCGCCGGCACGCAGCAGTGAGGAAGCAGCCACGGCAGGAGGCTGAGTGTCACGTGCTGGTTTTAAAATTAAAACTGAGGATAATACACCCCAAATAAATAAGAATGTAAATTATGATTTTTTTCTTCTCTAATGGTACAAAAACAATTTTGTCAAAAACGGTTTCCAACTTAAGATGAAAAATAGGATATATTTATAATGAAGTCTTCAAGTATTACTTTAAGATTAACCCTGTACAAGTGATATACACGTTTCAGAAGTCCCAAGAGTCGCTAGGGAATTTTTTTACACACTAAACATCTTTGTGGTTAACGCTACTTTATCAGTGAACCTTCTAATAGCATCTTGTGAGAGAACACAAACAGCTTTCAAATACCAAACTGTTTTCTCCTCAAGAGAGACAAAAGTAGTGAGTCGACACAGGCGGATGTGGCCCCATCAGTAACCCCTCCAAGTTCATCTCCAGACCAGCAGATCCGCACCAGAGGCCTCTCTGCTCTAACTCACAACAGTGAGGGTTAGTTTAGATTTCTCAGCCAAGTAGGGGACAAAGTTACAGACGTCAGGGGTCACGGCCAGTCAGTTTCTGCAGCGCTTCTGTGTTTCAGGGGGAGAAATGTCCACGAGAAACCTCCCACGCTCAGGGAGCTCCAAATCCAGCTCCTCCCCTACAGGACAGCTGGGGAGGCCACCGCCACCGCCTCCCCACGGAGCTGACCTGCCCCTTCTAGAAACCTCAGTGTCTCCAGCGGAGAGGCTGCAGGACCTTCCAAACCTTCAGAAGAGTCCAGCGTGTCCTCTGATGACCACACAGGCTCTGCTGGACATTTTCGCGGAGGCGTGGGGTTGGGGGGGTGGTGGCCTGGGGAAGCCTGGGTTTGGAGCCCTGGCCCCCTCCCCTCCTCTCCTGGAACCTCTCCCCAAGCATCTCACACGACAGGCCAGCGCATAGTGACTGGGGTCAGCTAAGGTGAGTGAGGTCGTGCCAGGCCAAGGGTTGGATGGCAGGGGGTGCTGTGCACTTACGACAAGGCCCTCAAAAATAAAGTGAAACTAAAATAAAGACCCTTTTCTGTCTAAGAATATTTGGTTTTAGAACAGTAAATAAAATAATGATTTCTTAAAATATAATTTTCTGACTGACATCCCTAAACCCTACGTGTGCATTAATTCCTGACAGAACATTTTCAAAAGGCAATCAACAAAAAGACAATTCAGGTCATTCTTAAATAATACAGACATACTTTTTAAAGATTAGATTGATTTTCAGTATTTATATACACATCCTATGGTGAGATAGCCATTAAAAATAAAATAAAAACCAAAGGTGCAAATAAACTTCTGTTTCTGTAGAGAGGTAAAGCTCTTACTGAATTGGGCAGGAAAGAGAGAAATGGGACCCGGTCACGCAGCACTGCCAGTGGGGGCCGCCGGCTGGCGTCTACTCAGACAGCAGCATCTACGGTCACTCGTGAGAGATTCCCTTCGGACACATCCCAAACCTTCTTGCTGAGATCTAGGTTATGTTGTTAAGATTTGGTCATTTCGTGGGAAAAGCTAGTTGTGATTTGCAAATGACTATTTCTCTAATCCTCAGCTCTCGTTCCGTCCTTTTACTCCTTGTAAAGGCAAATGCAAAATTTAAACCTCATCTCTTAGAAAAACAGAGCAAACAGTCAAATAAATAACCTTGACAAAAGAATATTCCTTTGGGTAGTTACAAGCACTCGGACTGTGGACGCTCGGCAGCTGCTGTTCCAAGCTCCTCTCTGGAGACCTTGCACTGGCCGAGTTGCTCCGTGTCTCCCCGGGGGTTGGCGTGATCTCCCAGGGGAGCTGGGCTGGCAGAGGGGTCCCCCTGAGTCCACGAGGACAGCGACTCGTGCACGGTAACGGTGTGCGCTTCCATCTGGCGCTGAAGGCTGTCCATCTCCTGCCTGAAGAGAGGGGGAGCCAGGGGAAAGAAGGCCAGTCAAAGGAGAGCCAGACGAGATGCGGTAACTTTCCCTGGAGACAACCAGCTCTCTCAAACGTGGATCCTAAGAAGCCTGACCTGGACAGCAGTCCCCTCAGGTACCGCAGCACCTTCAGGGGGCTGACAGAACCTGTCTGTTTGGGACCAGCAACACTGACAGGGTCACAGGATTTATGGGACTCAGCATTTTTCTCTGCACATGCAGAGGAGGCCAGTAGGCCGTGCAACTCTGCACACGGGGGCTTCTACTCAGGGAGGTGCATCAGTAGCACTGAGGGCCTGCCACATGGCTTCCACTCATAGGGTCAAAAAAGACGTCCCCTGGGGCGCCTGGGTGGCTCAGTCAGTTAAGGCGGACTTGGGTTCAGGTCACGATCTCACGGTTCGTGGGTTCGAGCCCCGCGTCAGGCCCTGTGCTGACAGCTCAGAGCCTGGAGTCTGCTTCGGATTCTGTGTCTCCCCCTTTCTCTGCCCCTTTCCCACTTGCACACTCCCTTCCAAAAATAAATAAACATCAAAGAAAAAAAAAAGGAGTAAACAAAATTTTTTTTTAATTAAAACAAAAGATGTCCCCACATGGCCACACCCTGCAAACACTGGCCTCGGGCTGGCGGGAGCAGAACATCCAGCTGTGGGGTTTCTAAGGGCTCAGGTCCTGGCTCCTCAAGGGCTTCTCAGGGTCACTTAGTTCTAGGCCATCCTCCCCAGATGACAGGGACCGACAGCCCAAGTGACCCCACGTGGCACAGGCCTGCTCTCAGCCTCTGCTGGGCATGAGGTCCTGCCAACAGAAAAGATTCTTCCAAATTAAAACCTGCAGTCTATCTTTCGAAACTGAGTGACACAGAACACAGAACGCAGCTCGTACTTCAGCTGCTGGAGACAGCTGTTGAGGTTCTTGAGGGGCTCCTTGCTCACGGCAGGCGGGGGCCTCAGCAGCTCCTCCAGCAGGGAGGCCGGGACGGGACAGTCGGGGATCTTCACCGGCGTCACGGGACCCGAAGAGCCGGCCTCGCCTTTCAGTTCCTTTCTCTGTTTTTGAAAGCACACGGTTAGCGGTGTCACTAAGAGGGGGACCCCACCACACGTTCCCCTCATCAGTGCCCGGGGTCACAACAGGTCATCCCAGAGGAGCCTCCCGGGAAGGCATGGCCCCTGCTTCCCGGGCAGCATAGCAGGCAGCCACGGGGTTCAATGAACCTTCTGCCTCACACACGCGACTAAGCACGTGCTGGCTCCCCAGGAGGATGAGAACACCCCTCCTCGCAGGGGGCTTTCCATGAAAGACCATGGCTTTGACTCTGCACATCCCTAAGAAATTAAGTCAATTTTCAACTCATACAATTCCCCTTTCTAGGACTTCAAACTTTTTCACAGACAGGCAAACAATGGTAAATAAACCTGAGTCTGAGTGATTTCTTTGCCCCTGGACAACATTTACGTAGACTGAGCAGAGAAACAAAAGCCAGGCATGTGGAGAATCTGAGCAGGCTTGCGACGGCAGCTTCAGGGTCCCTGGGTCCCCAAGACCATCCTGGCAGCTGCTGTGTCCCAGCTAGCTGGCCTACCAGGCCTGGGGCTCTTGTTAACAACAGCAAATGATGCCCTCGTATGGTTTATAAAGTATATTACAACAAAACGGTACCTGAACTCACGCTCTTGGAAAAGGCACCAAAATAAAAGGGTTTGGCCTATTTCTAAGCACAATACTCCGGCACCATTTATTTTCACACGGTACCTGCTCCTGGTTGATTACATGTAACTTCACGTCTGAGTAACTACGGTGCGCCCGCCACCGCCCAGCAGACCTGCAGTGGGCCCAGCGAACTGAGGGGCACAGAGCCCGAGTACCGTCTTGGCCGCGCCACGCCGCAGGTCCAGCCTGAGCTGCTGGTTTTGCTGGAGCAGAGTCTTCATGTTGTTCTTCAGCTCTGACACTTTAGCTTGCAGCATAAATTTATCTTTCTGGGTCAGGGACAGATCTTCTCGCACTGTCTCCAACTCAGCTTTGATATTCTAAGGAAAGGGAAGTCATAGGTTTTTAAAAGCTAAAAAAGCTTAAACACGCTGCTAAGATCTTAAGCTTGTACGTCACAATTCTAAGGGGCTAGAAACGTAACACTGATTTTTATGTGATGAGGTACGTGGTGTGGTGAGCACGCTTCCTCCTCAGGGTCTAGGTCGAGCAGTGTCCTGTCACATTCACGTTCTCAACGTTTTTATCCAAATTTCAGAGCCTCGGGGGGCGCCTGGGTGGCTCAGTCGGTTGAGCGGCCAACTTCGGCTCAGGTCATGATCTCACGGTCCGTGAGTTCGAGCCCCGCGTCGGGCTCTGTGCTGACAGCTCAGAGCCTAGAGCCTGTTTCAGATTCTGTGTCCCCCTCTCTCTGACCCTCCCCCGTTCATGCTCTGTCTCTCTCTGTCTCAAAAATAAATGTTAAAAAAATTAAAAAAAAAAAAAATTTCAGAGCCTCTGCCGAGGAGCCAGCAACACTCCCGTGCCTGCTATCTACACTGGACCCCGAGTCACCTGTTTAAACTCCGAGGTCAGCTACTAGAATAAGCCTCACCATTACTAAAGAAGAATATAAATCAGGCCTAATGTTACTCAAGCCCTCCGCTCACAAGCAGGAATCCCGGCAAGAGCTACGTTCCTGATCCTTTGCTGTGTCAAGACTGTACGCAGATTTCTTTGTGGAGAAGTTTGTCAGAGTGAACGTTTCACATGCTTCGTCTCATTGACTGTGCTTTGCCAGATCCCATTCCGGGAACATGCCACACGGCTCACCCAGGCCGTACATAGCGCTGGGGTCTGGCCTCCTTGGGCTGTGTGGACTTCTCTCCAAAATAAGTGATGTTGGGGCGCCTGGGTGGCGCAGTCGGTCAAGCGTCTGACTTCAGCCAGGTCACGATCTCACGGTCCGTGAGTTCGAGCCCGGCGTCGGGCTCTGGGCTGATGGCTCGGAGCCTGGAGCCTGTTTCCGATTCTGTGTCTCCCTCTCTCTCTGCCCCTCCCCCGTTCATGCTCTGTCTCTCTCTGTCCCAAAAATAAATAAACGTTGAAAAAAAAATTAAAAAAAAAAAAACACACAAAATAAGTGATGTCTGCAAAACGGCTTGGTGGGAGCGCTGAGCTCGTCAATAACTCGTGCACTTAGCGTGCTGCCTGCCACGGTACCTGGGACTAGTACTATGATCATCAACTGCCTCGTGAAATGCTTGCTGGCTCTGACCTTCTGCCCCGGGACCTTGACACAGCAGATACCTGCAGTAAGTGCTGTATTCCATCCAGTTCCTTTTTACTCTGCTGTTCAGTCAAGTCCAGCTGCTGCTTCAAGGACTGGATTTCTCTTTCTTTCTGATCCACCTCCCATTTGAGATTTTCCATCTAGAGGAGGGAAAAAGTCACATGACCAAGAGAATTTTACAGTGGCTTTCTTGCACTATAAAACTGTTCTAACTACATCTGTGTGTTAATATCATATTTATAAACAACAAATATCCTTTCCAAGCACACAGGGAACGAAGAAATGAGCGTGTGAACCGACCATCAGCAGAGTCTAGCTTTGTCGGCCCCGCCCCTGGCTCCATCGGCCCCGCCCCCTGGCTCCATCAGCCCTGCCCCCTGGAGAAGCAAAGCCTCCCAGAAGGTCACCTCTTGGTTTCCCGCAGGCTGTCTGTTCAGCTGCTCGTCCAGCTGCTTCTGCAGGAGCTGGAGCTGGGTCCGGGCCTCCGCCAGCTCCGCCTGGAACAGTCCTATTTCCTGGGAGTGTTTCCCCTCTTGGATCCTGGCAGAAAAAAAAAACAAGGAAGAACGAAATTACAGCATGCTTACTTACCCCGCCACAAAATGTTGTCAGTCGAACGTTTTCCATCATGACAACAGAAACTCGCACGCTGCTCGCCCCACTGGGGGCTGCTCTGGGAGCTCGGCAGCGCTCTGCCCTGACTAATCCTCACAAAGTCCCTGGGGAGGACACTCTGTGCGCCCACGTGACAGATTATGGTGGCAGAAAAGCGCTCGACACGGATCCCCGCGTGTGCCCTTCTGGAGGCTGCATTGGGCCCGGGTGGTGGGACGGCCCTCGGATGTGTGCCCCGCACACAGGGAGGGCTCTCTGTCCTCGGTGGAGGACCAGCAGGCACACGGTGGGCACAGCCACGTCAGCACTGACATCTCAAAGTGGCGCTGCAGGCTTCAGACAGGAATCTGGTATGTTCTTCTTAGATGGGCCTCCCGTGCCCGAGACGTGCCGGAACACGGGTGACCTTCACGTGCTGAGCGCATGAACGGGGTGTGTGTGGCGGTGGCCCAGCCCGCTGCCGCGCGGCACTCACTGAAGACCTTCGGCCTCGGCCTGCAGCTTCTGCACCAGGTGCTCCTTGGCCTGAAGCTCCTTCTTCACCTCACTCAGCTCCAAGGTGGCGGCCTTGAAGTGGCGGCGGTTATGTCCTGCCTCCGCCTTGGCTGCAGCAACCTAACAGAACAACACCAGCATTACCAAGGGCAAGAACCACACAGAATGTGGCCATGTGGCATCCGCGAGGACTACCGCCAGCCCCACCCGCTCCCGCTTCTTCCAAAGCTTCTCAAGGTCCCAAAGGACTGAAGCACCACACACGCGCCTGATGTGCAGCGTGCGACCGCCAGTTTCTGCCAGGTGACAAACACGTTCCAGGCTGTCTTCATCTAAACAGTTTCTGCGGTTTTGTTTTGTTTTAAGTTTATTTATTTATTTTGAGAGAGAGAGTACGAGTGAGGGAGGGGCAGAGGCAGAGAGAGAGAGAGAGAGAGAGAAAGAGAGAGAGAGAATCCCAAGCAGGCTCCGTGCTGTCAGCATGGAACCCAACGTGGGGCTTGAACCCATGAACCATGAGATCATGACCTGAGCTGAAATCAAGAGTTGGACACTCAACCGACTGAGCACCCAGGCACCCTTTGATCTAAATGGTTTTGACAGTCTCTTCAAGCATATCTCCAGATTTCTTGTTAAATTCAGTCATAGTTCATGTTTTCTGGGAGGAATACATTTTTCCACCATACCAAGTAACTGCAGTAGAGACACTAATTACTACGCATTCATGACACAGTAGCCTTTTCTCGGTAAACAATGAGCCTCCCAAGGTTTCTGAGACCAGCAAATTCTAAGAATGTAAGAAAATCTCCCATTTTCCTTCTAATGACTTAGTTTTCTTGTCTAATTGTACTAGCAGCACTTCATTTTTTAAAAGTTTAATAAAAATACTTACACTATATGACAGTTGAACATACAAAATCTAACTCACATAAATAAGTAAAAAAAAACCCCAGTAGAAAATGTTAACAGTGGCTTATCACTAGGAGCAAATTCAAGATGATCTCTGTTTCAGTCTTTAAGACCTCTTTTTTTTTTTTTTTTTTTAACTTTTTTACTAGCATGTACTGTTCGTACAATCAGGACAATTAGACTAAACGCATTTAGAGAAATAATTGACAATCATTCACAGTTAAGCCAATGTCGCATATCCATCACTTTCCCTAGCACTTTTATTCACAAGTTTCTTAGTTTCAACTTCATTAAAAGGAGAATAAAATTAGTAAGTGAGCAAAACATGGAAACTGGGGGGCAGGAAAGTAGGGACTTTCACCTTCTGACTCCATTCACCTTCATGCAAGGGACAAAGACCAACTGCAGGAGAGGCTAATGGGGTCATGGTAATACAGTCCTAACAGACCTTAAAGCTGTCCTATTTACAAGAATATTTTACTGTCTCACCCGAAAAAATGAAGAACTACTTATTTCTATCTCTATTATATCACCATGGAGAGATTTTTAAAGGACGCGGCAAAACCCAGGTCACACGCACCCTTGCACCCATGTGCACATGGCAAACACATTCTGTGCCAGGCACAGGGGCCGTGAGGGTAAATGAGTCACGGCCCTGAAGCCATCAAGCTTACGTTCTTTTTTTTTTCTTTTTTCAAGAATTTATAATTTTTTTTGAGAGAGAGAGCGTGTGTGTGCGTGTGAGCAAAGGAGGGGCAGAGACAGAGGGAGAGAGAGAACCCCAAGCAGGCTCCGCGCTGACAGTGTAGAGCCCGCCTGCGGCTCAGTCTCGTGAACTGTGAGATCATGACCTGAGCTGAAATCAAGAATCAGTCGCTTAACCAACCGGGCCCCGCCAGGCATCCCTGATGCTTACGTTCTCATGAGGAATAACAGACCGGCACCTGGTGGGGAGCACGGGGGACTGAGGTTGACTCTAGCTCACAGGGGTGGGAGGGGCAGGCCCTCTGCAGGAAGACTGACCTGACGCACTGGTGGGCACCTCAGCATGGAGACGAGCAGCCAGGAAATGGCAAAGGGTCTACGCAACCACCTTCCTCAATTGCACTCTGAACACTAACGGAGTCATATACTGTTCTGCAGTTTGCTTTTTTTAACTCAACAGTACACGTGGGACATTTTCCCCCAGCAAATACCCTCTGTGGGGCTCTGTGTGCGCATCTCAGGCCCATACGGCTGCCTCTGGGTTAATCCAAGGCTACTCTTCCATGGATGGCCATCAGGGCTCCCCCCGGCCGCTCACTGTCACCAATGCTCTGATGATGCTTTGCTCTCAGAACACATCAAAGACACTTGTAAAATCAAAGACACTTGTACAAAGACACTTGTAAATTCCTGAAAGGGAACTGAGGTGTCAAGGGTTCACATGCTCAGTTTTTAGACACTGAAACACCACATTCCAATCGGCTCTGAGGTGACAATTTGGAACCAGTGGGAAGCTTCACACACCTGTTCCTTGAGGCTGTGCACTTTGGCCTTCTCCTGCTCCAGCGCGGCTTCTAAGGCGTGGACGAGCTGCTTCGTCTGGCGGTCCTCCTCCTCCTTCCGCTGCAAGACCGCCTGTACCTACAGCACATTGCCGATGCGGCACGTGAGAAGGGACTCAAACTTCAGAGGCCAGCGGAGCCCCAGGAGGAAGCAGGGCCACTGTGTCAGGGCCACGCGGGGAACCTGGCAGCATGGTGACACGCAGCGTCACGATGCGCTGCCAGCAAGTGCACAAGGCGGCAGAGTCGGGAGAATTCCGTCTCTGGAGAACGTGAAACCTGAGACCGCAGCAAAACCGTAGAGCTGCACTCAAGCACGCAGCGAGGAACCCAAAGCGTGCCTGTGAGTCAGGGGCTATAAACGCAAATACCGTCACCGTGAGGTAACCGGGTATGGCAGGGGTGGGAACCGGTGCCGAATAAAAGTCGACAAGCTCTCTGATCGCTGGGTACTTTGAGGCGGGAGCTGGACCGGGCTGCTGACGGCCCCGTGAGGATGGCACCGGAGCGCAAGGCCTTCTCGCCAGTCTCAGAGAGGCTGCAGAGCCAGAGGGGCTGAGAATAGAGTCTGGAGAGGGAGCCCCCCCCACCCAGGGTTCAAGTCCCATCTGTGACTCACAGAGGGAAGGACCCCTCATGACCAGCGGGACCCCCTCAAGCAGGGAAGCTAACGGACTGGTCACAGCATTCACACTTCAGTCGGGGGGGGGGGGGGGGCGTCAGGAGCCCCCAGCTCTGCCCCACACCCCAGAGCCGCGAGGCGGGTTTCTGACTCCACCAGACCCCCTCGCCCGTTTCCGCATCTCTGCGGTGGAGCAGCGTTCTGCTTCAGGGGCTGGGACGCATGCGTGAGGCCACACCGGACACAGAGCTCCCTGCCCTGCGGCAAGGCCCTGCCTCTGACAGAGGAGTCTGAGTACCTGGAGGTTCAGCTGGACCAGGTCGGCCTCCCTCTTGGCTAACGCGGTTTCTAAGATGCTGTTGTGTTCCCGCAGGGCCGCGTTGGACTGCCCCAGGCCCGTAAGCTTCCCTCTTTCATGCTCCAACTCAAGGGCCAACTTCTTATTCAACTCCTCCAGGCGCTTTATCTTCCTCCTGAAGCCTCTGGACTCTTGCAGCTGAAACAGACGGAAGGCGCTGGGAAGTCACCTAATCACATGTTCTGGCTGATGAGCTAGGTTCCTGTACACCAGAAAGCGAGTGCCCGGCGCTAGACAGGCACCCCCGGCCACAAAGAACCGCGGCCAGCCCAGCTTTCTCCTGGGAGCCCGGGACTCTGTGGAGAGCCCTTGGTGACATCACCAACTGCCAAGTGCGGCATCACCCAAAGCCACGCTGTCTCTGGGCCAGAGAGTCACGGGAAGTTCTTTACGAGAATAGATCTTCTCGTTACCTGCAACCTGAGCATTCGAACTGGGGACATTTTAGCCCTCGTGGTCTGACAACCCCTATGCTGGAGGGGTGCCTGAGAGAATGCTGGGTGACCACGCCTGTGGGGAGTCCAAGCAGTAAGGTGTGTGTGTGGGTAGGTGTGTGTGTGTGTGTGTGTGTGTGTGTGTGTGTGTCCGTCCGGGACCCAGACAAACGGGCCGATGGCACACAGAAGCACGGTGTGGATGTGAGCCGCGGGCCGGCTCCTGCCTCTGTAGGCACCTCTCTGCCTGCAGCAGAGCTGCATGGGGGCAGCAGGGCCTGTCCGGCTGTGTGAGGATGAAACCTGGCCTACCTCATCCTCCAGCTCCAGCACCTTCTCCCGGTACTCCTCCAACTCCTGGCTGGTCAGTGAGATGATCTCCTGGAGCTCCTTCTCCAGCATCGTCTTGCTGTGGGCGACGGCCTGCAGCTCTGCCTCCAGAGCCTGGATTCTCTCCTAAGAGCCAGGACAGGAAGGTGGATTTGCTCACGGGGTTTCAACGTGGCGTGTGACAGGCGCCCCCCCTCGCTCCCCACAGGAGAGGGACCTATGACCTGTGGCAGGGAAGCTGCACCAGGCAGAACGGAACTACCACCCGGTGCACTGCACACACTCGCCCTCGTCTCCACATGTGATGTGTGTTTCTTAGCCGTTATACTGAAGGACGGTCTACTGTCCATCTCACTCCAGCCTCACTATACCGATAATCCACGGTGAGTAACCTGCCGAAGGTCCCGTCTGACAAGTATAAACACAGACGCTGTGCGTGGGGGACGGCAGGCTCCATGTGGCACTTTACGGCCTGCCCCCGACACGTGTAAGTCCCAAAATTAAAAATCAGGCAGCGAAAGGTTTTCAACTTAAAGGAAAGTTGCAACTTAATACATTTCCCCCTCCCATTTTAGAAAGTAAACAGGTAAAAGCAGCATGTGATATTCTCGGTTTGGTAAGAAAACAGCGTGCTGTGACACAGTGTCTTCCCGCTCAAATTCTTCCGTGGGGAGGAGACCGTAACAAACTTCATTTAAGAAGAAACAATCCCTAAACAGATGTTGGATAGGAACAAACAGAGGCACGTCAACTAGTCAGGTAAAACTTCACACTGGCCGAAGCTGACAGGGTGTGCGACACCCAAGACCGCGTCGGACTCACAGACACGGGGGACACTCAGGGAACTCTGACAGCCTGCATCACAGGAATAAAAATGCCCCCCAAGGGGCACCTACGTGGCTCAGTCGGTTAGGCGTCCGACTTCAGCTCAGGTCGTGATCTCACACTCTGTGAGTTTGAGCCCCGCGTCGGGCTCTGTGCTGACAGCTCGGAGCCTGGAGCCTGTTTCGGATTCTGCGTCTCCCTCTCTCTCTGCCCCTCCCCGACTTGTGCTCTGTCTCTCTCTCTTAAAAATAAAATGTAAAAAAAACACAACAAATTGGGGCCCCTGGGTGGCTCAGTCGGTTGGGCAGCCGACTTCGGCTCAGGTCATGATCTCGCGGTCCATGAGTTCGAGCCCCGCATCGGGCTCTGTGCTGGCAGCTCAGAGCCTGGAGCCTATTTCAGATTCTGTGTCTCCCTCTCTCTGACCCTCCCCTGTTCATGCTCTGTCTCTCCCTGTCTTAAAAATAAATACAACGTTAAAAAAAAAAATTAAAAAAAAATTAGAAAAAAATGCCCCGCAAACCCAGAGCCCCTGCCCTGCTGGCCCCATCCTCTGTCCTCCTCCAGGACAACCTCCATCCATTTACCCTAAAAAACCATCCGGAGCAAAAGGTTTTTGCCTTCCTTCCAGCAGGAAGAGCAGGCAGGTGCCCCTCCCCAGGGTCCCTCTTCTCCTGTCAGCAGAGCCACTCACAGCCGCCCGCAACCCAGACACCAGGGGCCGCCCCCTCGCTAGCCCCTGGCCTGCGCCGTCGACACACGGGCTCTCCCTCCCAAGGGAGCAACGTGCTTCAGTGGCCCCTCCTTCTGGCTGTTCCGCAACCTTCGTCTGGACCTGTCATCTCTCAGCTACTGCAGGACTCCACGCGGTCTCCCTGTTACAGCCTCGCCTGACCCCAGCTGTCCTCGACCACCGCCCGTCAATGCCCACCACAGAAGAGGGAGATCTCACCCTGCCCGAGTTGCCGGTCAGCCCTCCATCCCATGCCAGTCCCAGCTCAGAGCCAACGCCTGCCCACCCGCACACACCCACACACACCCACACCCCGGCAGCAGGACCCCTGCCCGACCCACTGCACCCCTTAGATGCACAGCACAGATCTTCCTGCACACCCTGCACAGGAACATTCCCCTGCAGAGATGCACCCCCATCTACTCTAATGCCTCCTGTTTATTCAAGACCAGTTCAAATATTACACCCTTCAAGAAGCTTCTCTGGACTCTCCAAATACTCCCCGACCCCCCTACACTGGCACTCAGGCTGCTCACAGCACTTTACCCGCCCAGGAAATTCCTCCACAGACGCTGAAGGGGTGCGGGAAAGGACAGGGGTGGGGAGACCGAGGGCCCGCACTGAGGGAGCAGGCAGCGGCGTGCTCCTCGAAGGTCCGCCGGGGGCTGATCTGTGCAGTCACGCTGCCGGCATGCGACACTTCACAGAAATGCCGCCTACACGCTAGCTCCGCCCCGTCTCTCCAGACTCTTTCTCAAGGTGTTCCAAGCAAACGTTTGTTAAGACATCAAGTCCCCAGAACCGAGTGCACGACCGGCTGAGTGGCGGGAGCGGACGGGTTACCCACGTGCAGAGTGAGGTCGCTGCCGCCGCCAGCGCCCTGGGCTCTCAGCTGGCTCAGCTCCGCCTCTGCCGACTCCTTGGCCGCGAGGGCCTCCTGCAGGCGGCGGCTCAGGATGCCCACAGCGCTCTCATAAGCCTTGTGCTTGGTCTTCATCTCCTTCTGGGCGCTGCTCAGGTCTGAGCCCAGCCGCTTCATCCTCTGCTTCTGTTCCGTGATGGCCCTAGGGCGTGACGGGCGCACAGAGAAGGCAATCTGAACTCACTTCCCACGAGTCCTCCGAAGGACAGGCTCTCGCATCCCCCCCCCCCCCAGCCCCGCCCCAGCCCCGCCCTAGCTGGCTGCTGCACCTGCCAGGCCTGATCCTGTAGCGGGGGCCTGTGTTGGCTGCCCCCACAGAGACCAGCACAGCGCTCAGGTCTGCCCTGATCCCCTCCTGGAGGGGGTGCTCTTGTGAGGGCAGAGAACACTTCTGTCCTCCCAAACAAACTCTTCTCAAATAGCAGTAAACATCTTAACCTGCTTACAAGCAACCTCCAAGGGATGAAGGCAGAGCAGGGCAGGACACGGGATATGCCGCAGGGTTACAGGCCCCTGAAGGCTACCCGGTGTGCGTATACACGGCAAGAGGGATAAACGCAAACATTGGCCCTGCCTGGGGACCCGGCAGGGGGAAAGGCATTGCCACACGCCGCTGGCATGTAATAGACACACAAGGGGAGTGCATGTTAACCGCGAAACTATGCAGCCACGGAACTGTGCTGCGATCTGCTCTCCAGCAGTAACTTTGGAGTCTGACTTCCTTGGCTGCCTGTGAGTAGGCCCCAGCAGAGCTCAAAGCCGCTCACGCCCACCCCTCCCGCCCACACATGCCTCAAAGTCCACTCACTTGGTGGCTTCTTGCTGGAGCTCCTCAATTTGCTTCTTGAGCACCTCGTTGGCCTCTGTAAGAGCTACCATCTGCTCTTTATCAAACTGCAAAGACTTCAGAAGAAGAGAGGAAAAGACGAAGTGAGGAGACCAAACCTTCCCTGGGCGGCCTGACTCCCGGGACCAGCCTCCTTGAGGGCAAATGGTGCCGTTTCAGGGCCACCCTCAAGGACAAGGGCCCTGAAGAGGACCCTGACAGACAGGGTTTGCCCTTCGTATAAACGACTGCTTTAGAAAGGTCCAGGGTGCTGGAGGGAGTGCCTGGGAAGGACCGAAGGCTGGGGTGGAACCCTCTGGGATGCAGCCCTCACCCACGGTCCCCAAGGACCACTGCTGCCCGAGCCCCCCAGGCTCCTCTAGGCCCCCCAGCACCCGCAGGACTGAACTACAGACGGATGATGGCCTCCAGCCTCACGCTGCCTCCCACCTCACTGGCTGCCCTTTCTCATTTCTTTCTGTGCGGTGAGAACCGCCTCCCAGGACAGGCTGGGTCCCCCACAGCCCCAAGCACCTCAAGGAACACGTGACCTGGGTGCTGCAGGTGTTACCCCCCAGGTCCCCGGCTCCTGGTGGCTCCTCTCGTGCCCCCTTCTCCCATCTGCACCTGCCAGGCCCAGCCTGCAGCCTCACCCAGTCTGCCCACCTGGGTCCCACCTGGCCATCCAGTGGGACCTGGGAGACATCCCACAGGACGGAGCCCTTGGTCTCCCCCGGCTGTTCTGTCACCCTCTCATCTCAGGAAACACTCATCTGCAGGACAGGAGTCTGGACCGGGGTCCTTTTGCCTCCACACTCACCTCCCGTGGACCACAGGGCCCCTCACATGTCACCAGCCCCCTCCCCCGAAAGCCTAGAGCTCACAGAGCTGCTGTGGCGTCACCAGCCAGCCCCGCGCCTCCTCCCACGTCGTGTCCCCCACACAGGGCTCCCGGCTTCCTGCCCGCCTCAGACTCTCCCTCGGCTCTCCCAATGCCAGTTCCCAGAGGCCGGGCCTCGCCCGTCCCTTCTTCTGTCCATCTATCCCTCCAGGACAGGGGCTCCAGGCGGGACTGGTTCCAGGCTGTCCTGCCCTCTACCCGGACACAACACACCCCTGGGCACATCTGGCTGAATTTCCGGACCTGTAAGTGCGTCTCCATCTCGTCGCGCTCCCTCTGCACCGCCTGCAGATGCCCCTCGAGGTCGGCCATCTGCTGACGGACTTGGGACACTTCCTTCTGCAGGCGCACATGCTCCACATCCACGGACTTCTTCTCCCCTTGAACTTTAATTAACTCTTGCCTCAGTTCCTTCAGCTCTGAGTCCAGCCTCTTCTTCGTGGCCTTGAGCTCACCAATGAGCTGGTCCTTGGAGGTGGCATCCCGCCGGTAGGCCTCCACCATCACCTGCCCGAGGAGACAGAAGCTGCAGCCGGGACAAGGCAGGGTCTTGGGGCTCACGCGGCTTCAACCAAAGTGCTCACCACTCGTCCACAGCATAACGCCTCTTGGACCACAGAGAACACATCCCACCAAGTCCAGGACACCATCAACTGAGGCACAGCATCGTGTCACACGCCTAAACACATCTGGGTGATGTGCACAGCAGGGGTCGCCTGGAGGCTTCACCTTCCTCAGGCCCCAGGCTCCTGATGGGCCCTCCCCCCACCTGCATCTCGGCACAACATCCAGCACCACTTCTAACTGTCCCTCAGGTCGCTTTTCCCCAAACCCTTGGTGTCGGCCACACTTCACACTCATCCTCCGACAGCCTCCATCAGCTTTGTGGACACAGAACGTGCGTCCCCACCCTCTGCGCCAACCAGGGCTCCCTTCGGCGCCACATCAGGGCAGAACTTTCTCACAGACACGTTAACAGAAGAGTCTGTCTGTGCTGCAGCAAAGCACACGCCCTCTGACGTGACGGCAGAGTGGGATCGTGTCACAGATGCCGACGACCCCACTCTGAAGCCACATCCCGACCTGAGACATTAAAATACAAGAGGTGAGGCTGTCGCTTGGAATCAGCATCTTTAAACAGCATGGCAGGGGCCTAGGTGTCGCCTTCTTCTTGACCGGTCTTGTTCTACGCAAGTGATTGAACCACACGGGACCTTTCTCCACACTTACTGCACACGAAGAAAACCGACAACACGTTTTTACCTTTTGTTGAAGAAACTGCTCTTTGACTTTCTGCGTCTGCTTTCTCAGAGTGGCAGCTTCCTGCTGCAGGTGCCCCACCTACAAAGGACACGCGTGCCCACACGTTACATTGTGGGAGCTCTGTTCCCCGCGCTGGCTTGACTCTGGGTCCGTGTGTCAGGACACCCACCTCCACGGCTGGAGAGACAGCCTCCCGGGGGACGGGGAGGCCAGCCACCAACCCACCTCCCACCTCCGTTTTCAGGACAGTGTCTCTGTCCACAGGGTTGCCACCAGAGACCCCACAACAATACAGGCAAAGCTCAAATGGGATGCGGAGCGCCTCCGGGGTCCGCTGGCATCCCTCTTACCGAGCCAACAGTAAAACCACATTCAGACCCACCCAGAAGGTCCCTGACAAGTGAGCGGCCCAGGGTAGTGTTCGCAGGGGAAACACGGGCTCCTTTCACTCTACTTCCCAGAGGAAAACCTCCACTAGTTTCCTCGCGCCGGATGCTCGGGGGTGGTGGTCTGAAGGCAAACCGTTCCCGGACACTAACTATTGCTTTACACCCCGCAGTCCTCCTGTTCCGCGTGCGAATGTCTGCCTGGGTCGGGTCACGTCACAACGTCACGCTGTCAGCACAATGGCCCCCAAAGCGGCGAGCCGGCTCGTGTCCACACCTGCCCCTCTGTCTCCCGCCCTGACCCACTGACACACGACCGTCCCACCACGTGTCCAGCAGGCCCCACCACAGGCATACAGCAGGGAAGATCCAAACGTTCCACATAACTTTTCCCGCGTCTGAGCTCTACGTCACCTGCAGACAGACGCTGGGGTTTCTTGGGAGCTTACTGTCCACACCCCACACGTGACTCGCTTTCCCAGCCCCGGGCATCTACGTTGCCCGTAGTCAACGGGATGGGAAGCATGTGACCTGCAGGCGTGGGTCCCTCCCCGGCAAGCGCTCTTCCGCGTTTCCACAACCAGGCGATCAAAGACGGGACGGGACAACTGCCCTGGTTCTCACACGTGTGGCCTCCGCTCCTAACGAAACGACAGTGAGCGCAGTACCTGGCTGGACTTGACGGCCAACTCCTGTCTCAGCTGCTCCAGAACCTGTGACGTCTCCTCGGCGCCCTCTGCCAGGCGCTGCGCTCCCCTGTCCAGCCCCTCCCCGCTGCTCCGGGCCGCCTGCAGGGCCACCTCCAAGACAATCTTCTCGTTCTGCAGGGAGCGGATCGCGTCGTCCCTGGAGGCGGCCTCCTCCTGCAGCTCCTCCAGCCGGGCCTGCAGCTCGTCGTAGCGCACCTGCACGTCACCCAGGGTGCGCTCCCGGGCCTGCAGCTCCTCCTGCGCACAGGTGAGCTGCTTTAGCAGGTCGAGGTGCTCCTGCCGCAGGGCCTCAAGCTGCTGGTCTCGCTGCTGTAGCGCCAGCTTCATCTGGAAGACAGGAACCAGGGTCAGCGTCCTGCCCCGGAATGAGAACGCCACCCGGCCCCCTCCCCCCGCCGCCCAGCGCACGGACACAAAGTGCTGGTATGTGCGGGGGACACCCGGCCGGCATGGCGACGGCGGCTGCTCTGATGTGACATCACAACGAGTCCAAAGGACACACCGCACAGACAGGCACCGCGAGGACGGCCGTGTGTGGCACCGGGGCGTCCCCACGAGGCCACGGAGGGCTTGCCTGCTCCAGCTGCTGCTCGAGGGATGCGGCCGCGGCCGCCACCTTCTGCAGCTGCTCCTTCTCGCCCTCGAACTCCTCCAGCCTCCGCTGCAGATCCTCCTCCACCATCGTCTTGGCCTCTTGAATCTGCGCAAAGGCAGCCTCCTGGTCCAACATGTCGGCCTGAGCACAGGAAACCATGCTGTTTAAAGAGCAGGAAGACCCGCCACCCTGGGGAGAGGCCCTTGTCTGTCACCATCACGTCCCCAACCCGCAGGCAGAGGAGCCTGGGGCCAGAGGGGCCAAAGGCTGGTGACCTCCGGCCGTCCAGTCCACTCTGCTGACCCTTGGGACCGGCTGAGGGAGAAGCCAGCAGGCAACCCAGGTTTAAGAAATGGGACGAACCGGGGTGCCCGGCTGACTCTTGACCCCAGGGTTGTGCGTTTGAGCCCTGGGTTGGGTGCTGAGATGACTTAAAGCTTAAAAAAAAAAAAAAAGAAAAAGAAATAGGATAAAGTGCTGAACGACACCCCCATGGCTGCCTCTGCCGTGAAGACAGGCTGCAAGGTGTCCCTGCTTTGGGGATGTGCCACTGGGAACACTGTCACTGAGCTGGTAAAACCAGACCGAGGCTGGGGGACAAGTACGGATGGAGTTCTTTACAATTTGCTTACGCAGATAAGATCCAACACCTACGTATGTTTCCCGAGGAAAAATGTCAGCTTCTAACTTAAATGTTTCCAGGTCTTTGGCACCAGGCCATGACGCGATTCTCTTCTGTCACCCGCCTCACCCGTGAGGACACGGGGGCATGCGCGGAGAAGCAGGAGGGGGCGAGCGCCAGTCACGGGACGCTGACTTTCCACATCCCCAGCACAGAAGCGCCAGGCCACACGCTGCCCAGACCTTGTGCACCTTCCTTCCTTCTTCCCAACAAGCCTACTGAGCAGGTGTCACCGTCCTCATCTCATAAATCAAGGGAACAAGGCTCAGAGAGGATAAGAAATGGTACAGGGTCTCACAGCTAAGGAGAACAGGTCAGAGCTACTGCCCCCACTGCCCTGGAAACAATCTGCAGGTCCAACTGGCCACGTCCTAAGTCGCTCGTGTGCTTGCTGGGGGGCCAACGGAAACACAAGCTGAGTGCTCAGAGACAGGAAATGCTTACCACTGCGAGGCTGTCAGAGACACGGCATCTCAGAGACACACACACTAGCCTCCTCCTGCCCACCTGCTAGCCAGCACCTTCCCAACCGAGGGGCCGAGTGCAGGGCTCCAGGCCCACACAGTTAGTGGAAGATAAGTCACTGCCGGCAACTCAGATCAGACATTCGGATGCGTTTCCAGTGATGTGAGGAACAGAACTGCCAAACCCTGAATCACTGTCACTTGTCCAAAAGGTTAGTTTAATAGACATCTGAATGGATAGAGTATTAGTGTTTACGCACACACATCTGTAAGTTTTCTCAACCTTGACGAGTGCCGCAGCGTGAAAAGAGCAAGCCCAGGGCTGCCTGGCCCTCACCTCGATGCCCTGGAGCTGAATGGCAATGCGTTCCTTCTCCTTGATGGATCTGTGCTGGGTTTCCGTCAGCTGGTGGGACAGGGACACGTTCTCAAGTTTCAGGTGCTCCAGGAGGCCTGCCTGGGTCATCTGTCCAACCTTCAGAGAAAAATTCCACAAGGTAGAAAGTGGCTAGATTCCAGACACAAGCACAGCCCGGCCCACCCCAGAGGCCATGAAAGTGAGGGTCCTATCCAGTGACAACCGCAGGGGAAACTGTTCCCCAGGACCCTGCTACACAGGGCTCACTGCCCACCCTCCTGTCACCCATCCTGACACTGGGGCTGTCTGTGTGTGCCGAAGAGGGGCAGGCTGGCAGCCCGGAGGCCAGTGGTCAATACCCCCAAGGCTACATACGCACTTTGTAGCAAAACCTACACAGAAGTTCCTGCTGAAGGTATTATCTGAGGACCCTCAAGGTGAGGGCTCTCACCTGGATGGCAGGGACAGCAGCGGCTGGAATTTGCCCCAAAAATGACCTGTCCAACTATGACCGGCCACATCTCACTCCTTGGCCTCTCAGTGCCTAACTGTCGCCAGGCTGACCCTGGCCATTCCCAGGAAGCAATCCAGCCTGGGGTCAGACCCTGGCTGTCACAGACTATTAGACCTCCTTTGACCCACCACCTCTTACAGAGAAGGTGCCCAGCTTTACAGCACAGTGTGCCAGCCCCAAGAGGGGGCTCGGTAAAGAGAAGCCAGGGGACACGGCTCTGTGACCGCACCTTCGAGCACGTTACTTCCAGATACAAGGTGAACACTCGTTGACACTGTGAGATGCCACATGTGACAAGTTGTGAATTTTGGGGTCTCAATGGAAGCTACTCAGAACAGGAGAAGGTACCATTTGCTGGGACTGTGTTTTGTTTTGTTTTGTAAGTTTCCTTATTTCAAGGCATCCCTACACCACACGTGGGGCTCAACACATAACTCCAAAATCAACAGTCGCATGCACTTCCAGCCGAGCTGGTCGGGTGCCCCTGCTGGGACTTGTGTTTTAAGGCAACAACAGAATAAAAGCCACTCTGCTCTGTGCTGCCTCCTGAATGTGCCTGGCAATACTTCTGTGTTACCAGGGAAAGAGAGAGAAAACGTCCTCACCTAATCAGGAAGGCGGATCCCGGAATCTGGAGGTGCCTGAGAAAGTCAGGTACAGCTGACTCTCCTCCCCAGAGCCCCTCCTCCACTCTGCCCTCCAACTTCATTTCTGACTCGGGGCAAGACACACAAATGTAGCTTCCTTAACTGTTTCGTGTCTCATGTAAAGGCACCATCACTGCAAGCTTGCGTTAACGTGCATGGTGATTTATTTCCAAGTATGTTGGAAGTAGAACAAATATGTACCTGCGGGGTCCTTTAGCTTGTAACATACGTAACAAATTTAAGAACGTTTCTATTTCATATATCTGCAGACTGTAGATTTTTTTTTTTTTCAACGTTTATTTATTTTTGGGACAGAGAGAGACAGAGCATGAATGGGGGAGGGGCAGAGAGAGGGAGACACAGAATCAGAAACAGGCTCCAGGCTCTGAGCCGTCAGCCCAGAGCCTGACGCGGGGCTCGAACTCACGGACCGCGAGATCGTGACCTGGTTGAAGTCGGACACTTAACCGACTGCGCCACCCAGGCGCCCCTGTAGATTTTTTTTAATGTTTATTCATTTTTGAAGGAGAGAGACAGAGTGGGGGGGGGGGGGGGCTGGGCAGAGAGGGAGACACAGAATCCAAAGCAGGCTCCAGACTCCAAGCTGTCAGCACAAAGCCCAACGTGGGGCTTGAACCCACAAACCACGATATCGTGACCTAAGCCGAAGTCGGACGTTCAAATGACTGAGCCACCCAGGTGGCCCCCCGTAGATTTTTTTAAGTTTATTTACTCATTTTGAGAAGGAGAGAGAGTGTGCAAGTTGGGGAGGGGCAGACAGAAAGAAAGAGAGAGAGAGAGAGAGAGAGAGAGAGAGAGAGAGGATCCGAAGCAGGCTCTGCATGGTCAGGTCAGCGTGGAGCCTGATGCAGGGCTCAAACTCAAAGACCATGACATCATGACCAGAGCTGAAGTTGTATGCTCAACCACTGAGCCACCCAGGTGCCCCTAGATTTTGTTTTTTATGTTTATTTATTTGTTTTGAGATAGCGAAGCAGGGGAGGGACAGAGAGAGAGGAAGACACAGAATCCAGGCTCCAGGCTCCGAGCTGTCAGCACAGAGCCTGACGCGGGGCTCAAACTCACGGACCGTGAGATCATGACCTGAGCCAAAGTCGGACGCTCAACCAACTGAACCACCCCAGCGCCCCTAGATTTTATTTTTTAAAAGAGCATTTAGTGGAGTTAGTATTTTATATCTTCTACCTGAGAATTAAAGTTTTAGTTAGTCTATAATATTTCATCCGAACAAAGAAAACCAAAGGGAGAGAGAGCAAAACCCATGTCTGCATTCAAGAAGAAGACAGAGGCTGACCAAAGCACCACTCAGCACCCTCCTAATCAACCTAATTAGTCCAAGGCCCCAAGACTTGGAGCAAAGTGCCTTTCAGCCACTTGCCTGTCATCCTGACCGCCTCTGGAGCGCGATGAGCCCAGAGAAAGGGGCCTTGAGGGAAAGTGCAGAGACCAGCATTCCTCTGCAGCCTGGACAGACACCTGCCCTCCCCACCCCCCAGAATCCGAGGCTGACACGCCTGCACCCCAACAAAATGGAGGGCAGTGGGAGAGCTCATGCTGCAAAGACCTGGTGGTCAAGGAGCTGGAGCAGAGACCAGCTCCAACCAGGAAGGGGATGCACACTGTGCCCCTTGTGTGTCAGAAACCACGTCCCAGGAGGGCAGCGACCAGGGCCCAGAGCTGGTGCCAGAGTCCCCAGACCCGGGCAGACGTGGGTCTGAGAGCTGGGTTCAAACCACTACAGGCGCCCCCCAGGGGGGGCTCGTCACAGAACGAAAAGTGATGCAGCAGAAGCTGTAAGACCCCTTGTGTCAGAAGGTCACGGACAGCGGCTGCTCCGCAGGCTGGAGAAGAAGCTAAATGAGCGGCGAGCAGACTTTCCCTAAAGGCAACCGTGAGACCTGAAAACAGAAGGACTTAATTTAGGGAAATGGCCAGGGTCCCACACGAGACACGTCCGGGGCCGTACCTGGATGTGGGCCATCTCGCCCTGCAGTCGGACCCGGGCCTCCTGCGCCAGGGCGAGCTGCTGCTGGTACCACTGCCGCACGTGCTGCAGAGACGCGATCTCGGCCTGGGACGCCTTCAACTTGCTGCTCAGCGTGGTCCGCTCCAGCTGCACCTGCTGTAGCTGGCTCTGCAGGCCCGTCATCTGCTGTCGCAGGTCGTGCACTGAAGGCAAGCACAGCAGCTCAGGGCACCCACTCCTCAGGAGCCCGCAGCTCCGCACCGACGCCCCACGCAGACTCGGTGTCTCCCCACGGACGCCCCACACGGTGTCCGTCTCTCCACACGGACGCCCCACGCAGACTCAGTGTCTCTGCAGAGGTCACACTGCAGTTGTGGATGCTGAACCGTGGCTCCCAGAGAAATACAGGAGTGAACAGATCAATATACAACCTTGTCTCGTGAGCTTGTGTACAAAGGCATTTTACTTAATCTGTACTTTTGGCCCATCAATACTGAACTCACAGCCAACGGCACCGTAATTCATGCCCGAAGGAAGCTCACCGAACACACGGAACTTCCTCCGTGAGACACGTCACAGACGTCTCACACTTAAGAGCACAAGATAGTGCTTGGACTTCGCTTTAAATACAAAACCTCCCTACAAAGCACAAAGACGCAGAGGCTCTGACACTAGACCGGACAAGGGCACCCGCTCACACAGGAGAGCGGAGCACCGCCTCATCCCCTCAGCGGGAAGCGTGAATGTCAAGCGGCACCAGCCGTGCTCAGCGCTGCACCTGCCTGCGAGGGACTGTCCTGCTTCAGGGTTACCGACAAATCTGAGTGTGCCCGTGAACGCATAACTACAGACCTGTGGGTACCGAGGGCCAACTGCGTGCCCGCAAAGCCACTGTGGGTGCCCAGGCGGCACCTGGTATCGTGCTAATTGCACCAAAACCCGGTTCACTGACGTGGTCACCTCTTGCCACTGATGAGGGCAGAGTGGGAGGAAAGGGGGCAGGAAGTCACAGATGACCTAAATCACAGTGCAAACCAAAGTGGCCAAATATTAAGAAAAACACCTACCATTCTAAAGACAGTTCCCAAAAATTAAAAAACAAACAAAAAACCATCTCAGTTTAAGAGGATCCACGACCTCTTATCTGAAATTCTTGGGGCCTGATGTGTTTCAGAGTTCAGATTGCCAGCACCTCAGAAAGGCGACCCCAGCGAGAACCACAGGAGACACGCCGTCAGCTCCACGAGGGCGTCCACAC